>NC_052147.1:218720096-219066124 GCF_902713615.1 Scyliorhinus canicula
CCCCCCCCCCCCCCCCCCCCCCCCCCCCCCCCCCCCCCCCCTGGCTAGGACCCCTCCTAGCCGCGGTGTATCCACCGTCGTACACCCGAGAGTCAGCTGGTTTTCGCTGACCCGGCTGCCCCTGCCACACTCCAACTCCTCCCGATGTGGGGGGGGAGGGGCCTCCCCCCCCCCCCCCCTTGCCATCCCTCTCTGACCCCGCTTCAGCGCGGGAAAAGCCGCCATTGCTGGCCACACCCCACTCTTCTCTCCTCCCCCTTCCTCCGTCCCGCGCGCGGGAAACAGGGGAAAGCCCGCGCTTTCGCCCGGCCACACCCTACCCCGCCATCTTCAATTCCACCCCCGTCCCCATCCAAGCCCATAAAAAAGCCCCCTTAAAACGAGAGGAAGAAAAAAGAGAAAAAGAAAACACGCATAACCAACTTGCACCCCCCCCGTCCCGCCTCCCCAACTTAACAATATAACAATATAAATAACAAATCTCAAATAAATACATAAATACATAACTATGCCTGCATAACTAAATAACTACCCAATAATAACGTATTTAACCATCACCCTCCATCGAACAGAACAGTAACCATAACCCTTAAAGAACAGATCAAAAAACAGTAAAAAAGCCCCCCCTACAACAACAATAATTAAGGGAAGTTGGCAACGGGAAGAGACACACAAAAAGGAACAAAGAAACCCCCCATAACACAAGTTTCAAAGAAACCAAACGATCCATCAACTTTAACCAAGTTCCGACCTGGCCTAAGAAAGACATGGGCCACTTGATCAGTCAAGGGTACTCGGGCGGCCTCGACCGCCGGCGTTCCCAAGTTCTAGTTCAGGTCCAGCTTTTCCTCCCGAACAAAAGTCCATGCCTCCTCTGGGGTCTCAAAGTAATGGTGCTGGTCCTTGTAGGTGACCCACAAACGCGCTGGCTGCAGCATTCCGAACTTGATCCTCTTTGCGTGCAGCACCGCCTTCGTCCGGTTAAACCGGGCCCGCCGCTTTGCCACCTCCGCACTCCAGTCCTGATATATCCGCACCGTCGAATTCTCCCATTTGCTGCTTTTCTCCCTCTTGGCCCACCTCAGCACTTTCTCCCGATCACAGAAACGCTGGAATCGCACCAGCACCGCCCTCGGGGGCTCGTTCGTCCTAGGCCGCCTAGCCATGACCCGATATGCTTCTTCCAGCTCCAGGGGCGATGGACCGACCCCCTCTCCCATCAGGGAGCTCAGCATCTCCGCTACATATTTCGGGAGATCAGGCCCCTCCAGGCCTTCTACTAGGCCCAGGATCCTCAAGTTCTTCCGCCTCATTCGAGTGTCCAGCTCCTCAAAGCGGCTCTGCCATTTCAGGTGGAGTGCCTCGTGCACCTCCACCTTTCCCACGAGGACCGTGGCCTCCTCCTCCCTTGCAGTCATCTCCTGCTGCAGCTCTCTTATCGACGCCTCTTGGGTCGCCTGGGCCCCCATCAGCCTTGTGGTCGTCGCGTTCATAGACTCTAAGAGTTCCACTTTCAGCTCCGTAAAACACCGGAGGAGAGCGGCCTGCTGCTCCTCCGCCCATTTTCTCCAATCTTCTAGTGCGCCACCGGCCGCCATTTTGGTCCTCTTCCCCCGCTTTTTTCGGGGAGCTGCTGCCGCTTTTTTTGTCGCCCCACTCCGAGTACCGACCATAAAGTTGGTCTCACTCTCCTCAGGGAGCCTTCCCCCACCGGGATTCGTCTTTACAGTACCGTCGGGGCCCTCCAATCGGCCCTTAAACACCTTTGTCGCAGGAGCTGCCAAATGTGCGACTTAGCTGGTCATAGCCGCAACCGGAAGTCCATTTAAGACATAGTTGAAGAGAAATCTCTTCTCCCAGAGGGTCTTTAGTATTTGGAATTCTCTACCCCATTGAGGGTTACCATTGATCAGACACTGAACTGGATGAGCCATATTAATACTGTGTTTACCAGGGCAGGTCAAAGGCTATGAATACTATGGAACATATCTCACCTCCTGACCCCACAAAGGCTGTCTGCCATCTACAAGGCATAAGTCAGGAGTGGAATGGAATACTCTCCACTTGCCTGGATGACAACACTCAAGAAGCTCGACATCATCCAGCCTGCTTGATTGCTCCCCCTTCCACAAATATTCAAACCCTCCACCACCGGCGAACAGTGGCAGCCATGTGTACCATCTACAAGATGCACTGCAGGAACACGCCAAGGTTCCTTAGACAGCACCTTCCAAACCCATGACCACAACCATCTAGAAGGACAAGAGCAGCAGATACCTGGAAACACCACCACCTGGAGGTTTCCATCCTGACTTGGAAATATATCACCATTCCTTCACTACCGCTGGTGCAAAATCCTGGAACTCTTTCCATAACCTCACCGTGGGTGTACCTATACCTCAAGGACTACAGCAGCTCAAGAATGCAGCTCCCCACCACCTTCTGAAGAGCAACTAGGAATGGGCAATAAATGCTGGCCTAACCAGCGACACCCACATCCAGTAAATTAATTTTTAAAATAGGAACAGAGGAGGCTGGGTCGCTGAACATATCCAAGGTGGGGTTACTGGGTTATGGGGATAGGATGGAGGTGTGGGCTTAGGTAGGGTGTTCTTTCCAAGGGCCGGTGCAGATTCGATGGCCCGAATGACCTCCTTCTGCACTGTGAATTCTATGATTCTATGGTTCTAAGGCTGAGTTAAAGGAATCTATGGGTGAGTCAAGGGTTATGGGAGGTTGGCAAGAAAGTGGAGTTAAGGCCACAGTCAGATCAACCATCATCTTATTGTATGGCAGATCTTGTGCAAGGGTCCAAATGGTTCACCCTTCTCCTATTTCTTATGTTCCTAAGTTCTCCTTAAGTGCTTCTGAAAACCCATTTTTTTGACCAAGCATTTAACCAACTGTCCTAATATCTCCTTATGTTGCTGAATCCCATTTTTTGATAATGCTACAGAGAAGGCAATTGAGAGCCGGAATTCTCTGGCCATTGGGATTTTCTGTTCCCACTGGCAGGGTACCCCCTGTAGCTACCTGGGGTGGCAACGTCCCGATTTCAAAATGGACACTTGCAAAGAGTACAGGGAAAATTGGACAGTGCTAGGAAAACAAGCAGCTGCAAGGTTTACCTGTGGATTGGAACTTGCAGCTCCCAGACAGAACTGATACTACAAGCCATTAGCATAGTAATGAGCTATCTCCGGGGAAAAAAGAGAAACATTTAAGCAATCGGTACCAGGGCAGACTCTCCGGCACTAGTGGAGACTAAAACAAAGGCAGGCCAACGGTCACCTAGTGATCAAGGAACGACCCCTTTATTGGAGAGAATCAATACAAATGATTGGGACATGGTCCAATTAATTGGGGCCAAGTTCAGGAACCACCCAGAAAGGCACGGAACCCTTTGGGGTATAAATGGGAGCCCCCAAAGACAGATCGCTCTCTTCGTCTTCACCTTCATCTTGGCCTTGGCTCTCAGTGACGAGAGACCCGCCAAGCACCAGCCAAGTAAGTCTAAGGTCAACGCACGCTACGAGATAGACGCTCCTAGCTACTATTCCGTACCAGTTCGAAGCCAGCAGTATCAGAACCGGACAACGGCCATTGTTCCTCTAACTGAGTGGGCGCCCGAAGCTAAGTATAGGCTTTTAGTAGTAGTTGTAGTTTAGTGAGTAGAGTTTGTGCATGAGTAATAATTGACTGTGTGTGTAAATAAATGTGCATTGATTTCAAACTTACTAACTGGTGTATCGAGTCTTTGATCAGTATTCGGTTTGAACCTTGTGGTGGTATCAGAAAGATACCTGCCGACTCTTGAGCAAAGGTAATTAAAAGGTCATTAGTGGCTGGTTTAGCTCACTGAGCTAAATCGCTGCCTTTTAAAGCAAACCAAGCAGGCCAGCAGCACGGTTCGATTCCCGTACCAGCCTCCCCGGACAGGCGCCGGAATGTGGCGACTAGGGGCTTTTCACAGTAACTTCATTGAAGCCTACTCATGACAATAAGCGATTTTCATTTTTTTCATTTTCAAAACAGAGCAAATTAAGGAAAGCATAATGAGCAACACCCCCCAACCCGTGCATTTCCCAGTGGCATGGCGTGGCTTCAATGGGAAATCCCATTGACAAGCGGCAGGATAGAGAATGCCACCGTCAGTGATTGGCACGCTGCCGGGATACACGTGGCTGGGGGAGTGCAGAATCCAACCTGAGATGTCTTGTATTTGAACGGTGCTATGCAAATGCAAAGTGTTATTCAGTCAACTTCCAGGCATCCCATTATTGCCCTGGTCCAGATTAGTGAGTTGCACCAGGACATCTGTTCAAGACCTGCACCTCACTATGTAAATGGTAATAAGAGCCAGCATTTGATAAGTAAAGGGCTTCCTCTTGAACAGTCACCTATCTGCTTCAGCATCTGAAGGCACTGTGGTTAAAACACCCCCCACCTTATTGTTGAATTGGATTTCTTGAATACACTTGTTTCAAGCAATGTACATCTTTAATACTTATTATGCATGGAGCAGTTTCCTGCTGAGGGCAGTTCTAAGCTATTCTGTGCACATTTTAAACACTGCTTTATTTCACATATTTTCCAGAGCAATTTAATCAGATTCTTGTTCAACAATCTTTCGTCTGTAGGCTGCATGGAGACTATGCAAATAGATGTCATCTACTCATGAATGTTCACTTTCTTTTAGAACTGAGTAGGCAGACATTGGCATGAAAATATTATATTGTGATTCAGTATTCCTCTGATTGCATTCAATTTTCCTATTAAGATAATTTTCTGCAGCTGCAAGAAATAACGACGGGTTATTGATCCAGCCCTTAATTATCATGTCTTTAACGTCATCCAGTAACTTTTGTACGCAGTGTCGGGGTAAATTGCAAGGAGTTTCAAAGAAAGCTTTGCCTACTAATGAGTATTCAAATGTATTTCACTACTGTACCTCTTCTGTTGATAGCAGCTACACAGTGGGTGTGCAATCACTCTAGGTTTTTGGAATCTAATATTCAAAGGCTATAATTGATTATCAGACAAATAATAACAATATTCCTGCTGTTTACCACACTAATTTTGAAATATAACAGAACTAATTCTACGGGATCCAAGATGTGTGAGACATATTCAAGAATGTAGAATATATTCTTGCAGATTTTGTTGTAAATGATACAACCATGTGGTATGAGCATATTCTTTTCTCTTCTTATTTCATACAAAAAACACCAACAGATGAATATTCCAACCAAACAATCAGATGTTGTCTACATTAGGACTCTATTTTAAAATAGCATATGGCGTGATTATCACAAAAACAAATACGCACAAAATTGATATTGAAAGGAGAGACATATATTGAAAACATTCCACATGAGAAAATGTTGTATTTCACAGTATTTTGCTTTGATCAGTTCTCATGTCTACCATGGCTCCCCATATAAATTCTTTACATTTATTTTTCAATAATGGCCATTCGTGGAACTTTACAGTCGATTAATGAATTTAATTGAGCCAACAGGCAAATCATTTCGGTTCAGCTACTGGAACTAATTTATATATTTGCTGTTCCTTAATAGATTCGTTGAAAATTTTCAATAATGTAATCCACTTCTGTTCTGCGTAGTGATGCAAGACTCTACTCATGAGCTGGACATGTTCTGTATTATATTATAATTCACATGAAATCAACAATTTTTAGCACGATTTTGTGATGAAGTCATTTCTTCCAGTATAGTATGCCAATTAAATTACTGTAAATGACGCATCAAATGCCTCCCACCCTAATACTGGGTAGGATTGCAATTTGAAGGATTTCTCTGACGCATGAGAGTCCCCTAGATTCTCCTGCCAGAAGACAGACTTTTTCCAGTGGGTTCAAATTAAAACAGGTCTCATGATCTTGTTCAGATTCCAACAATGACCTCAGTACTTTCTGTACATTGTTTTGCAAACAGTTAAATGTGATTTTCCCCATTGTTTTTACTCTACAGCCTCCTGTTCTTACGTTACCTTTGAAGCTCAATATTTTCTTCTGCAATTGAAGGAAAACTCTTTCCCACTATTATGGGTGAATTGGAATCTGTGCTGTGAAGAAAATTATCAAAAGAACAGAAACTACCTGAGAAAAATATCACCATTCTGATGATGGGGTGGCTCAGAATTTATCATTAACAATGAATGATTTATGGTTCTCTATTGAACCACTGTAATGCTAAAGTGGGCCGAATGGCCTCCTTCTGCACTTCAAAAAACAATTCTATGACATTTGAAGCTGGACCTAAGCCAGAATTTATTTAAGCCTAATAAGTCTAAAAAAGAAAAATAGCTCAAGTGAGTTGAATATTTTCCGAATAAGACCGAACCTCTTAAATTGAAATTTTTTAAGAGATGATTTCTACATACGGACATAGAATTTACAGTGCAGAAGGAGGCCATTTGGCCCATCGAGTCTGCACCGACCCTTAGAAAGAACACCCCACACCTCCACCCTATCCCTGTATCCCAGTAAACACACCTATCCTTTTTGGACACTAAGGGTAATTTAGCATGGCCAATCCACCTAACTTGCACATCTTTGGACTGTGGGAGGAAACCAGAACACCCGGAGGAAACCCATGTGGACACGGGGAGAACTTGCAGACTGCGTACAGACAGTGACCCAAGTCGTGAATCGAACCTGGGATCCTGGAGCTGAGAGGCAACTGTGTTATTGTGCTGCCCTTTAGATTTAAAAGAGATTCAGCACATGATTTAAAACATGATTCCTTTAGATTGAAAATAGATTCAGTAAAGGAGCATAGCTATAAAAAGTTTAAATGTGCCATTTACTGCTACGCTTGCACATTATTAACATAAGTTATTTTCATGCATATTTATGACCCAACATTTTAACCAGAAATGATTGAGAATCTCAAATGGATCTTTTTCTCCGATATGGCTTTTGATCTTGGTGTGAGTGCCAGAATCCACTTGCTGGTTAGGGAGAGAGTCACCCAATTTAAATCACCCAATGATGTCATTCAGAGAGGTCACACACATTGCTGGTGTGGGTGATCTCAATAAGAGATGTTGGGGTAGATTGTGACCATTGGTCCACAGGCCAACTGTTCCATGAGCAAAGAGGCTGCTGTCATTTTAAGGTCCAGGCACAGTTTGAATCCAACTGATGAGTTAAGGACACCAAAAGGGCCTCCCTAGGTAGCTCAGCAGTTTTGGTCATGGAATGTTGACCATTTAAGAGGCCAGAGGTTGCTGCAGGGAGGTCCTGGGAGGAGAGAGTTGGGAGGTTTTGGAAAATGCTGGCAGGCACCCACAAACATAATGATGCAGAATTAGTATGCATTCAGGGGTTACCTTAATTACTTAAAAGAAGTCAGAGAAATTGAGCAATTAACCTTTGCACAGCTATTTTAACTGCATGCCTAACCTGTTTCCAACAGCGAACTTGCAGACCTCAATGTTGGGTATACGTTTTTTACCACTGCTTTGTATGAGTTTGTGAGCTTGAATGTTGTCCATATTATTCAGTATGGATGGATGGATTTCTTTCTTGTCACGTGTACCAAGGTACAGTGAAAGGTGCAATTCAAACAGATCATTTAGTAGATGAAAAGGAAATAAAATACATAATAGGGCAACACAAGGTACACAATGTAAATATCTAGACACTGGCATTGAGTGGAGCATACAGGAGTGTAGTACTAATCAGATCAGTCCATAAGAGCGTTGTTTAGGAGTCTGGTAACAACGGGGAAAAAGCTGTTTTAAAATCTGTTCACCAGAACAGGACACAATACAAAATGTATGGTCAGACCACATCTGGCTACCGTTCCTCTGACATATATTCTGCTTTTTGATTGTATAATTCAACATTCTGTTGCTTTAGATGATTTGCTCTGTATTGGCTGGGCAATGATTACTGCTAAATCTATTATTATTCCTCGGTCCATTTCAACTTCATTCTTATCTATTTCAACAACATTCATGGAAATGTGTATTGGCCATTTCCCTTTCCTATACACTATACATTTGTCTGTTGTAAATGCCATTATCCCAAAGGTGGACAGTAATGGTGATTTATCATGGGTGCTACCTTGCATCTAATCCTCGTGGACGTAAGTACTATTATACAATTTAAGAATGCAGAAGTACTTCCTCATTTTTGTGTATGATTTTACTACTTTTTAATATGACTTAAAAATCACTGTCACTGCATAGGATCTCTATTAGCATAGAACTGCCTTTGCTTTGGAAACATTTGTTGTTTAAATTCTTTCATGGGACATCGGCAGTCCTGACAAGGCCAGTATTTGTTGCCCATGAACTGAATGGTTTGTTAGGCCACTTCTGAGTGTCAATCTCATTGCCGTGAATCAAGGGTCACATGTAGGCCAGATTGGTTAAGGCTGGCAGATTTCCTTCCTGAAAGGGCGTTAGTGAACCAGATGGGTTTTTACAACAAATGATGATAGTTTCATGGTCACCAGCAGTGAGAAAACTTCAGATTTATCGACTGAACTTGAACTTCACCAGCTGGCCTGGTGGGTTTTGAATTCATGGCCTGGAGCATTAGCTTGATGTCATGGATTACGAGTTCATTGACATCACCACTTGCCATCATCCCCCCTGAGAATAAACATGCTAAGATGCTTTTCAAACTAAGACAACAAACGTGATGGTATGTACATACAGACATTACCTGCAGACATTCTAGTGTAAGGTGTTTAGCATAACAAGGGTTAACATGGGACTGTAGAGTGGCACAGTGCCACAGTGTGATGTATATAGTCACATGGTCAGAGAACAGTGAGCAGCTAGCCGGCGCGGTGGGAGCAACACCATGCCAGACCAAACTTGGAACCGTAAATAGTTAAAGCCTGCCAATGAAAGTGCTCTAGACAGGATTTTTCAATTTTTCTTCCAAGTGTTGTCTCCGGCACTAAAAGTGGAAGGAGGGCAGCACGGCGGTGCAGTGGTTAGCACTGCTGCCTCACAGCGCTGAAGACCCAGTTTCGATCCCGGCCTCAGGTCACTGTCCATACGGAGTTTTCATATTCTGCTTGTGTTTGCGTGTGTCACACCCGCACAACCCAAAGATGTGCAGGTAGGTGGATTGGCCATGCTAAATTGTCTTTTAATCGAAAAAAAAAAGAATTGGATACTCTAAACTTATAAAACAAAAGTGGAGGGCATCCTGCCAGCTGCTGTACTGGGTATTCCCGCCATATTTTTGAACAATTATAGAAGAATAGAATGGATGGGTCCTGATGGAACCATCAATTCACGAGACACATGCTTTAAGATATGAACAGTGGTTTTAATCTACTTACTACAGAGCCAGCCTGTTACCCGTTGAACTCTTGATGAACTGCAGGCTGGCTCTGGACACGGTTATTTATACAGCAGTCTAGGGGGAGGAGTCGTGGGCGGAGCCAAGGGTGGAGCCCTGTACAAACTCCTGAGCATTCCCAGAGCTACTCCCCCTAGTGGTCGGATAACGCTACTGCGCTTACAATGGTATTGGTAAATACAGTGTGAATTACTAAGTTACATTCACCACAGGTCCCATGACAGAGCCCACCTGGCCAGCAACCTCACGCTCCTGACAGATCGTGGCATGGACACCCCCACACGCATAGGCTCCCCTGGGAAGCCTCCCACCTGCATAGACACCGGACCCTCCACTGAGGGAACGCCGTCCCACCCACAATCTCACCCTCCATCCAGGGAAAACGCCCCCGCCCCGAGTTTCCCCAACAGAAGCACCCTTGGCAGCACAATGACCGGACATGAACCCCTCTCCTCCTCCTCTCCCCCCCCCCCCCCACGGGGGCTGTACTTGCCAGTGAACCCCCGGCGCATTATGTTTGCCAGGCCCTTGTTGTAAACCTCATCGATGTGACATCATGCTGGGGAGGTGGAGATCACTAAATTGGGCGATGGTACAGCAAGGGCACATGCTAATGATATGTAAATATACACTAATGGAGTTCCCGGCATTTCATGGTGGGAGACCCATTACATTGTTGCTGAGGGCTGGGGACAATCTCAACAGGAAATCCAATTAGCGTAAAAGCATTTTTAGGTCTCCTGTTGGATTCTGCCGGAGGACAATTCCCTCTCTTTATGTTTAAACACACAAACCTCAAGTTTTCATCAAGGAGCAACCACCAACATAAAGAACCCACATTATGTACATAATATGACAACAAATATGGGCAGCACGGTAGCCTTGTGGATAGCACAATTGCTTCACAGCTCCAGGGTCCCAGTTTCGATTCCAGCTTGGGTCACTGTCTGTGTGGAGTCTGCACATCCTCCCCGTGCATGCGTGGGTTTCCCCCGGGTACTCCGGTTTCCTCCCACAGTCCAAAGATGTGCAGGTTAGGTGGATTGGCCATGATAAATTGCCCTTTGTGTCCAAAATTGCCCTTAGTGTTGGGTGGGGTTACTGGGTTATGGGGATAAGGTGGAGGTGTTGACCTTGGGTAGGGTGCTCTTTCCAAGAGCCGGTGCAGACTCGATGGGCCGAATGGCCTCCTTCTGCACTGTAAATTCTATGAAATGCCACTACACTATAGCTACAAACACATTTAGCTTTTTGCATATTATTCCTTGAACTAACTTCAACATTTCCTTTATTTATGAATTAGTTTCTCTTCCTAGATTATATTCTGAACTTTATACCAATATGTGAATTATCCTGAAACGAACTGAGTGGGTGACAGAGAAGATAACATTTGCTTTGCTTTGAATTTTACATTCGGTCAAATTCTAGTATTGTGTCCACAATGTCCAGTAAAGGCTAACTTATTCATGTATACATTCATATAATTATAAATAAATTAATATTCATATGATCACAATTTTTGTTTTGTGTAATTATCTTTAAGCATCAATTGCAAATTAGTTTATTTTTAACTTTGTTTTAAGAAACAAGAAGAAAAGTCTATGCTTTGAAGCAATTTCATCAAGATGCAAAATAGTCTGATTCATCACTTCAGAGCTAAACCACTGTGTTGTTATATTTGCCAACAAATGGTGACAACATTTCTCTTTTAATTGAGCATTGGTCTGAGAAAATGAAAGGAATTTGATTTGGCTTGTGAGAAACAGTTCCCCATAACAGTGCTGATCTTTTGAAATGAGCACATGTTTTCTATCATATAACATGATTTACTGTATATTGCTCATGCTGTAAATAAGTTTGAATAAAATACAGGGCAACAAAGCATTCCTTAATTCATTGTATTCTCAGAGTGAATGGAAAAATTGTGATCTTGTTATTTTCTAAAGCATTAAAGCGACAATAAATTACAGTACGAGTTTGACACAGAGAACTCCTCCGCCATTCATAATCAGTGGCAGAACATTCCACTCTGCAATTCCAGTTTCTCCAGCTCGGAAAGTTTAAGAACGCAATGCTCCTAGATTAGAAGGGAAACAATTGTTCAAGTTTGTCTCAGAGTTTTTAGCATACTGTTTAATAGTCATCAAAACAGAAGAAATAGGGGCAGGTGGAGCTTCAGGACTGCTCAGCCAATCAAAGTATCATGGTTAATCGTGGCCTCAACTCCATTTACCTGCCAGAAACTGCACTCTCATAACTCTTCACTCCCTTGTAGATTAGAAATCTGCCTTTCGCAACCTTCAATATATTCAATGACCCAGTTTCCACGGCTTTCTGGGGTAGAGAATTTCAAAGATTAACAACACTCCGAGAGAAGAAATTCCTCCTCATTTTTACCCGAATGGAAGTTCCTGGGCGGGAAGTCTCCATCGCGATTCGCCGACTCCAAAATCGCGATTCGCCGTTTGGTCGAAAATGGCATCAATGCGTTTCATGTACAGTAGGCACTGTTTGCATATCTTAGCGGGTCTGACCCGGTATTCTCCAGGGCCTCCGCGATTCTCTGCCTCCGATCGGCCGAGTTCCCGACGGTGTGGTTCACTTCTGCTTTTAAAAATCATGAAAGAGAGAGAGGGGTACGGAAAGTGTTCAACATGGCCATAGTGTACTGACAGTATGCCGCTGGCTGGGGGCTTCTGCCAGAACTGGGGGAAGTAGTGAGGGGTGGCCAGGAAGTGGGTTGTAGGGTCAGGGTGGACGGACATGGAGAGCCATTGCCGCAGCCAGTGCCACGGGTATAGGTGTCCCCCCAGAGCACCCCCTGAAGCCCTCTGACCCCAGCCAACCATCTGCTGTATGAGCGTGCTCCAGCACAACCAGTGCCATTTGTTTGATTTGGATAAGTGTGTAATGTGTATGTGCGGCTGCAGCTTGTGAACCAGGTATATCCCACACCATTTTTCAGTGGATTCAAGTGTGTTCTATGCAGCACCGATGCTAGCCCCTCAATGATAGCGGAATTGGTCCAGGTGTGGCACTGGTTTTTCTGTCGTAAAAGTCCACGGATTCTCCGTTGGCGGCAACAATTAGGGCGGGATTCTCCGCTGCCCGTTGGGTTCGGCAATTGGGTGGGAAATGAGCTCCGACGCCGAAATTGGGGCCAGCATTGGTTTGACTCAGTCAGCCATGCTCCGCCCCCTCGGAATTAGCATATTGCAATGCACGCCGTTACAACGGCGTTGGCATGTCATCGACCAGCCCACCTGCGATGCTTCACCCCAATGGGCCAAGTTTCTAATGGCACAGGACCCGTGTGGTCTCAGCCGTGCGGGACCCTGGCATGGCAGTTACGGACTGTGTCCAGCACCGCCACATGCAGCCTGGCTCCATGCCGCTGGATGGGAGAGCTTCCGCGAGAGCGGGGGGTACTGGTAGGAGTGGGCAGGGGATGGCCCGTGGGGTAACAGATAGTGGGTTGGGTCCATGCATGGCCGGCGCCATGTTGTATGGTGCGACCGCTCCAGGTCCTCAGCCGTGCACATGCATGCCCCCGGACCTGGCCATTCTCAGACCATTTTCTGTGCGGCAGTCGTGAGTTTCACCCGGTGCCAGTGCTAGCCCCTCACCGGTGAGGGGTCAGCGCCGATTCTTTTGCCGTGAAAGACCACATATGCTCCGCTGGCGCCAGCACTTTGCTGCTGAAATGGAGAATCCAGCCCTTGGTCTCAGAAATGGAGAATCCAGCCCCCTTACTCTGAAACCATAGCCTCTGGGTGGAATTCTCCAGTCTCCAATGCCAAAATCACATTGACCAATCGGCTGGAGAATTTGCTCTGAAATCGGGGGCGGCATCACTTTTGTGATGCTCCACCCCCTCCAAAAAGGCATACTCGCAGAGTATGGCGTACACCCGATGGATTGCCTCAGGACGTCACCTAAGGCCCTCTCCCGATGCTCCACCCCCGATGCTGATGGGCCGAATTCCCAACGGCGTGGGTCACTCCTGCTCCTTATTTTCGTGAACCCAGCGTGACAGCTGCGGACTGAGTTGTTCCGTGGGTAGGGGGAGCTCTGGCGGAGGCTGGTGGCACTGGTGGGGTCTAATCTGGGGGTGGCGAGCCTGGCAAAAGGGGACACTATTTGGCAGGCCAAGTGCACACGCTGCCGGTGCCATGTTGTATGGCGCTGCTGCTGCAGGCCACCGCCGTGCACATGCGCGGCCATGGACCCGGCAATTCTCCGGCCATATCCCCAGGTAAAGCCGGGAGCTTTATGCTGCGTGCTTGCCAGCCCCCCACCAGACAGAGGATCGGTACAGCTTTTGCGCCATTTTTTCGAGCGTAAAAAGCCACTGTTCCCACCCCGGCGTCAGCACTTAGGGCACAATTCTCCGCTGCCCACGATGGGTTGGAGAATAGCGGGAGGGCCTTCCCGACATTTTTCCCGCCCTCCTGCTATTCTCCCCCCCCCCCCCCCCCCCACGGCCGCCCCATGACACGAATCGCTGCTCGCCGTTTTTTACGGAGTAACAGCGATTCTCCCCAGGCCGATGGGCCGAGTTCCCAGGCCTTTACGGCCGTTTTCACGAACGCAATCACACTTACTCTCATCGTTCGTGAAAACGGCCGCAAAGTGCCGTCCTGGACAACCATGGCACCGATTGGCACGGCCGCACCACGGCCTTGCCAAGGGTGGCATGGGCCTGCGATCGGTGGGCACCGATCATGGGCAGCGGGTCCGATACCCGCGCACTATTTGTTCCTCCGCCGCCCCGCAGGATCAGTCCATGGGGCGACTGAGGGGCATGACGGCCCGCGCATGTGCGGGTTTGACGCATCTGCGTGATGACGTCATCGTGCGCGTCAGCCGCCGTGACGCCTGGCGCGCGGGCTTAGCGACAGTCGCTAAGCCCGCGATGCCGTGCTTCATGGGGCCGCACTGCTAGCCCCGCCCGGGGGGGAGAATCGGGTCCCAGGAGGGGGCGCGGAGGCTGCCGTGAAACACGGCCAGTTTCACGGCAGCCTTTACGACTCGCCGCATTTGCGGAGAATCGCGCCCAAAGTCTTCGAATGGGAGAATCCAGCCCTCTAGGTCTAGATTCTCCCACTGGTGTCATATGTGGTTTAGGTATAAACCCACCACATTTACGATCGTGGACAGTGTCTCATCCACCCTATATTACTTATGTTTTCCTGCTGATGACAAGAACAGCCAACATTCTTTTGCAGTTGTGCAGTTTTGAGTGTTTTCTTGAAAATGTAATTCCTTTCAACAAGGTCTAAAAGTGCTCATTACTATAATATCTGTCTGACGCAGGGTTCTATTTACACCTTGTGCAAAGGCACAATGCAATTTTCTAATCAGTTTAGAGTGCACATTGCCCTGAATTTTCACTCCTGACTTGGCTCTTAAAGACAATTTTTGCCTCTGTAGTTTAAATGGCCAGGTGTATTTACCCTTTGTGGCATCAATTTTCCAGAATATGTTTCGATTTTTTGTTATGTCACACCTTCAAAATGGTTCACATTGAACATGAGGGAATATGTCAGTGAAAAGTGTGCATTATGGGTGGTTTTCTTTTTTGTTCAGTGTCACGACACCCAGGGCAAATGCGCGACAATTCTAGCCGCACTTGACACAGAGTCGCAATACAGGTAAAATTTGATTTCATTTAAAATACTCGAGGTCCTTGGCTGGGCCCAATAAACTGCAGTCACCAGGTTTGTATCTTTAATGCAAGTAACCTTTTATTATGTACAGTATTATAATTAAACAGGCAGAAACTAATAACCCTTTCCCAGCTCCAACCCCTCCACCAACCCCACTCCTTACACACACAGGGGAAAGGGTGATGGAAAAGTAAAGAAAACATTGATAAAATAAGAGAACAAAGAACAAAGAACAAAGAAAATTACAGCACAGGAACAGGCCCTTCGGCCCTCCCAGCCTGCGCCAATCCAGATCCTTTATCTAAACCTTCTCTCCTATTTTCCAAGGTCTACTTCCCTCTGTTCCCGCCTATTCATATACCTGTCTGGATGCTTCTTAAATGATGCTATCGTGCCCGCCTCTACCACCTCCGCTGGTAAAGCGTTCCAGGCACCCACCACCCTCTGCAGTAAAAAACTTTCCACGCACATCTCCCTTAAACTTTCCCCCTCTCACCTTGAAATCGTGACCCCTTGTAACTGACACCCCCACTCTTGGGAAAAGCTTGTTGCTATCCACCCTGTCCATACCTCTCATAATTTTGTAGACCTCAATCAGGTCCCCCCTCAACCTCCGTCTTTCCAATGAAAACAATCCTAATCTACTCAACCTTTCTTCATAGCTAGCACCCTCCATACCAGGCAACATCCTGGTGAACCTCCTCTGCACCCTCTCCAAGGCATCCACATCCTTCTGTAATGTGGCGACCAGAACTGCACGCAGTATTCCAAATGTGGCCGAACCAAAGTCCTATACAACTGTAACATGACCTGCCAACTCTTGTACTCAATACTCCGTCCGATGAAGGCAAGCATGCTGTATGCCTTCTTGACCACTCTATCAACCTGCGTTGCCACCTTCAGGGTACAATGGACCTGAACTCCCAGATCTCTCTGCACATCAATTTTCCCCAAGACCCTTCCATTGACCATAAAGTCCGCTCTTGAATTTGATCTTCCAAAATGCATCACCTCGCATTTGCCTGGATTGAACTCCATCCGCCATTTCTCTGCCCAACTCTCCAATCTATCTATATTTTGTTGTATTCTCTGACAGTCCTCCTCGCTATCTGCAACTCCACCAATCTTAGTATCATCTGCAAACTTGCTAATCAGACCACCTATACCTTCCTCCAGGTCACTTATGTAGATCACAAACAACAGTGGTCCGAGCACGGATCCCTGTGGAACACCACTAGTCACCCTTCTCCATTGTGAGACACTCCCTTCCACCACTACTCTCTGTCTCCTGTTGCCCAGCCAGTTCTTTATCCATCTAGCTAGTACACCCTGAACCCCATACGACTTCACTTTTTCCATCAACCTGCCATGGGAAACCTTATCAAACGCTTTACTAAAGTCCATGTATATGACATCTACAGCCCTTCCCTTATCAATTAACTTTGACACAAAGGTTTGTGTCTTTCCGAAATTCAGCTTTCGTTTTGATACTTCTTCCTTCCAGGCTTGTGATAGTTTTCTCTGGCAAGACTGTCTATGTTCTCTGTAGACTCAGCATCATTCTTTTTTTTATTTGTACATGTGATGCGGGCATTGCTGTCTGGGCCAGCATTTATTGCCCATAATTGGGTGCATTTAGAAGACAACACATTGCTGTGGATCCGGTGTCACATGTAGGCCAGACGAGGTAAGGATGACAGATTTCCTTCCCTAAAGGGCATTGGTGAACCAGATAGGTTTTTACGATAATCGCCAATGGTTTCATGGTTGTTACCTTTAAACTTCTAATTATAGATTTTTATTGAATTCAAATGTCACCATCTGCCATGAATCCCGGTCTCCAGGGCATGACTCTGAGCCTCTGGATTACCAGTCCAGTGACCATATCAGTAGCCACTGCCTCCCCAAGTTCACAGCAAAGGATGTGCCAGCCACCCACTGTTTTCTGAACAATAAAGCAGTTATTTTATTTCAGTAAGCAGCCGAGTGAGAGAGAAAGAGAGAGAGAGAGCTCCTTTAACTCCAAGATCTCTCAGAAAGTATAACTAAGGAACCAATCACTGACCATTGTCAAGCAGAACACTATCCCTGGCCAACCTACTAGTTTCCAGCTAACTCATCGATCTGTATGTCTCCAAACCTTGTTCCTAAGATCCATTCAGTACCAAGGAGTCTGACTTCTCCTTTCCAAAAACAAAGCCTGGGAACACAGTGTCCTGACTGTAGTGATCTCTGTATATTAATACACATGATCAATGTATGTAAATGTAGTACAGTCAATTCAACACTAGATGTCTCACTATCAGATTGTATAAAAAGGACATTGCCGCTCTTTCTGAGAGAAGGTGCTTCAGGATAGTGAACAGACAAGACATAGAATAGAAGTTATGTTATTTCTTATTACATTGCAGTTAGTTAGTCACCTTTACTGTATTTTATTTCTTTCACCAGTTGAGTATTAAGTACAAAGGACTCACAAATACTATTTATATTACTCATTAAATTAGTTCACCTTTAAACGAAGACTATTGTTTATTTCATCAACTCGGTTGGTTCAAAGAGTAATATATATATATATTACGTAAAGTAATATAACATGGTACTAGAGTGATTAAAGCTTTTAAGAAAGACTAGTGAAGATTTAGAATAAAAGGTAAGAAAAAATTGCGATTGATAAGTGCATCTCCATGGAACAGACCAAAAGTCTGTATTTAGCATTTTACCCGAAGGAGAAAAGCGCAAGTTTCTACCACGAGGCAGAGAAAATCAAAATGGTGTCACAGGCAAAGCAGAAGACTGTGAGGAACGGAAGCTGTCCTTCGCAAGCATTTTTGGGCTCTGCACAAGCGCACTACGCACAGAAATGCGAGACGTTGAAGAAGTCTGCATATGCGCGTACGTCAGTAATAAGTCATGACAACAACGTGATTACGTGTCATAGGTGTGGCAACGCCCACTTAAAGGGAAACTGCCCTGCTTTTGGTAAACGCTGTTTGAAATGTCAGAAGTTAAACCATTATGCTTCTCAGTGTCAATCATCCGCAAGTTACTTTCCTCCTGCACAAAACAAATATTACAAAGTGAGAGCTGTGAACAAAAAAGAAGAAATCAACACATAAGAAGGTTTCATGAAGATGATGGTATTTTCTAAAATACTTTCATCGTTGGTGTGGTTGAATCCTCCATCAAGAATGATATGCAAGCAAGCAGGAATCATCTTAAAGCAACAAAGCCAGCTCATCAAGAATATGAACAGGATCTTCTAGCAATGAAAGATCAAAGAGTCAATGTCGTTAGCAATGAATGTATGACTGTGTACATTAAAACAATTCTAATTACTTTCAAACTGGACACAGGTGCCTCAGCGAATCTTGTGAATTCCATGGACTTGTCCAAGATAAAAAGTCATTATGAAATGATACCTCCAGAGTGCTCATTAAGAGATTATAATGGCAATCCCATTTCCTCACATGGTTCATGTTACCTGAGTGTCACAAACAAGGGACGTTCAAAAACAAGTAAGATTCGAGATAGTAAATGATACTCGTTCATCTATACTTGGAGCTCAAGCATGCAAACATTTGAATCTCATTCAAATAATTTTTTTGAATACCTGTCAGTTGACTACGCTCAAAGATGGCATTCAACAACTCTTACAGGAATACCCTGATGTATTTCAAGGTATGGGTACGTTACCTTTTCAGTACAAGATACAACTGAAGCAGAATGCCAAATTGGTAATCCATCCACCTTCTCTTAAAGACAGACTAAAGGCTGAACTTTCAAGATTGCAAGTTCAAGGTATCATAACAAAGATTACTCAACCTACTGAAAGGTTAACTTCCTAGTCTGCCTAAAAAAACTTACAGGTGAGATAAGAATCTGTATGGATCTGAGGTGGAGATGGTTGACAGTTTTAAATTTCAGGTGTGCACATCACCAACAATCTGTTCTGGTCCACTCATGTCGAAGCTACGACCAAGAAAGCATAACGGCATCTATACTTTCTCTGGAAAACTAAGGAAATTTGGCACGTCCACACTGACTCTTACCAATTTTTACACATGCACCATTGAAAGCATCCTATCTGGCTGCATCACAGCCTGGCATGGTAACTGCTCGACCCAAGACCATAAGAAATGACAGAGTCATTAACACAGCCCAGTTCATCACGTGAACCCATCTCCCATCCATTGAATCTGTCTACACCTCCTGCTCCCTTGGGAAAGCGGGCAGCATAATCAAAGCACTAACACAGTTTTCTTAAAACTCGGGGGCGCGGGTGGGTCACAGGCGGGTGTCGGGGGAGTCGTGGAGCCGTCCTTCATGGCGCTCCCGATTGTGCAAATCCCCGCGCAGCAGCCGGCTTTTAATAACACCGGCTGCAAGAAGCCATTAAAATGGCCGCAAACATCTAAAAAAAATTTGTTCGCATTGTGCATGCGCGCCGATGATCGGGCCCGCATGCGCAGTGCGGCCGCTAGTTTTTTAAATGGTAGCAGCTTAATCGCTCACTTGTGCATGCACAATTTATCATTTCACTTCATTGTTCCTTGATTACCTGGAGTAATTTTAAAAGGTGCAATGAAGTAAGTAGTTTATGTGTGTAATGTTCCTGTCTCCATCTATATCAGAATGAAAGGAATGCAAATCATGATTACTCATACTCATTCTTGCATTACCTTTTTCACAATGGTATTTCCATGCTCATCTGCGTACTGTTCCTCTGTAACCGTTTGTAATTCATTTATTTTATTCATTTAATTTTTATTTTTTTCAATTATTTTATTAATTTTATTTTCTTTTACAAGTTCGGGGGGGAGTTTATTCATTTTATTCATTTATTTTATTCATTTTATTTTTTTTTCATTTATTTTATTCATTTTATTTTTTTTCATTTATTTTATTCATTTTATTTTTTTTTTACAAATTCGGGGGGGGGGGGGGGTTTATTTAATAAAATTTTGCAGAAGAAATGCAGAAATTTGGACAGATGGAGACTCCATACTTTCCGACACCGGAAGGCTTCACCTTCATCCAACAGGTTCCTTTGGAGGAGCATGTACGAGGGCCAAAGGGACCCAAAACCATTTCCTCCATTTTTATCAGCATCAAACAATGTAAGAGAAAATGGTGGGTCGCTCAGGTCGGCCGGCGTGGGTCACGAAGGTCAGCCGGCGTGGGTCGCGAAGGTCGGCCGGGTTGGGTCCCGAAGGTTGGCCAGTTGGTAAAAATGGGTCCCCGGAAAAAAAGTTTGAAGAACACTGCACTAACAGATTGAAAAACAAGTTCTTCCCCGCTGTTACCAGACTCCTGAATGACCCTCTTATGTACTGATCTGATCTCTTCAGACATCTACTCTACTGAGTAGTACTACACTCCTGTCTGCTTCACCCGATGCCTGTGTCTATGTATTTACATTGTCATTTATGTTTTCCCTGTGTTTTTTTTTCATGTATGGAATGATATGTCTGGACCGTACGCTAAACAATACTTTTCACTGTACCTCGGTATATGTGACAATAAAACAAATCCAATCCAATCCAAACAGAGGAAATATACAGGAACGACTCCTCCATCAGTGTAAGGTGGAGTACATTTTGTATCATATCTTAGTCACTCATTTTAACTAATACTGAGTGGAAATACCTTATCAACCTTATCAGTGTTCTCTCAATAATTATTCTGCTTTGGAAGATGTCCTGCAGATATTCAATTCTTTATATGCACGGCACGGTATCATAGTGGTTAGCACGGTTGCTTCATGGTCCCAGGTGCGATTCCCAGCTTGGGTCACTGTCTGTGCGGTGTCTGCACATTCCCCCCCGTGTCTGCATGAGTTTCCTCTGGGTACTCCGGATTCCTCCCACAGTCCAAAGATGTGCAGGTTAGATGGATTGGCCACGCTAAATTGCCCTTGGTGTCCAAAAAAGGCTATGTGAGGTTACTGGGTTACAGGAATAGGATAGAGGTGTGGGCTTAAGCAGGGTGCTCTTTCCAAGGGCCGGTAGACTTGATGGGCTGAATGGTCTCCTTCTGCACTGTAAAGTCTATGATTCTATGCTGTGTAATACTGGTGACATGCTTGTTTTGCAAATGGAAGTTAAGACTTTTCTCTCAAAGGCTTGCTGGAATAATAGCCCCTATTGGATGGAGCAAATAATTATATGTGGCTGTTTCTGAACTGTGTTCAGTTGGATTTGTTGAGCAACTGAAAACTTTACCTGAGATTTTGCTCCTCTTCAATCTCCTGGACGAATATTGAGAGAGTCCTCAGTTGGTTAATTCAGTAGGTAGGACTGCGACAATTGACCTCAGATTGATTGGATTAGGGAGGGAAATGGGGATCAGAATTTTCCCTTATTCCACACATTCCATCTCCCCTTCTGGTCCCTACCCCATTTACCCCCCATCCCCTCACACTCTTCACCTTCTCTTATCCATCCTGATCCACTTACCCTGTATTCACTTTGGAAATATAACTCACAAGCCCTATTACAACATTTGGAAGTTATTAAAAAGCTCAGAAATTTGTGAAAATACACAAACATCACTCGAATAACCATTGTCCTTTTCGAAGTTCATAATCTGTCAAAGTACACAAACATCACTTGACTAACCATTATCCTCTTGGAAGCTCATAATTCTGTCAAACCCATCAAACATACATCCCCAGGGATAGCTGAATAAACAACTTCTAAAATACATATTCCATTAGTAGTTTTGAAAGCAGCCAAAAAGCTCCATACATCTGTGAAAGTTTTTAAACAGCTAACCCATTCTGAAGAACAGACATACGGGGCGCGATTCTCCGCCCCCCACGACGGGTCGGAGAATAGCGGGAGGGCCTTCCCGACATTTTTCCCGACCTCCCGCTATTCTCCCCCCCCCCACGACGGCGAGCAGTGATTCTCCCCTAGCCGATGGGCCGATTTCCCAGGCCTTTACGGCCGTTTTCACGAACTCCAACACACCTACTCTCACCGTTCGTGAAAACGGCCGCAAAGTGCCGTTCTGGAGAACCATGCCACCGATTGGCACGGCCGCACCACGGCCGTGCCAAGGGTGCCATGGGCCCGCGATCGGTGCCCACTGATCACGGGCAGCGGGTCCGAACCCCGCGCACTCTTTGTTCCTCCGACGCCCCGCTGGATCAGTCCGGGGGGCGGCTGAGGGGCATAACGGCCCGCGCATGCTCGGGTTTCACACATATGCGCGATGACGTCATCCGCGCATGCGCGGATTGGAGCCCTCCAATCCGTGCATGCGCGGCTGACGTCATCGTTTGTGTCAGCTGCCGTTAACCTTGGCGCGCGGGCTTAGCGAAGTTCGCTAAGCCTGCGATGCAGAGGTTCACGGGGCCCCGCTGCTAGACCCAACCGGGGAGCAGAATCGGGTCCCAGGAGGGGGCGCGGAGGCTGCCGTGAAACATGGCCAGTTTCACGGCAGCCTTCACGACTCTCCGCATTTGCGGAGAATCGCGCCCATGGACTGGAAACACTAAGGGCGCGATTCTCCCAAAACGGGAGAAAATCAAACCCGCCCGGGTTTGACGCCAGCGCGCCCCTTCCCGACCGGGAACCGATTCTGGCTAGCAGCCCGACGCCGCAAGCTCCGGCATCACGGGCTTAACGAATTTCGTTAAGCCCGCTTGCCGGAGTTAGCGCCGGCTGACGCATGCCCGGCTGACGTCATCGCGTATTTGCGCGAAACCCGCGCATGCGCGGGCCTGGATGCCCCTCAGCCGCCCCGCGAATGGATACTGCGGTGCGGCGGAAGGACAAATAGTGCGCGGGCATCGGGCCCGCTGCCCGCGATCGGTGCCCACCGATCGCGGGCCCATGGCACCCTTGGCATGGCCGTGGTACTGCCGTGCCAATCGGTGCCATGGTTATAAAAAGCGAGTTGTTCCCGCCGTTTTTACGAACGGCCAGACCAGGTCTGTTTGCCGTTCGTAAAAACAGCGTAAAGGGCTGGGACTTCGGCCCATCGAACAGCTGTGAATCGCTGCCGGCCGTAAAAAAATGGCGGCAGCGATTCGTGTCGGGAGTTGGGCGGAGGGGGGGAGAATAGCGGGAGGGCGGGAAAAATGTCAGGAAGGCCCTCCCGCTATTCTCCGACCCCCATGACGGGTCGGAGAATTTTGCCCTAAGTCTGGGCGGAATTCTCTATTTGGGAGACTATGGGCGGGATTCTCCATTGCCCAATGCCGAAATCATGTTCAACGATCGGGCAAAGAAATCGCACAGACAGTGACCCAGCGGGAATCAAACCTGGCGCTGTGAAGCCACTTGAGAGTTACATCTTAGAGAGGGTAATCAGCACCACATTCCCTTGGGCAAATCCATTGCACAGACACATGCATTTCCACTTCAGGTTTCTGGATTAAAGGCTGGTTTAGCACACTAGGCCAAATAGCTGGCTTGTGATGCAGAACAAGGCAGCAGCACGGGCTCAATTCCCACACCGGCTTCCCTGAACAGGCTCTGGAATGTGGCGACTAGGGGCTTTTCACAGTAACTTCATTGAAGCCTCCTCGTGACAATAAGCTATTATTATATGTCTGGCAGCTTCCTGCTCTGATTACACTCCAGTGTTATTTGAGGGCAATTAAAGAAAACTACATTTGGAGTGAAAGAATGTTTAATTCATGCCTATAATACACAGGTCAATTTACACCGACTGTCATTTACACTGCTCAATGTACATTTCTTTAAAATACCGATCAATTATGAAGTTTTTCTTCTGTTACTCTACTGGAATAAAACCCATATAAATTCTTCCAATTCCATACAGAAAATTGTAAAGTGGAAATACTGACAAGGTGCTGACAAAGTTACAAAAAATTGAAAGGTAATTCCACATTCTACAATTACCTTAATTGGTTCTAACTTGTTCCTGCGTCTTCTTTTATACTTCCTTCCCTATTGTTACCTACTAATCAATGTGCCTTCTCTTCAATCTGAGGCACACTCTGCCATGACATCAGTGGCGTGCAGAGGGGGGGGGGGGGGGGGGGCGGGGGGCGACGGTGCTTTGGCCCCGGGCATCCATTGGATGGGGGCATCCAATCAGAGAAGGAAATAATTTTTTTTTTAAATTTAGATAACCCAATTATTTTTTTCAATTAAGGGGCAATTTAGCGTGGCCAATCCACTACTCTGCACATTTTTTGGGTTGTGGGGGCGAAACCCACGCAGACACGGGGAGAATGTGCAAACTCCACACGGACAGTGACCCAGAGCCGGGATCGAACCTGGGACCTCAGTTCCGTGAGGCGGTTGTGCTAACCACTAGGCCACCGTGCTGCCCCAGAGAAGGAAATAAGATAGTAATTTTAAAATTTCAGCGGTGATAAATCAATTTTTGGAGGCTCACCACACTGCAGAGGCAGTTGTTAGCCCTTTATTCCTTTAACATGGTGTACCCTTTCTGTCTAGAGAAAATGGTGCTTCTCCCCATCCCCCCACACGCATGCGCATGATGTACGTGGTGCAACCATCAAAAGCAACAAGTAGACGTGGCTGTTCGTTCCTGCGTTTCCTCGAGTCATAACTCGTCTTTTCTTCAGCTTTTTGTGCATCTAGATTAGTTCTTTTACCTACTCAGGTCAGTGAATAGCTCTAGAACAGGTGCAACTACGTTTTTTATAGGTTTTTTGGTGATATTTAATGAAATATTTACGTGGGATGTAGTAAGAGTGAAGCCTTGATGATCAGAGGACTGCTATGGCATTTAATCTCGGAATAGGAGACATTTATTCCTTAACATGCTAATATTCGAATACAGATACCACTAATTTGCAAGTCTATGATATAAATTGCACAAAATTATCAGTGGAGAATCAGTGTGAAATAATTTGATACGAAGGAACAAAGAAATGAAATATGGTTTATCCGTCTGCAACTGACCGATTGTTTACCATTTTCTTCCCATTTTCTCATGCGTCTTACGGTTTTTGAGATAGAAAATGAAATGTTACGAGTATTTCGTGTACAACCGAGTGGAGCACAGAACAGGAAAAAAAAGAGGGCCAGAGTCGAAGAAGAGTCCCATCAAAGAGGGGCATTAGATGCATGGATAAAAGGAAGTAAAGAAGAAGTAGGAGAACCTGGAGAAGTAAAAGATGATGTGGGTGCAGAGAAGGATTTTTCTGATACGGATTCAGCTCGGTCAGAACATAATACTCTCTCTCCTCAGTCTCGTTGTCAGGATGATGATCCATGTGAAGAAAATAAAGAAGATTTTTAGCATATTTTTGCAAAGAAGCGATTTTGGCTGTTTGAAGAAACCGATTCCAGATCATTTGAAGATGACAATATTACAACATGGCCCTGAAAGATATCAGAATAAAAGTGGTCCATTTGCTGAGAAGGATGGGAGATCATTTTCCAAACAGTGGTTTGATAAAGTTTCCACAAACGGAGAAATTGTGGAGAGAAAATGGTTGTTATACTCTCCATATCGGAAAGCATGCTACTGTTTTGTTTGCTTTTTGTTTTCAAAGGAGCATTTGTCGTCTGTGTCAAACTTTGGAAAGGAAGACGGTTTCTCCACTTGGAGAAAATTAAATCCAACAATACCTGACCATGAGAAAAGCCCTTCTCATAGAGCTCACATGAGGGAATACCTGAACCTCGTAGTTCGACTCCATCATTCAACTACGATAGATGCTGAACTTCAACAGCAAATGTCTGCTGAAAAGAAAAGATGGAAAGCTATAACTGAACGGATTGTCGTGGTTATATCCTTTCTGGCAAAACAGAATCTGGCCTATCGTGGACATCGAGGAGAAGGAATATCTGGGTTATCAGAGCCAGGGGAGACAGTCAGTGAAAATACAGGAAACTTTCTAGCAACAATCAGACTTTTGGCCAAATATGATGACATATTAGCAAAACACTTGCAGAGAGGGAAAGAGAAACCAAAAAGAGTCACCTACTTGTCCAACAGAATTCAAAACGAAATAATCAATCTTCTTAGTGAAACTGTCAAGAAAAATATAATTTCCGAAATTAAGGACGCAAAATATTTTAGCATAATGCTGGATTCAACTCCAGATTTTGCCCATGAAGATCAGGTTTCTGAAGTTCTGCGTTACGTTCATATTGATGAAAACAGAAAAGTAGAAATAAAGGAGACATTTCTGGGATTTTTTCAAGTCAACAAGAAAGATGCAGTCAGCCTGGTAAATAAAATTCAGGAAAAATTGGAAGAAGACAAAATTTCCATGAATGACTGTCATGGTCAAGCATATGATAACACAGGGCAGCACGGTGGCCTAGTGGTTAGCACAGCTGCCTCACGGCGCCGAGGTCCCAGGTTCGATCCCGGCTCTGGGTCACTGTCCGTGTGGAGTTTGCACATTCTCCCCGTGTCTGCGTGGGTTTCACCCCCACAACCCAAAAAATGTGCAGAGTAGGTGGATTGGCCATGCTAAATTGCCCCTTAATTGGAAAAATAATTGGGTACTCTAAATTTATAAAAAAAAAAAGCATATGATAACACAGCAGTTATGGCTGGAGTGAGAGGAGGTGTTCAACAAAAAATTCTTGTCGTTAACCCAAAAGCTGTGTTTGTGAACTGCAAGAACCACAGCCTCAATTTGGCCTGTGTCCATGCAAGTGAGGTGCAGCCTGTTGTTGTTTGGCATTCTAGAAAAACTCTTTACTTTTTTTTCTTTATAGAGAAATACAGCACAGAACAGGCCCTTCGGCCCACGATGTTGCGCCGAACTTTTGTCCTAGGTTAATCATAGAATTTTGGACAATTTGTCATGGCCAATCCACCCAACCTGCACATCTTTGGACTGTGGGAGGAAACCGGAGTACCCGGAGGAAACCCACGCAGTCACGGGGAGGATGTGCAGACTCCACACAGACAGTGACCCAAGTCGAAATCGAACTTGGGACCCTGGAGCTGTGAAGCAATTGTGCTATCCACAATGCTACCGTGCTGCCCTTAAGAAGTTAACCTACACTCCCTTATTCTACCCTAATCCAAGTACCTATCCAATAGCCGCTTGAAGGTCCATAAATTTTCCGACTCAACTACTACCACAGGCAGTGCATTCCATGCCCCCACAACTCTCTGGGTAAAGAACCTACCTCTGACATCCCCTCTATATCTTCCACCATTTATCTTAAATTTATGTCCCCTTGTAATGGTGTGTTCCACCCGGGGAAAAAGTCTCTGACTGTCTACTCTATCTATTCCCCTGATCATCTTATAAACCTCTATCAAGTCGCCCCTCATCCTTCTCCGTTCTAATGAGAAAAGGCCTAGCACCCTCAATCTTTCCTCGTATGACCTACTCTCCATTCCAGGCAACATCCTGGTAAATCTCCTTTGCACCTTTTCCAAAGCTTCCACATCCTTCCTAAAATGAGGTGACCAGAACTGCACACAGTACTCCAAATGTGGCCTGACCAAGGTTTTGTACAGCTGCATCATCACCTCACGGCTCTTAAATTCAATCCTTCTGCTAATGAACGCTAGCACACCATAGGCCTTCTTCACAGCTCTATCCACTTGAGTGGCAACTTTCAAAGAACAATGAACATAGACCCCAAGATCTCTCTGCTCCTCCACATTGCCAAGAACCCTACCATTAACCCTGTATTCCGCATTCAGATTTGTCCTTCCAAAATGGACAACCTCACACTTGTCAGGGTTAAACTCCATCTGCCACTTCTCAGCCCAGCTCTGCATTCTATCTATGTCTCTTTGAAGCCGACAACAGCCCTCCTCACTATCCACAACTCCACCAATCTTCGTATCATCTGCAAATTTACTGACCCACCCTTCAACTCCCTCATCCAAGTCGTTAATGAAAATCACAAACAGCAGAGGACCCAGAACTGATCCCTGCGGTACGCCACTGATAACTGGGCTCCAGGCTGAATATTTGCCATCCACCACAACTCGCTGTCTTCTATCGGTTAGCCAGTTTGTTATCCAACTGGCCAAATTTCCCACTATCCCATGCCTCCTTACTTTCTGCATAAGCCTACCATGGGGAACCTTATCAAATGCCTTACTAAAATCCATGTACACTACATCCACTGCTTTACCTTCATCCACATGCTTGGTCACCTCCTCAAAGAATTCAATAAGACTTGTAAGGCAAGACCTACCCCTCACAAATCCGTGCTGACTATCCCTAATCAAGCAATGCCTTTCCAGATGCTCAGAAATCCTATCCCTCAGTACCCTTTCCATTACTTTGCCTACCACCGAAGTAAGACTAACTGGCCTGTAATTCCCAGGGTTATCCCTATTCCCTTTTTTGAACAGGGGCACGACATTCGCCACTCTCCAATCCTCTGGTACCACCCCTGTTGACAGCGAGGACGAAAAGATCATTGCCAACGGCTCTGCAATTTCATTTCTTGCTTCCCATAGAATCCTTGGATATATCCCGTCAGGCCCGGGGGACTTGTCTATCCTCAAGTTTTTCAAAACGCGCAACACATCTTCCTTCCTGACAAGTATCTCCTCAAGCTTATCAGTCTGCTTCACGCTGTCCTCTCCAACAATATGGCCCCTCTCATTTGTAAATACTGAAGAAAATTACTTGTTCAAGACCTCTCCTATCTCTTCAGACTCAATACACAATCTCCCGCTACTGTCCTTAATCGAACCTACTCTCACTCTAGTCATTGTCATATTTCTCACGTATGTGTAAAAGGCCTTGGGGTTTTCCTTGATCCTACCCGCCAAAGATTTTTCATGCCCTCAAAGATTTTTCATGCCCTAAAAAGATTTTTCATGCCCTCTACTTCTCGTTGGGAAGTGTTAAAATCATTTGTCACGCAGACTGTGAAAAGACAGCGTGACACAAGATGGAGTTCCAGCCATGATGCTGTGCAAGTAATCCACGAAGAGTGTGACAACGTTATTGCAAGCCTTCAATACCTGCTGGAAGGAGAATTTTCAAGGGAAACTAAATCTGATGCAGAATCACTACTGAACTCTATTCAACAGTTCCCGTTTATAGCTTTATTAAATTTTTGGTACTCAGTTTTATCATCAGTGGAGAAAGTCTCAAAATGTTTGCAGGATCCGAAAATGGGGTTCCATGAAGCTTCTTGTGATCTGAGAGGACTTATTCATATCTTGAATTTGAAGAATGACGAAATTATCCACAATGCAATAGATTTAGCCAATGAATATTGTGAAACTTGGGGAATACCAATTGCACGAACAAGGAGAAGAAGAATAATGCCTGGAGAGTCAGCAAGAGATAGTGGACTGACGACACAAGAATAAATGAATAGAGTAATAGTAGAGATTGTGAACAGATTAAAAACTGAAATTGAAGACTGCAGTGTCCGTCTTCAAAGACTCAGTGACCGATTTTCTTTTCTTCTGAACTTGAATTCAGTAGTGATTGAAGATGAACAAGAAAGAGAGAAATTAAAAAAGGAATGTTCAGACTTTGTAAATTATTATGACAATGATGTGGTTGCAATTCAGTTATATGACAAAATTATTGATTTTGTGATGCTCCTTCGAGCTGGAGGGAATAGAGTTCCCCCTGATCCTAAAGATGCTCTGGAGTCTTTACTGCAGTATTGGATGGATGTCTTTCCGACGCTGTGTGTTTCATACAGATTACTGCTTACAATCGCATTTTCAGTCGCAAGCTGTGAAAGGTCATTTTCAAAACTGAAATTAATAAAAACATATCTGAGGTCTTCTATGTCACAGGAGCGACTGACCAACCTGGCTTTAGTAAGCATTGAAAAAGAATTTCTCACAGCTGATGTAAAAAGTGAAGTAGTTCAGGTGTTTTGTGACAGGAGGTATCATTTGGGGAAAAGAACTTAATAAATTTGATTGATTTATATTAAAATCGAATAAAGCGTTTATTTCATGTTTCATCTGTGTTTATATATTCAAAATGTTTTCCTTTCTCATAATATTTCTCAGTATATTAGGCCTTATACTTGAGTCTTTGGGGCATACAATCAAGATTTGCCCCGGGCATCACCAGACCTCTGCACGCCACTGCATGACATGAGTCACTGTACCACACCTGCATTCTTCGCAGGCTGCGAACTCCTCACCAGGAACTTAAGAAACCTCACCCAATAAATTTGAACAGCAGTTCATTCTGGGATTCGAGCTAAAAATCCTTGACAATCAAGTGTTCTATTCCAGGGCCTATTAAGCTAGCAGACAAAGGCAGGTCTAACAGTTAATTCTGTAAGGCCAACATGCTAAGCACTAATATCTGAAATTAATCACTTTCTTGTTGCAATGAAAAAATACCCAAAGGCATAGACTTTGCTTTCTTTGATGCTGTCTTTGGATTTCATAAAATTATGACTTAAAAAATTAAAAATTAAAAAACGAATGATATTTTTTCATATATCTAATAAATTAAATCTTGTGTGGTTTTTTAAAACACAGTTTATGGCCAATTTGCATATTCATTTGAAATTCTGCCCACCTACGTAATACGTTTTTGCAAAGAATGCCACTAAATATGAATTCAAAATCTTCAAAGAAAACTAAATATAATGCCAGTCACTTAAAAAAAAGATGTTGCTAAAGAATGTATGCAAGGGTCATGATTTCTGAGATATTTAATTCAAATTGCATGCAATTGAAGCATACTCATGTTCACAGCATGAATGTTCTGCTTAGAGCACAGCACCTAAGGAAAGATATATTTGTGTAGCAGAGATTCACCAGAATGTTACCTGAACTGAGTTAAATTTTGAGCAGTGACTAAGTTTGTGTTCTCTTGACTATGGTATATGTAATCCAATTGAAGTGTTGAAGATGATTAAAGGCTTGGATAATATAGGTAGATAAACTATTCAGCAATTTGCAGGCCATTCAACCAGTCCTTACCCTGTGGTTGTTGGTTTCCCCTCTCTGTTCTTCCTACTTTCCCTTTGTTTCTTTCAATGCTGCTAAGATATATTTTGGTCTTACATTTTTGTGAATGCTATAATGCAATGCACCAGGAATGCCATAATCTGCCCTGATTCTTCAGAGATGCTGACTTACTTGTGCATTTCCACAGCATTTTCTGTTTTGTAGTTGATTATCTGGACCTTTGATTCAAGGGTTTATGCCTTAGGCAATGGAGACATTATTGGCGAAAGTGATTGCACTTCTTCAGAAAGGGTCAGTGAATAACTGGATAACACATCCTGAAAATCCCAATACACTCATGCACCAGTAAGCCATGACAGGACAGGGCTTGCCATTTTGCATGGATACTTTACATTATGCATTATGTAAGCACATGCCCTCCTTGCGTTGCAGGGCCATTATACTCTGTTAATGTATTTCATGCATTATAAGACCATTAGGCACTATGTGTTGTGATATGTGCTGGCATGAAAGTTTGAGGAAAGGCATGTTCAACCTTTGGCTGAAACTGTGTCAACATCACTTATACATGGAAACCCAGTCAGCTGGAAAGCTTTAGGTGATTGTGCCAATGACCTGCCTGGGGATGGGGGAAAGGGCATATGGCACTGAATTTTACCCAACAGCAGCATAAGCACAGCCTTAACAATAAATGATTTTGCCAGATATCAGCTGGCATTGTCCAAGTGTATCTGATATTCCTGTGGCCAGCTTTAAATGGGGAAGGCCTGTTGAAAATCAAATAGGGCAATATGCAATTTGTCATTCAAATAACTATTATTGCTATTCATTCTCTTCCTTTTTGCGATTTGTTTTCTCTCCCTTGATATTGGTCGATTTGACATGATTCCGTGTTTCAGTGAATGATATCGAATAGCTTTTAGAAATCAGTTAATGCATTGCCGCAATCTCCAAGCAGATTTTGTGCCATTAGGACACGGACCTGATGGGCTAAATGGCTGCCTTTGTGCTGTGCTACACTAAGATGTAAATGGCCTGAGAGTCAACGAGTCAGATGAAAATCTTTTAAATACACAACATTCCTAACGACTGTAGACCTCGATCGACTACATGATGTTTCACCATGGTTCCTTCTTAATAGCATTTTAATTGGCTCACAGTGAGCTGATGCCTGGATGAAGTAAAAGCCTTTGCAGAAGAGAATGCATGTATCTTCCAGTCTGCATCTTCTCACCCTCAGCAAAAGCTGACTTAAAGGGAATATTACATTTTAGAATTTACAGGCAACATTGACAGTAAATATTTATATGTCACTAATAAAACCAAATGTTTCGCAGATTGATGAGACCACAGAGCAAGCAGCTATTGGTGCATTTTACTTAACAGCATACACTCATTTTCAAAGCCTATCTTCCTGAGCTTTATGACTGGCCATGTAAATTATAGGTTTTAATCAAGTCACTTGGCAGTTATGTCTTGCCTATGGTATCTTAATCATAAGAATGATTTTTCTGTGCATCACACTGCCTGCTTGGTGAACAAAAATATAAAATCAGGTCACCTTTTCAGGATATATCATTCTCTACATATCGTAGTATTTACCCTTATTTACACATGTTGTTAGTCTGAATGCAGGGATATTGATGTTGTTGGGCACAACTGCGGATTAAATAGTGCATGATTCCCAGAGATTATACAGCTTTCAGATCCTTTGTAAAATGGCTGCTCTTTGGTAAATTAACTGTAAGTTTCTAAATAAAAACAAAGCCTAATGCAATATTGGGGGCGATTTTGCACCCACATCCGCCATCAAGATCTCGCTTTCTGATTTTCCACACCCCTCGCCTCGTGAGGAACATGATTCACGGCCACAAAGGGCGAGTACCTCATTTAATAGATTTACATACATTTTAATCTCAGTATCAAGCCCCCCCCCCCCCCCCCACTACATTATTCCCTCCTCACTGAATGTTCAAATTGCTGAGGTAACGTCACGTCTGCAAGGTTCACAACAAGTTTGGAAAAATGGCTTTCAGTCAAAGGGGAGATGTCAGAGGTAGGTTCTTTACACAGAGAGTGGCGGGTGTGTGGAATGCACTGCCAGCAGAGGTGATGGAGTTAGAGTAATTTGGGACATTTAAGCGACTCTTAGACAGGCACATGGACAGCAGTAAATTGAAGGGGTGTAGGTTAGGTTGATCTTAGATTAGGATAAATGGTCTGTACTGTGCTGTAGTGTTCTATGTTGTATATTCTATCCCCCCCCCTCGCCCCCGGGGGCGCAAAGGTAAGTATAGCCCCCAGGGAGAGAGGGACAAGCCCGGGCGGAGCCTGTTACTGCCCTCTGGCACTGCCCCATTGCACAGGGTGGGCCCTCTGGGGAACCCCATTGGCGGTGAGCTTCACGTTATGATTTATGCAGGGGTCAAGCTCCCGATGCTGATGTTTATGGTGGGGGCGGAGGGCAATGCTACGTCGTAGCAGTGGTAGGGAACCTCCATTGTGAGCGATGCCTGATGGAATCAAGTGCCTTTCAGACACTTCAGTGGCCACTGTTGAGCCTCCCCAACATTTGGCCGAATGATGCCATCCAATCACAGGCCACCAGCTCCTCATCTGCCACACCAGTGGGAGTGGGGGTAGATGGCAGTAATGGATCCATTGGAGGTGCAGTGTCATCATTGCATTTTAGACTAAAGATGAGTTATGGCAAGATGGGGATTGCAGGCTAGGAATCACAAAAGAAGGAGGCAGGGGGCTGGGCAACAAGGGTGGGGAGGGGGTGGCTTTCAATGGCCATCTTGCTGCTCAATAATAGGTTCCTGAGTTGGGCACGTAATGCCTGAGAGCGAGGCCTCCCCTTCACCCTGGGGAAAGCTGGAAAACATGACAAGCCTGCCAAGGGGATAGGAAAGCTGTGCAGTCTCCGCTTAATCACTGAGCCACTACTAAATTTGAAGAGATGATGGCATAGTGGTAATGTCACTGGGCATTAAATCTAGTTGCCCAGGCTAATGCTCTAGGGACACAGGTTCAAATCCCACCACGGCAGCTGGTGGAATTTAAATTCAATGGAAAAAATCAGAATATATAGATAGTCAGTTTTGGTCAGCACTGATTGTTGTAAAAACCTGTTTGGTTCACTAATGTCCTTTAGGAGAGGAACTCTGCCATCCTTATATGTGACTCCACATCCACAGTAATGTGGTTGACTCTTAACCTACCTCTAAATAACCAAACAAGTCACTCAGTTCAAGGACAATTAGGGATGGGCAACAAACACCTACATCCCATAAAAGTATTTTAAAAATTACGTGGACTCAGAGACTAATTAATAAGCCTAATTGACGTCACTCTGCCGGTGGCCGAGAATTCTCGGTGCCCTCTGACTTAATCGGGGGATGTTTTTCCGCCACTGGTAGACTGATCCCGGGCCTCTCCTGTGATTCAGCGGACCTGCTCTCCAGGTTTCCCTCCACCGTGGCCTGCTTTAAATCTAGCCCAACGACTGATTCTGCTTTGAGCCTATTTACCATCAGCAAATAGCGAGTGAGAAACTCAAGTTTTCCACTCGTGAAATATCTTGCTTTGAGGAATATTTTAAATCAGTAGTTTTAGAATAGTTAACATGCTCCATATACAAGTGTGAATGATGAGAATGTCAGAATAAACATACACCGTAGTACCAGTTGTTCATGTCAGTCTCTCACTCTCTCAGAGGTGGGAGCATTTGTCCGTCAGCGAGCGTGATAATTCCAAATCCAAGCCACAAGGGATATTCTTACTTCCCCAGTTATTGGGCAAGTTTCACCGGATGTTCAGGAGTGAGGTAGCTGAAGTGAGGAGGAAGGATAAATTGGGGCACAGGACTGCAGATCAATAGTGAGATATTCATCAAAAGAAAATTCCAATGTGCGAAGTGAGTATATTCTATGAAAACAAATTACTAGTTGATTTAGAATACCAAGGATAAATGAAGAGGTTAAAAACCAAGTAAAATTGAAGAGGGTTGTACCAATTTTTTAAAAAAGGAAGGAAAATATTAAAATATTATCAAGTAAGATGGGACTCCTGACAGGAAAGAATGATCAATTCATAGATGTTGATCAAAGAAAATATTTAATAAGCATTTAAAGGAAAGATATATTTTGAGGAGATGACATACTCGGTAGATGTTGGAAATGCAGCAGATGTTGTGTGTATGGACTATAGGAAAGATATTTGAAAGGTATCACATGGAATATCACTGGATTAGTGTAAGGGGTATCGAGTTAGGGGGAGGATAGTAAACTGGATTGAAAATCTGTTCGAAGGGAAAAAAAAGCAGGGTAGCAGTTAAGGGTCACAAGATATTAAAGACAGCCCCTGAGATTGATAAGGTTGTAAAAAAATAGTTAATGGAATTCTAGATTTTATCTCAGGAGGTATGAAATATAAAAGCCAAGAGGTAATGAGCCTATATAAAACGTTAATAAGACCTCAGTTGGAGTACTCTGAAGTATTGGGCTCCACAATATAAGAGGTTATTGAGACTTTAGAAAGAAGGCAGTGCAGATTCGCTAGGATGCTGCCTGGTACTGGGAAATACAAGTACTGAGAAATATGGAAACTATTTTAAACGGAACAGCACAGATTATGGGGCATCATGAGAGATGCATTTAACATTATGAATTGATGGAACAGGCTGGACAGAAGCAGTTTGTTTCCAGCAGTTAAGTGGGGTCAAGATGCGGGGCCACAGATACAAGATTAAATGTATGAAATTTTAAAGGAAAGGAAGGAAAAACCTCTTCACAGGGAGAGTTGTGAAGATGCGGAACTCAATTACAGAATTAGTGGTTGAGGAATAAACAATGTCAATATTTAAGATTGGGTGGGTTGGGGAAGGAAAAAGGATTGAAGGAAAATGGAACCACGTGGGGAAATGTTATTCGTACTAATTCGTACTTAATTCCTCAAGTAGAAGGAAAATATCAACATGTACTAGTTGGACTGAATGGCCTGTTTCCATATTGTAAATTGCATGTAATTCTGTATCTAAAAGTAAAGTTGCCACAGTCCCGGATTGCCATAGAACACTTTCCCCTTTGAGGAGGAGAGCTGACTGGTGGTGATTTAACCTGAGGATCACCACACCTCAGGCAAAGGGCAGGATTGAGAAGGCAGGTCCTTTATGAATAACCTCAGCCAGTATGGGAATTGAACCAGTGCCACTGACCTTGTTGTGCATCACAAACCAACTCTCCAGCCAACTGAGCTGAACCAGCCCCCAATTCTGAACCTAAGTTGATATTTGAAACGCTATGTGGTGACAAAAACCTCAATCTGATGTACAGGCGAATGACATCAGTGCCATACCCAGGAGTAGCCAGTTCCAGAGATGGCCAATTCGCAGATCGTCTTGCCTTGGAAGCCATTTTGCCTGTGCCTGAGATTTTGTCGAGCTAGCCAATCAGTTCCACTCTGCAGTTCTTTCTTCACAGCCCTGTAAATAATTTCCATTCAAATATTTATCCAATTCTCTTTTTGAAGTTACTTCTGAGTCTGCTTCCACCACCTTTTTAGGCAACACATTCCACGTCATAACACTGGCTGTGTAAAAATGTTGGAGAAAATGCAGTGTCAAGGGGCAAAATGAAGGAGAAAGAGGCAATTGAGTCAAATAGAGCCCATAAGAAATGTTCATTTGATCCGCACGGGCTCTTTTTGCATTGTATCATCCTATGATTCTGTAAGTTAACAGCCAAATAAATTTTAGATTTTAACTAAAAGTGAAATTTTTCATTTTGTTACGGTAAGACAGTAAAAGAAAAGGTGTACATTAACCCTGAAATGTCATATCCTAAAAACTACAAGTGGTGTGGATCAGTCATAACGAGGGAAGATTTCAGTACAAGTACAACAGCTCCCTCTGCTGGTTTCTAAATAATCATGTTGATGCACTGAAGCATTTACTGCATACCTATCTACTACTGTACCACACTGAGACTGGGACTTTCTGTTCCCGAACGGGCGGGTGTCAAAGCGGGCGTGAGAGTGAAATCTCAAGAGAAGGCTCAAAACAGGATTTGCAACGACGTAAAGTGAGGAAGTTGATGTGCTCTTCACCTGTTTGTGTCTGGCCGCATTTTCTGCTGTTGAACATTACGAATGTGATTAGCATACATTAGTATCTCATTATGATGCCTGCTCACCAGAATAATTTCTGCACGATGAATTTAAATCCCACATCGGTGTGCAACGTGTTTGGGTCACTGTCCAGAGTCTGCACGTTCTCCCAATGTCTGCATGGGTTTCCTCTGGGTGCTCTGGTTTGCTCCCACAAGTCTTGAAAGACGTGCTTGTTAGGTGAATTCGACATTCTGAATTCTCCCTCCGTACACCCGAACAGGCGCCGGAATGTGGCGACTAGAGCCTTTTCACAGTAACTTAATTGCAGTGTTAATGTAAGCCTACTTGTGACAATAATAAAAGATTATGAAAGATTATTATAAGGTGAAACGCACTGAGGATCCTCCTGGACAACTCTCCTCCATCAGACAAGCATGTCTACCAGAATTCTGACTCCTCTAATTTCACACAGCAACTTCTAGATGTCGATTGTTGCACAGCAGGTTCACATTGCCCTAATGCATTGCAGGATGAGCACGTCTCAAGGGCATGTGTCTGTACTGAGGTGAGGTGCCACTGGGAGGTGATCAGACATCAGAAAGTGCTGCCTCCTCACACTTCCATCCAGTATCATACTCTCAACAGCACCCTACATGATGCACAGTTACTTGTACGATCATCAGTGAGCTAGTGGCTGCACACCTTCAATCAGGCAAGGCTCCTCAAGGAGATCCATCGGAAACAAGTATTCCGATCCTAGACCAGACCCAACAGTGGCTAGGGTGCTGGACCCCAATGTTTCAATTTATTTCTGAAACTGTGCGGGAAGATTGATTTGCTCCAGGAGTGATTGCATGAAAAAATAGGGCTTGGTTATTTTAAAAACAAAACTTTATTATGAGTACAACATTAAACTTTTCAACGTCACACTTGAAAGGAACAGCTTACAGTTACCCCTTAAATATTGCTACTTAATTTCCCATTAGACAACAAAAAGAGAAACATACAGCTCTCGATCTATCTTACTGTGGGAGAATTGTGGACTCAGCGTCAGACAGATCAGAATCCAACTCCTCTTTCCAAAGCTTTCTCCAAAAAGTGTCCCTTTAAAGATAGTCAAAATGTCTCTCTGCCTACCTTGGCTCCACCCAGCAATGACCTCTTTTACCCAAGCTGAAAAAACAAATTGGACAGGATTCGCTGGTCTCCGACGCCGATTGAGTTCTGCGATCAGCCGGAGATCCATGTTGGTGCCAAAATCAGGGGCGGTGGTGCTTTTGTGATGCTGCGCCCCCTCCAAAACGGCATACTCTAGGAGTACTTCGCAAGCCGTCGGGACAGCCTCAGGACATTACCTGAGGCCCTCCCCCTGATGCTTCACCCCCGATTGGCCGACTTCCCGATGGCGTCGGTCGCGTCTGGTATTTATGTTCAGGGACTCGGTGTGGCGGCTGCGGACTAAGTCGAGCGCCAGCACAGTTGTAGGGGGAGCCAATCCGCGGGCGGGGGGGGGGGGGGTTTTGGCGGCGGCTTGGAACACTGGTGGGGGTTGGTCCAGGGTTGGCGAGCCTGACCAAAGGGAGTCATTATTTGGCAGGCCGGGTCTGCTTGCGGCTGGCGCCATGTTGCACAGTGAAGCACTGCCCCCCTCCAGACGGGAGATCGGTGGCCATTTTGCGCCATTTTTTCTGTCATAAAAACCACCGTTCCCACGCCAGCGTCAGCCCTTAGTCTCAGAATCAGAGAATCCAACCCATTATCTCTGCAGGCTGCAAAGCACATGAACTCTCCAGGCACTTTCCCAGTCAAACCACAGGCTGAAAAACAGATTCCTTTGTCAATTTCACCTTCTGGCTGCTAAAGGCACACCGGCACTACAAAGCTAAATTCTTTAAAAAAGACATGACCACCACAGTCAATCACACTCTGACCCCAGGCTTTTAACCCTTAAATTGCCCAAAACCTGGAATCCAATATTCCAAGTGTTTTCCAGTAGTCACACAAGGCAGCCGCGCACGTTGTGTTACATTGATGGTGACACAGTAATGTGACGCTTTGGACAAGGGAAGTGATGAAATTCCACTGGTGTGATTGGACTTACAGATGACTCTGTCAACTGTGGTACACTCCTCAAAACAATAGGTTAAAGTCCAACAGGTTTGTTTCAAATCACTAGCTTTCTGAGTGCAGCTCCTTCCTCAGGTGAATGAAGAGGTGGGTTCCAGAAACATAAATATAGACAAATTCAAAGATACAAGACGATACTTTGAATGCGAATCTTTGCAAGTAATTATTTACAGGTCCAGACGGAGCAACTGACGAGAGGGATAATCACAGGTTAAAGAGGTGTGAATTGTCTCAAGCCAGGACATCAATCTTGGTAATGGCTTCAATCATGAAGGTATCTGGCAATGCATAAAGGGAGCAATCCTCTCTATCATCTGTGATTTGGGACTTTTTCTCAACACTTTGCACACTTTGGATCCTTCTGCCATCCTTATAATGCTGTTTAAATTTGGTTACTGGAATTGTTGATTCTAAACGACACTGTGCTGTGAAGTGATTCAGTTTACCACACTTGGAACAATGCTTCCTTCTCGCCGGACAATATTTTTTACTGTGGGCCTGTCCACAGAATACGCACGTCATCATGCACGTTACGTCACAATCAAAATGGCCGCTGGCCGTTGCACTCAGTTTTCTTTGCTGTGACACAGCATTAATGGTGTCAGCCATATTTGTCGATTTTGCGCCCTTTCCCATAGCCACAAATTCGCACATTCACTTGATGTCTGCTCGCTGGCTTTACACATTTATAGCGTCCTTGATCGACACCACCGGTTTTCTCAACATTTTCTCGCCTACCCGTTCTCCGTTTATTCTGAACACAACTTTATCTCGCTGCATAGACTCGGAGCATGAAGCAAAATTTCCGACTACGCTCGGAGCTTAAGATCTGTGACTTCTGAATCTAGAAACTCTCTAAACTGCAGCCGTTTGTTAAACATGTAGCGCTCATAGAATCTTTTCACAAATGGACGTCTCTGTAGCACCATACTGTATTTATTTTTTTGTCCTCATCTGCACAGAATTCAAACAAATTGAATAACTCCAATGGTTGCGGTCCAGCCAAATTTATTAGGAGAGCTATCTTACGTTGGTCTGATGTATTTTCTCCCGTGGAGACTGAAATAAAGACTTTGAACTGTTGCGTAAAGAAAACCCAGTTCTGGCATAGTATACCATGTGTCTTGAAGTGGTCAGGCTTCTTGAGACCTCCCATCTTCTGCTCAGTCTTTACTGTAGATTTTTTCCGCGATTTAGCTTCTGAATTACTTTCTTCAATTGTCATGGGGAGAAGGCAGGAGAATGGAGGTGAGAAAAATGTCGTCCATGATTAAATGGCGGAGCACACTCATTGGGCCGAGTGGCCTAATTCTGCTTCTATGTCTTATGGTCTATGGTCTAATCTCCAATGCTATTCTACACTAATCTAATTAGTGGTTCTTTGAAGGAATTAACACCTGGTACCATGTGGGAACATGGTACCTTACTATTTAAAGATTTTCACTTCTGGTAACCATGTGGTGTTCTTTGTGTTGCTTATTTAGGATGGATAGCATAGTGTTCCACAAAGACCACAGCTTTTACTTAAACAAAGCTATGATTTTATTCACATGACTAAACTGAGTTTTAGCACTTAAGAATAATGATAATAGCCTTTTGTTGTCACAAGTATGAAGTTACTGTGAAATGTCCCCAGTCACCATATTCTGGCGCCTGTTTGGGTAAGCTGGTACGGGAATTGAACCTGTGCTGCTGGCCTTGTTTTGTGTCACAAACCAGCTGTCTAGCCCACTGAGCTAAATCTAGTCCTTTTAGAATACAGAATTGATCAACAACATCTAACTACACTCACCTACTGTTAATCTCACTCACTGGTATAAACTATAATCTAATCTTCTCACACTAACTTCTCTGATGACCTTTCTCTTATTGTCTCCTGCTTACTCCTCCCCTCAGGTCTCGTATCACTACTTTATATAGTAGTATCAGCAGCTCCCTCAAGTGGCCATTCATGGTACTGCATTAACCCTTGTAATGCTGATAGTTATGATAATACCACAGGCATGCAGGTGTCACAGCCTGTAGGATCAGGAGGACCGCAAAGCATGCCAGGGGAGGAAGACTGGTGCTTTTGAAGGAGAGGCAAGTTTTTGATTGCACTAAGAAAGGGGCGGGAGATTAAGTAAATAACTTCTGTAGAATTTTTGCTGAGCCCCTCCTGGGCTGAAGACCATGTCCTCCCACCAGTTGTCTGAGGAGACCCTGAAGCCCAACCCCCTCCTCTCCACCTAACCTGGGGCACCTGCATCAGGTGATGGTGGGGCTTGTGATCCTCAGCTGGTGGCTGGGGGGTGGAGCATTGAAGAAAGGGGAAGAAGAGTAGGGGAGACACTTGATATGAAGGTTTCCCTGGTGCAGACGGTCCAAAGGAAGAGGTGCCATACCTTGGAGGGGGGGGAGGGGGCGAGGGGGGGAGGAGTTCCGTGGCTCATGGAGCTATAAACATTCCCCACCACATGTTGAAGAGAGAATGGTGTCCCTACCCTTGACGCCACGCTCAACCTCCAGGGGATGGAAATAAAAGCAAAATCTAAAATGAAGCATGACCTGCTCAGCCCCCTGAGCAGGGCACCTTGGGACTAGATGTGGTCAGTACCCTCGAAGTCCCCTCCTGCCCGGAGCCATTTTGCATGCAGGAGGTGTCTATTTTTAGAATGCTGGGAGGCTACGGAAGTGTCTTGAGTTCTGTGTTACTGGGCAGTGGGCCTTCATCTCCATCCCAGCCTTTAATGCCGGGCACCTCTGCCCTGGTCAGGAGCTTTTTTTCGGACTCGGTGGGTGACCTGGCGCCCAGGATGTGTGTCTGAGTCGCTACCTCCCTTTGGCTCAGAGCCCAGAGAGGAAAATGAAATGAAATGAAATGAAAATCGCTTATTGTCACGAGTAGGCTTCAAATGAAGTTACTGTGAAAAGCCCCTAGTCGCCACATTCCGGCACCTGTTCAGGGAGGCTGTTACGGGAATCGAACCGTGCTGCTGGCCTGCTTGGTCTGCTTTCAAAGCCAGCGATTTAGCCCTGGGCGGGAACAGAGGGAAGTAGACCTTGGAAAATAGGAGACAGGTTTAGATAAAGGATCTGGATCGGCGCAGGCTGGGAGGGCCGAAGGGCCTGTTCCTGTGCTGTAATTTTCTTTGTTCTTTGTTCTTTGATGCTCAGGGAGGATCCATCAGTCGCTGATCCTTGGGGTGGGATCAGGATGGAATCAGGGCTGGTTAGCGGGTCCGAGCCGTCTATTAGACTCACTGTGGTGGGGGACCCGCACTCAGACTAGGACAGCCATTGCCCGGTGCAGGACACCTGCTTGGTGGCGGGAACGGGGGATGAGCTTGAGTCCATCTATAGCAAAGCAGAGGATTCCCCTATACACCCCACCGAGTCACCCTCATCCCCCTTTGGGGAACCCGGGACTTTCTGTTCCCCAGGCATGGTTGCCAGAGCAGAGTCCAGCTGGCCGTCGACTGCGAGTCAGAGCTGGTGATGCTGGTTCGGTGTGCCCATGCTTATGCAAAAGGGGCACTGGACATGGACCGCAACGAGCCGTACCAACTGAGTAGCTTTCTCGCCGGGCTCCCAAGCGAGTGGAGCGGCACATATGCCTCCCCTCCCTCTGAGTACTGAAGTGGAGATGGTGACGGTAGCACTATAATTTTGGCATAAAGCTTACCATAGCCAGCCTCAACATCAGCAGAGAAGCACTAAGCAGGTTCCAGATCTTCTCAGTCCTCTGGGATGGGAAGTATGCGGTGTGCTTCCTGCAGGAATCCCACATTGTTACCGGAGATGAAGCCACTTGGCTCCTGGGGTGGCGAGGGGAGGGGGATGCTACATGAATCATCTGGCCTCCATTTCTGGCGGGATGGCTATCTTGTTGGCCCCGCATTTTAGACGGTGATCTTGGGGGTAAGGAGCCTGTGCCAGACAGATTGCTGCACCTAATTGTCGGTGAGAGGGGATTGGTGCTTCACTTTGCGAATGTCTACATTCCTCTGCCTGGCCAGCAGCAAACAATTATATTTGAGCAAGTGTTCACTCTTTGCAGCTCCATCGATGCAGGTTGAGGGCGTTGTCCTTGGGATTGGGGGGGGGGGGGGGGGGGGGGGGGGGGGGGGGGGGGATTTCAACTGCACCTTTGGATCAGGGACTGCCTTGCTACCGAGTGCCACATGCCAGTTGTGGTGAAATTGAAGGACCTGGTCGAACCCCTTGACTTGGTGGATCGGCAACTTCGATCGATTTTTAAGGGCAAGACCCAGGACTGGACCGGCTGACTGTGGAGTTATTCAGGTCGCTCTGGGATGCCCTGGAGAGCGACTACACAGGGCTTCTGGAAGAAGATATCCTGACCAGGGAGATGCCCCGTTCGTGGCTCGGAGCCATTATTGTCCTGCTGCTGAGGTGGGCGAATCTCCTCCTGCTAACAAACTGGTGCTCAACCTCACTCCACAGCACGGATAACAAAACCTTTGTCACATTAATGTCTTCCACCTTGCCGCCGTACTGAATCACATGATGCGACCTAACCAGTCATAGAATCACAGAATTTACTGTTCAGAAGGAGGCCCATCGAGTCTGTACCGGCCATTGGAAAGAGCACTCTATTTAAGACCACACCTCCACCCTATCCCTGTAACCCAGTAACCTCCACGTAACCCTTTTGGACACTAAGGTGAATTTAGCATGGCTAATCCACTCAACCTGTACATCTATGGATTGTGGGAGCAAACCGGAGCACCCGGAGGAAACCCACGCAGACACGGGGAGAACGTGCAGACACCGCACAGAATGTGACCCAAGACAGGAACCTGGGACCCTGGAGCTGTGGAGCAACAGCACTAACCACTGTGCTACTGTGCCGCCCAACACGCTCCTGGGCTTTACCATTTATGATAACATCCACCACTGTCGCCGACCTGATTCACCACTCCCAGAGGGCAGGCCTGTCGAGCACTTCCTGTTTCTCGACCAGGAGAAGGTGTTCGACAGGTTGGATCACATATACTTATTCCAAACTCTGCCGGAATTCGGGTTTGGGATGCACTATGTTGTCAGGATCTAACTTCTGTACGCTGCTGCAGAATGTCTCATTAATATTAACGGGTGCCTGACGGCACCCCATCACTTTGGGAGAGGAGTGCATCAGTGCTGCCCCTTGTCTTGTCAACTATGTTCTATCTGTGTGCTGCCTTTTCTGCTTCTCTTGTGGAGGAGATTGCTGGGATTGGTTCTGTGTGAGGCAGGCATCGGAGTGGTCTTTTTGGCCTGTGCTGATTACGTGCTCCTGAGGTTCATGGACCTGCTGATCTGCAGAGAATGAAATGAAATGAATGAAATGAAAATCGCTTATTGTCACGAGTAGGCTTCAAATGAAGTTACTGTGAAAAGCCCCTAGTCGCCACATTCCGGCGCCTGTTCGGGGAGGCTGCTATGGGAATTGAGCCGTGCTGCTGGCCTGCCTCGGTCTGCTTTCAAAGCCAGCGATTTAGCCCTGTGCTAAACAGCCCCTGAGAATGCAAGTGCCAGGCTGTACACTGTGGTGTCCTCTGCCAGGATCAACTATGCCAAATGTTCCGGACTCCTGGTCAGTCTGTGGCAGTTGGAGCCCCTCCCAGAGGAGCTCGGGGCTTTTACCTGGAGCAGGACCAGCCTCCTCTACTTGTGAGTCCATCTTTGCCTGGCTGAAGAATTCTGGCTAGTGGATTGGCAGGAGCTGGAGGCCAAGATCACCACTCACCTGAGCCACTAGACAGGACTGCTCTGAGTGTTGTCTTATAGGGGTCGAGTTCTGGTCATAAATCAGCTGATTGCCTCCAAGTTGTGATACCGGCTGGTCACCTTGACACCCTCCCCCTAATTTGTCACAAAAATCCAGAGAATGCGCATACAGTTCTCCTGGGACAAAAGACTGCACTGGGTCACTGCTGAGGTTTTGAGTCTCCCACATAGGGAGGGTGGGCAGACACAGGTGTGCCTTTCCATTCAGGTGGAAACCTTCCGCCTTCAGACCTTGCAGCGATACCTCTACGTTAATTATCATAGAATTTACAGTGTAAAAGGAGGCCATTCATTCGGCCCATCGAGTCTGCACCGGCTCCTGGAAAGAGCACCCTACCCAAGGTTAACACCTCCATCCTATCACCATAACCCAATAACCCCACCCACCACTAAGGGCAATTTTGGACACTAAGGGCAATTTATCATGGCCAATCCACCTAACCTGCACATCTTCGGACTGTGGGAGGAAACCGGAACACCCGGAGGAAACCCACGCACACACGGAGAGGATGTGCAGCCTCCACACAGTCAGTGACCCAAGCCGGAATCGAAACCTGGAGCTGTGAAGCGATTGTGCTATCCACAATGCTACCGTGCTACCGTTAAGCCCCCTCTGAGATGGTATTCCTTGGCAATGTATTTTTTCCGCCAGGTGCATGGCCTGAACTATGATGTGCAATTCCTGTTCATGGACCTGACAGGTCTTCTTAACTCCTTGCAGGCGCTATCCATCTTTTACCAACACCTACTCAAAGTCTGGAACATGGTCACCTTGCGCCACAACTCTCCCCTCATCTGGAGTAGTGGCTAACATCAGGAAGCTGCTGCTCAGCAGTCCACACCTCCTACAATCCCATTTCAGGTGGCTGGTGGAGGGATGAGCCGTGGCTGTCAAGGGTGACTAGGATTGGGAGCATGATGGGGTGCTGGAGGGGTGAACTGGATGATACCCCACGGTTGACACATCTCGCAGGGTGGGTGTCCAGCTCGCAGCCAATGCCAACTATCACCTCAAAATGGCCGTGCTCCAACCCGATGACACTCGTGATCTCGAGGCGGCACAGGTGTGCAGTGAACTCCCGTCTGAGCACACCACTGCTTGGGCGGAATTTCACATTGGCCTCGAGCCCCAACTCCACACCCTCCCCAAGAGCTGGAGCCCCACAGACTGAGCCACCTCACGGAAATGCCCACTGCGCCCTTTCGCACTGCATGGAAGGGTTTCCTGTTTGGGCTGCTGCTGCACGGTAGCACAGTGGTTAGCACTGTTGCTTCACAGCACCAGAGTCCCAGGTTTGATTCCTGGTTGGGTCTGTGTGGAGTCTGCACGTTCTCCCTGTATCTGCGTGGGTTTCCTCTGGGTGCTCCGGTTTCCTCCCACAGTCCCGAAAGACGTGCTTGTTAGGTGAATTGGACATTCTGAATTCTCCCTCTGTGTACCCAAGCAGGCACCAGAGTGTGGCAACTGGGGGCTTTTCACAGTAACTTCATTGGAGTGTTAATGTATGCCTACTTGTGACAATAAAGGTTATTCAATTATATCATATTCATTTCCTTCCCGCTGCCTGGACACGCCTTGGTGATCCTTGTTGCCATCGGCTGCGGAGGTCCCCAATGAACGTCCCTCCACAGAGCAATCCATACCCTCAGCATTGGGGACCTGTGTTGAGGGAATCCATGCAGCATTCCCATATAACCGAAGAATGCTTCGGTTCATGGACTTACCAGATATCTGTACTTTTAGGAACCTTGTGAAGTCTTTTGTCTATTGAAAGCCATGTTTATACAGGTTGCCCTCCTTTTTCAGTTATTTAAAAAGCTTTTTGTTGCAGTTTTATTTATACTTCAGTTCCAATGCTCCTGATCTACGGGCACCCGGTGCAGCCAGGGGCGGAAAGGATGATGACATCCTCATGGTCTGCTCCTGGGCCTGGCCAAATGTGCCATCTGCAGGTCAAGGAAGAGGGCAACTGAAGGGGCCATGTAATCCGACTTGTCTGCCCCTCTACCACGGCCACATTCATGGCCAGGTATCCCTGGAGAGGGAGCATGCGGTGTCCACTAGCACCATTGACACCTTCCGTGCTCGTTTGGCACCGCAGAAACTAGGGTGTTTTATTGACCCCTTTAATCGCATTTTAGTTTGATGTTCTAAGTTTCCTTTGTGATTTGCTTTGTTCAATGCAATGTCCCTTTAAGGGGCTGACCATTTTATTTTGTCCCTCAGTTCTTTAAGTGGCTTGCGAGGCTATTTCAGATGGGGGCAGTAAGAGTCAACTGCATTGCTGTGTGGGTCTGGAGTCACTTGTAGCCAGACCAGGTTAGGAGGGCAGATTTCATTCCCTGAAGGACATTAGAGAATCAGGTGGGTTTTTACAATAATCGGCAATGGATTCATGGTTATGGTTACACTTTTTAATTCCAGATTTAAAAAAAATGTAATTCAAATTTTACATCTGCCACGGTGGGATTCCAACCCGGGACCTCAGAGCATTACCCTGGGTCTCTGGATTACTGGTCCAATGGCAATGCCACTATGCCACTCCCTCCCCTACGTTGGACTTCCTATCTACATATGTCTGAGCCATGGTGGCAGAGAAGACTACAGCTGTGCAGGGGGATCTGGCATGGAATAGGAATACACCTATTTTACATGGCCCTTAAAGTCTCCGCCGCTCTGAACTTCTATACAAGCAGCTCGTTTCAGGGAAACACCGGTGATCTGTGTAGTATCTCCCAGTCAGCCGCACATATGCATTAGGGAGGTAACAGATGCTCTTTATGTGAGGGCCCACATGTGTCTAAACCTGGACTGGGACTGGGACCAGGAGATCCACAATACCAGGGCCATGGGTTTTGGCTGTTTAGCAGGCATGACCCAAGTGTAGGGTTTGATAGACTGCACCCATTGGCCCTGCAGTCTCCATGGCATCGTACGGTGCCATTTATGAACTGCAAGGGATTCCAATACAGCTCTCAAAGGTTTACTGCTCTCTCCTCATCGTGGCTCTACAGAGGAGAGAACACCTGGAACATGAGAAAATGGAGGAGTGCAACATCTCCTTGGATTATGAGGAGGTCGAGGAGGGTGAGGAGGGGCAACCCACGCAGGAGGAAGGACCTCGGGCATGGCCAGGGCCCGCATGGGCCATCAGGCTAAGGACTCCCACATAGCTTCTTGGTTTGGGGATGAGCAGGACTAGGGATGAGGAGATCTCCAACCATGTGGATGTGATCTCATTGTTAGTGTGGTGCCAGTGGTAGGTTTCCGTGATAGCGCGCGATACCGTGGGCAGAGCACTAAAGACATTGGTCAGACTCTGCGGGAAGAATGATGATGACTTATATTGAGGACAGAACGATGCTCCTGTCTTCCTCAGTGATACATCTGACTCCTGCCTGACAGGCAGCTGAATGCATCCTGCTAATAATGAGGTTCTCATTCAGTTGAGATGCGGGATGAGTTCTCATCTGTTACGGCCCCCTTTGAGGTCGGGGATTCTGTTGTGTTTCTGCAACTAACGTCCGGAGTGGGTCAGCCTCTCTACACTTTGTCAGCCCATAGCATCCTCATCACTGGAGAAGAGTGGCAACAATGCAAAGCGATTGAGGCAGCCTGCTGATTTCCATGCTCTGTTGCCTGAGGTGACTTTGATGCCCGTCTCCTGGAGGGCCTGGGCCTTGAGGGTCAGGGTGTACTTTTGGGCCGAATGGGTGTTGCAGTGCTACTGTCCTTCGTGTTCGGGGCTGGAACTATGCCGTGCCCAGGGAAGGGGTGTCAGATGGACTGGACACACCCCAGGTGGAGGGCACCAGGCTATCCTCTTGCCATTCCTCATCCCTCGAGTGTCCCGGGGCTCCTGTGTTTCTCCATTGAATAGAGCGGCAGCTGGAGTGAGGCCCAGAAGATCCTCTGTCCTCTGGCACAGACAGTCACGGATTCCCTCCAGCCCTCAGCCATGGCGGTCTTACCCTCAATCATGGAAGTCATGAGCTGAGCCATGGAGTGGACACCCCCGCTATGGAGTGCACCCTTGCAGTGTAGGCCTCGTTGCGTTGCATTGATGGCACCATCTCCTCAGTCAAGAAGCGATTGGAGTCCTCCAGTCATCTCTTCCTGATTTTTGCAACTCTGCCTTTGCAGTTCCAACAGCTCTGGGATGACCGGGCCTAGGGCAAGTCATAGGCCAGGGGCTCAGCAGAGTCCTGCGCTCTGGCATCCCTCCGAGTGCTGGATTATTAGGATGTCCCTGCCTCCACATTCAGTTGTGAGCTGCTGACCAGTGAGTGACCCAGAGGACTGCCTACTACTCAATCCCACGGAGGTGTAAATATCTGTCCTGGTGGAAGGTGCTGGTTACAGCTGTGACGCGTCTTTGAGGGTGATTTCTGGAATTCCCTCTCTGAGCTGCTCGGGTCTGTGGTTTCCGGGGGAGCGAGGATGTTGCGGGCTCCTCTTCTGGTTGCTAGATTGCCCCTTAATGTCCAAAAAAAGGTTGGATGGTGTTACGGGGATAGGGTGAGACGTGGGCTTAAGTAGTAGGCTCTTTCCAATGGCTGGTGCAGACAAAAGAGACCGAATGGCCTCTTTCTGCACTGTAAATTCTATGAAAATAATATTTTATAGAATCATAGAATACCTGCAGTGCAGAAGGAGGCCATTTGGCCCATTAAGTCTGCACCGACCCTCTGAAAGTGCACCCTGCCCAGGCCCACTCCCCCACCCTATCCGCATAACCCCACCTGATCTTTGGACCCTCAGGGGCAATTTCGCTAACCTGCACTTCTTTGGACTGTGGGAGGAAACCGGATTACCTGGAGGAAACCCACGCAGATACTAGAAGTATGTGCAGTCGCCACACACACAGTCACCCGAGAATCGAACCTGGGCCCTGGCGCTGTGTGGCAGCCGTGCTAACCACTGCGCCCCTGTGCTGCCCCTATATAATTTAGAAATGTAAAAAATTAATTTCCAAAAATGATAATTTCATACTACAAATTGACGAAAACAATTTAAGATCAGGAACATTTTATTTACTTTTTGAAATCCTATCCACATTAGCATCCGAGGGACGTTACAGACGTACGGAAACAATTAGTAGCAATCGAGCACTTTGGCAGAGAAGGCTCTTCACTTGCCTTCTTCTTCTCTCCCCAAATTGTCAAGATTTATGAGGTGTATACACTTAAGTGAAGTGGACTATATTGACCTTTTTAATAATTAAGATTTGCACAGGATTTATTTGTTGTAAATTCTATATTACACTTGTTTCCTACTTTGGATGTTTCAACTTCACATTAAAAAAATCATTCTTTTTACAAATGAAGTAACAGCACACAGCTCTAAATTTCTTTTCCCTTCGAGCACAGAACATAAAATGCCTGCGCTGCCACTACCTGATTCAATCAACTGCAGTACATTGGATACCCACAGGCTACACTGCTGCAAAAAGCTGAATTGTATTTTAATTAATAATGTGATACACCATTTTCAACAGCCAGGCCTGTGGCAATCTGATTTGCTTTTTATTATTTGCTGTAAAAATACTGTCCAAACACACAGGGTTCAGGTGACTTTGGCTGCACAGTTCAGAAGGCACCTCACTGCACAATTGTGAAAATGCCTTTGTTGCATATGACTGATTGATTGACTGTAGTAGTAGCATAACTTTTTATTATAATCCCTGTAGTTTTCAGGCGCCAAGTTTACACTTGATTTGTTGTTGCCAAACTTTTCAATGATTACTCAAAGTCCAAGATATATGTCTTTATAATGAAATACCTTGTGAACAATATGTCAGTTAAGTCTGGTGTCTATATCATGGCTGTTGAGCTATCAAATCTGTCATCGAAATTAAGTCATTCTTTGAATTTCTTCATCTTCATTGGTTAAGTGTTTTTGTCTCAGTTTTTCTTTTTTGTTTCTAATTGCTTAGTTCCCGCTCTAATTATGCATCAAGCTTCTTGCACAAAACCGTGGTCTCCAATTTTAATTTAGCACATCTTCCCCAGTCACATTCCACAAAAGCAAAAGCAATTCTACTCTAATAACATGTAACAGTCCCTCAGCCAACCATTAAACATGACTAGAAAATAACATTTATCATATACCAAATACATCAGTACTTTGGAAGCTTATTAGCAAATGTGGCTCCAGCAACATCCCATTTTCCTTCTACTAACAGTACAATGCACCCCATTGGGCCTGAGGCCAAGCTGAACTCCAGATACAGCATCTGGCTAATTGCCTATCCACAATATTAGATCAGATGTAAGAATCCAAATGCTAAGAAACAAAATGTAAGTGGAGAGTGTGTTTTCAGTCAATGACCATGTAACGACATCAATTGACGCAAAGAAACTGTTTCCGTTAGGCGAGGAGACGAGGACCCGTGGGCACAGCCTTAGAATTAGAGGGGGTAAATTCAGAAATTCAGAACAGAAATGCGGAGACATTTCTTCAGCCAGAGAGTGGTGGGCCTGTGGAATTCATTGCCGCGGAGTGCAGTGGAGGCCGGGACGTTAAATGGCTTCAAGGCAGAGATAGATAAATTCTTGATATCGCGAGGAATTAAGGGCTACGGGGAGAATGCTGGTAGGTGGAGTTGAAATGCCCATCAGCCATGATTGAATGGCGGAGTGGACTCGATGGGCCGAATGGCCTTACTTCCACTCCTATGTCTTATGGTCTTAAGTCTGCAACTTGTTCAGTGCAGCACGGTAGCATTGTGGTTAGCACAATTGCTTCACAGCTCCAGGGTCCCAGGTTTGATTCTCGGCTTGGGTCACTGTCTGTGCGGAGTCTGCACATTCTCCCCGTGTGTGGGTGGGTTTCCTCCGGGTGCTCCGGTTTCCTCCCACAGTCCAAAGATGTGCAGGTTAGGTGGATTGGCCATGATAAATTGCCCTTAGTGTCCAAAATTGTCCTTAGTGTTGGGTGAAGTTACTGGGTTATGGGGATAGGGTGGAGGTGTGGACCTTGGGTGGGGTGCTCTTTCCAGGAGCCGGTGCAGACTCAATGGGCCAAATGGCCTTCTTCTGCACTGTAAATTCTATGAATTGTTCCCCTTCTTGCTGAAACTCCTTTTAACTGAACTCTTGTCAATTGGTCTCAAATACTGTTGCCTCCATGGTGATATGCCTATGGGCCATGTCATAGTTGGAAGATGTGAGACCTCCAACAAGCAGGTGGCGGTACAGACACACCATGCGGTCTCAAGACCAAGGGCATGTGAACTGGGACCTGTATATAAAGAGAGACTCATCCAGCCATCTCCAGAAGAACACAAGATAATAAGATGTACATGTAACAGGTCAGCAGAAGTTGGAAGTTCCACAGGAGTAACAAGACTCCATGATAACGTACTCAGTTGCCATCCTCTTGTGCAAGACACAATAAAAGGATCTTGGTCGGAAGATCAAAGTGTTTGGTGAGTTCATCTTAAAAGTGCAATGGATCAAACACAACATGGTATCAGGTGTGCTGAAGATTTGAGTTTGGCAATGGCAGTGGCAACGTTAGGCACTCGGCTTGAAGACTGGTCTGGTAAACTGCAACCTGAGGTGACTCAATGCGTAAAATGCTGAAGCTTGAGATGGGTGGACTGAGGGCCTCCCACCAGCTTCAGATATCCGGTAACGTAGGTGAGAACTGGAGGCTATCCAAACAGCAGTTCGAACTTTATAGGCTGGATTCTCCAATTGCCAACGGCAAAATTGCATTCGGCAATTGGCCGGAAAATCCGTTTCAACACCAAAATCGGGGGTGGTTCCGTTTTTCGAATGCTCCGCCCCCTCAAAAACAGTGTCGTTGCTGAGTACGCCGCTCGTCATTGGGACAGCCTCAGGACGTCACCTGAGGCCCTTCATGATGATCCTCCCCGATGGGCTGACTTCCCGTCGGCATGGGACACGTGCTCACAGTTTTCAGGGACCTTGTGTGGTGGCTGCAGACTGTGTCCAGCAGCGCCACAGTCGGGCGGGGTGCCAGTCCGCTGGCTGGGGAGCTTTGACGGGGGCTGGGGGGACTGGTGGGAGGTGGGTGGTCCGGGGCGTGGCGAAGGGAGCACTATCTGGCAGGCCGGGTCTGCACGCGGCTGACATCATGTTGTATGGTGCGACCGCTGCAGGTCGCCGCTAAGCGTATGCGCGGCCACGGACGTGATAGTTCTCCGTCCTTATCTGCAGGAAAGCTGGGGCTTTACTTGGCGCAGCTGCTAATTCTCCAGTGGGCAGAGCATCGGTGCGGGGGAGGCGGCAACTTTTTGGTCGTAAGATTATGCACATGCTCCGGACATAGTTTCAAAATCGGAGAATCCAGCGCTATGGTTCGGCCTTGGGCCTGCAGGCCCAGCCTGATGAAAGGTGAATCACGTTGCTGCTAACATTGGCAGGTTCACAAGCGCTCAAACTATATAACTAATTTGGCTTTGAGAGTGAGGGGTATTGGAAGAACTTTGTTGAAGTAATGAAGCGCTTTGATAAGCACTGCTTCCCCAAGAAGAATAAAACGTTTGAGCGCTATATGGTTTCTTTCGTGAATCCAGAGACCTGCCAAATTGTTTGATAGTTTTGTCATAGACCTGAGACTGAAGGCCCAGTCATGTGACCTCGGAGACTTAAAATCCTTATTAATCTGCGACTAAATTGTATATGGTGTGCTTGATGATAACTATTGTGGGAGGAATCTCTAGTACTGGAAAAAGCAGTGAAGATTTGCCAGGCGGTTGAGATTGCTGCATATAGAATAGGTGCACGCTGCTCCAAATGTTTTGACACCAAAGTGGATGAAGAAGCCAGCGCCCTTAGTGCTGTGATGCACATCATAAAGAAACATGGTCCCAATGCGGAGGTCATTTTAAGCGGCTGACAGGAGTCACCGCCTTGTGCCAAAAATGTGGCACTCGACATCCCTCACGGCATTGCCTGGCATATGGAAAAGACTGCTCCAGGCGTGGATGTGTTGGGCACTATGCAAATCAATACTTTGCACATTCCACCATTGGTCATGTACGAGCGGTGCATGCCTTGGATGAAATCGACACAGAAGAGCAATTTTACATTGATTTCATCGTGCCAAGAAACCATGCGGTGCACAGAAACAAAGATGGAAGCACAGTCAGAACAAAGCATGATGTCAATCAGAAGGTTCTGAACAATTTCACGTCCGTACTCAAATCAAAGGTAATGCTCAATGATAATTTAGTTTGGTGTGATTTTGACTCTAAAAAGTCAGCGAATCCATGAAGGACACAATACTCTTTCATATTGTAGATTTGGATGTGGACTCAGTGATTGGTTTAAAATGGTGTGAATCGTTAAATCTAGTCGAGCGGTTACATTTCCTAGGAGATAGCTGGTCGCCTGAACACAGTGAGTCACAGCAAAGCATTACAGTATGCATGGTATGAGGATTTAGAAAAAATCCTAGTCGAAGACGGAACTGCCGACGAGCATTCTGCAATTCTGGCTAACAGTCTTAAAGAACGTGCATCAACTCAATGGCATGATACGAGGGAGATGATGAACCCGTATTAAAGCATCTGTGGGAAGTGAGTGTTAAATGGACAGAGAATGAAAAGTCGTGGAGCTTCACTCTCGAGTTTACAATCATGCCGAATGAGTATTTCACGAATGAGGTGATCACTAAAGTGTGTCAGTTGGACTCACAGCTGCTGAAATTGTGCGTGGATGAACCGCAAATCATCGGCTCCACAGGCTGCAAGATCGACTGGAGGGAAAGCAAAAATATAACAGGTGAAGAATGTCGAACAAAACCAAACCACAGGAGTCGGACCAATCACACAATAGCGAAAAGACCCACATCCAAGAAATCGTTTTTCAATTTTTTTCAGGCTCACTTAAGTTCCACAGAGTGGAAGTTTAAGCCCAGCAATTGCAGCCAATCAAAAGGCTGATTTTGAAATTGGTGGCCTATTTCGAAAGCATGTAATTCCGTATGCACAGTTATATTTTTCAGGTGAGAAGACTGACGGTCGTGCTGAATCCAGGGCTGAATACCATGAGAAACCGTTTGAGGTTACAGACGACCATGAAGGTGAGACAGATGATGAGCACTATGAGCTGCAGCAGCACAAATGAGGCTGCAGAGACAAGCCTCCGGTGGTCTGCAAGCAATCACCAGGTGGTCACGGGGGACACCCAGACCATGCTGGACTCTGTGGAGAGTGGGAGTTTGGAGATGGTGCAGGTAGAATTGAAGGCTGCCGATACTACTGACGATCGGCCATTGAGAGAACCAGATGTACAATAAATTGTAATTATTTTAAAGAAACCGGCCTCAGAGATAAATGAGGCAGGATTTTCCATTTTAGCAGTTAAGTGCCGCCTGAAACTGAGAATTCACGGGCGTTTTACGACGCCAAAATTGGCACCCAACCCTCACCATTTACAGGACCGGTGAGCGGCTAGCAGTGGCTTTGGGTGAAACTCCCAGCTCCTGCGCCAAAAAGGGCAGTGGTCACACTGTACAACATGGCGCCTGCAGTGTCTGGACCCACCCACCAAATGCGACCCCACAGGCCACGCCCTGTCTACCCTCTAGCCGCCCCTCACCTGTCTCCCCAGCCCTCGCGGAGCCCCCCCCCCCCCCCCCCCCCCCCCCCCACCCCCCCACCCCCCCCCCCCCTCCGGCCAGCATCACAGATACCAGCCAAGTCTGGCAGCGCTAGACACAGTCAGCCACCACACCGGGTTCTCGACTGCTCAGACCACACGTCAAGCACCTGGTTGGGAACTCAGCCCATAGGGAACGGAGCATCGCGAGAGGGCCTGCCGACGACGTGCCAATGCTGTTGCAATGGTGTGCGGCGCGCGATGTGACAACACCATTTTGGAGGGGGAGGAGACTCGAAAACAGGGGTCAAACCACCCCCAATTTGGGCTTCGGAAGGATTCCCCGCTGATCGCTGATTACAATATCGGCGACGGGCAACAGAGAATCCTGCCCAGGATGTCCCGTCGCAATTCTGGAAATGGCTCCAATGATACACTTCCAAGCAGTCGGTGACACAGAAGATGAGTGGCTCAGTGCGGTGATGTGGAGGTAGAATTATTAGGCGTCTCTGACACTGATCCTGAAGGCGACCTATCATTATGCAACTCCACTGACCATGAGTTTGATCGAGAAGACCCAGGGCTTGGATTAGCTCAACCAGAAGCCATAGTCATCTCCAGTGATGACGGCCAAGCCACTGATGCTCCATCAAGCCCAGATGAGGTGCGACCACCAAACATGGTTCCATGCTCTGTGCCGGCACTAGAAACCAAGGTGATCCAGCATGCTGATGAGGCTGTAGAAATGGGCGCGCTCACACCATCCAGAGATGAGGAGACACCTAGACCTCATCAGACACCTCACCATACAACAACAGCCAGTGCCATGAAACAGGCTATGATAGAGAAGTAAACCAAGAGACACACTAGGGCACTTCACCGTGTCCAGAAAACAAAGAAGAAGAAGAAGAAGTTGGGAGAACCACTGTATTCCCCCAGCCAGCCAATATTGAATTCACTTGCAGGTAACAAGCAACAACGTGTCAGAAAATGAAATCAACTGCTGACGCAGATGTTGCGGTCTTGGACAAAGGCCTTTCAACGACACAGGGCAAAGTACAGGACAAGCAAGAAGCAGGCAAGTGAGCCAGACTCGACAGAAGTAGACACTGGTTTGGAATATTATTTCTGCACAGAATGCAAATTCACACTTTCTGTAAAACTTGCGCACTGTATCAGTGACATGCCATATCTGCATAATATGGAAAATGTAATGTTTCCTATAAAGAGAATTTTAGATGGATGTTTTGTGAGAAAGGGGGATGTGGTAATATGCCTATCGGCCATATCATAGTTGGATGGTGTGAGACCTCCAATCAGCAGATGGAGGTACAGACACACCATGCGGTCTCAAGACCAAGGTCATGTGACCGGGGATCTGTATATAAAGAGAGGCTCACCCGGCCATCTCCAGCAGAACACGAGATAGAAGGTAAAAAGACATGTTATATTACGTGATTGTAATAACATCGTTACTCTTTTGCTTACTCCCAGAATGGTCTGATGGTTGTAGTTCAATGAAACTATCAGCCTTCAATTTAAACAAATAACATTTAATGAATAATGAATATAGATACTAATAACTTTGTTCACTCCTCCACAACTATAACTGAAGATAAGTAAATCAGAAGAAGTAGTATTAATGTTTAACTACATGTGCCAACTGAGCTATATCGCTCTAACACTCTGCTATCTAGTCACTCCTGGTTCGAAGAGGCGGGAAGATCCTCTGAGTTCAGTTGATATACATGGATCTGGTGGTGCCATCTCAAAGAATCTCATAGAATCTACAGTGCAGAAGGCGGCCATTCAGCCCATCGAGTCTGCACCGGCTCTTAGAAAGAACACCCCACTTTTTTTTTTTAAATTTAGATTACCCAATTATTTTTTCCAATTAAGGGGTCAATTTAGCGTGGCCAATCCACCTACTCTGCACATTTTTGGGTTGTGGGGGCGAAACCCACGCAGACACGGGGAGAATGTGCAAACTCCACACAGACAGTGACCCAGAGCCGGGATCGAACCTGGGACCTCAGCGCCGTGAGGCGGTTATGCTAACCACTTGGCCACCATGCTGCCCAGAACACCCCACTTAAGCCCACACCTTCACCCTATCCCAGCAAACCAGTAACCCCACGTTAGCTAAGAACAATTTAGCGTGGCCAATCCACCTAACCTGCACATCTTTGGTCTGTGGGAGGAAACCGGAACACCCAAAGGAAACCCACGCAGACATGGGGAGAATGTGCAGACTGCACACAGACAGTGACCCAAGACAGGAATCAAACCTGGGACCCTGGAGATGTGAAGCAACTGTGCTAACCGCTATGCTACCATGATGCATAGTGTCTAACACTATGATACAGCTGTTAACCCTTTACATACCAGCGGATATACAGATCACTACAAGACATACATGTAACAGGTCAGCAGAAGTTGCAAGTTCCAGAGGAGTGGCAAGACTCTGTGATAAAGTGCTCTGCATCAGATTGCCACCCAACTGCGCGAGACACAATAAAAGGATCTTGGTTGGACTGACCGGAGTGTTTGGTGAGTTCATCTTAAAAGTACAAGGGACCAAACACAACAGCCTCAGGGTGGTCCTGCGGAGCAGTGGGTATCATCTCCACCTCTGAGCCAGAAGCTCGAAGTCTGAGTCCCATCCCAGGACATGATGGCCAACGAAGTTGAGTATCAATCTGCCAAGTCCTTCCAATACACACTCAATGGTGGGTGATAAGAGCAAAAGAGACTCCTGGTCAGCCATGCTTGATGTGGAGTGGCATCCTCAATATATAAGCCTCTGGCGACAGACTAGCATCCTGTTCCAGGTGAAAGCCTCACTGTGGGAACTGGTGTAAGTCTACCTTCTGCACCATTAGGTGTGGGAAGAGAAACAAAGAACAAAGAACAAATAAAATTACAGCACAGGAACAGGCCCTTCGGCCCTCCCAGCCTGCGCTGATCCAAATCCTTTATCTAAACCTGTCTCCTATTTTCCAATGTCTACTTCCTTCTGTTTCCCGCCCGTTCATATATCTATCTAGATGCATTCTAAATGATGCTATCATGCCCGCCTCTACCACCTCCGCTGGCAAAGCATTCCAGGCACCCACCACCCTCTGCGTAAAAAACTTTCCACGCACATCTCGCTTAAACATTCCCCCTCTCATCTTGAAATTGTGACCCCCTTGTAATTGACACCTCCACTCTTGGAAAAAGCTTGTTGCTATCCACCCTGTCCATACCTCTCATAATTTTGTAGACCTCAATCAGATCCCCCCTCAATCTCCGTCTTTCCAATGCAAACAATCCTAATCTACTCAACCTTTCTTCATAGCTAGCACCCTCCATACCAGGCAACATCCTGGTGAACCTCCTCTGCACCCTCTCTAAAGCATCCACATCTTTCTAGTAATGTGGCAACCAGAACTGCATGCAGTATTCCAAATGTGGCCTAACCAAAGTCCTATACAACTGTAACATGACCTGCCAACTCTTGTACTCAATACCCCGTCCGATGAAGGCAAGCATGCCTTCTTGACCACTCTATCGACCTGCATTGCCATCTTCAGGGTACAATGGACCTGAACTCCCAGATCTCCCTGTATATCAATTTTCACCAGGACTCTTCCATCTAGCTAGTACATCCTGAACCCCATGCGACTTCACTTTATCTATCAACCTGCCATGGGAAACTTTATGTCTGTCATGCACTCTAATCAACCTTTCCTTAAAAGACTCCCACATTTCAAATGTGGATTTACCCTTAAACAGCTGCTCCCAATCCATATTCCCTAGCTCCTGCTGAATTTTGTTATACTTGGCCTTTCCCCAATTTAGCACTCTTCCTTAGGACCACTCTTGTCTTTGTCCATGAGTATTCTAGAATTTATGGAATTGTGATCGCTATTCCCAAAGTAATCACCGACTGAAACTTCAACTACCTGGCCGGGATCATTGCCCCAATACTAGGTCCAGTATGGCCCCTTCCCGAGTTGGACTATTTACATAATGCTCTAAAAAACTCTCCTGGATGCTTCTTATAAATTCTGCTCCATCTACGCCCCCAACACTACACGAGTCCCATTCAATTTTGGGGAAGTTAAAATCTCCCATCACGACCACCCTATTGCTCCTACATTTTTCTATAATCTGCCTACATATTTGTACCTCTACTTCACGCTTGCTTTTGGGAGGCCTGTAGTAAAGTCCCAGCAATGTTACTGCACCCTTCCTATTTCTTAGCTCCACCCATATTGCCTCAGTGCTCGAATCCTCCATTGTGCCCTCTTTAATCACAGCTGTGATATCATCTCTGACCAGTAATGCAACTCCTCCACCCCTTTTACCTCCCTTTCTATCCCTTCTGAAGCATCTATACCCTGGGATATTTAGTTGCCAATCTTGCCCTTCTGTCAACCAAGTATCAGTAATACCAATAATATCATATTCCCAGGTACTAATCCAAGCCCTAAATTCATCTGTCTTACCTGCTACACTTCTCGCATTAATGCACCTCAGACCACCTGTCCCTTTGCGTTCATCATCTCTTCCCTGTCTACTCTTCCCCTTAGTCACAATGAGTTTATTATCTAGTACCTTACTGGCTTTAGTTGCTGCCTCTTTACTGACCTCTAACTTCCTAATCTGGTTCCCAGCCCCCTGCCACATTAGTTTAAATCCTTCCCAACAGTGTTAGTGAAACAACAACTATTGCCTCAGAGTGGAAAAGCTACTCCAACAGTTTAGATAAATATATAAAAAAGAAACTATTGACAGGGACAGAAAATAAACGAGAATTAAAAATTGTGAGAAAGAGAGAAATACTGACAGAATACTCCCTCAGTGTACCCGAACAGGCGCCAGAATGTGGCAACTAAGGGTTTTTCACAGGAACTCCATTGCAGTGTTAATGTGAGCCTACTTGTGGCAATAAAGACTATTATATTATATTAAGAATAGAGGAGAAAAGGAAAGAAAAGTACTACAATAATTAAGCACCAAGAGACAAAAACACTCAGAATATGATAAAATGTGATAAAAATACAGCTAGAAATAAGTTGAGAAATAGGTATAGAAATTAGAGGAAAAGAGGTGAAAGGTGAGGAAAAAAAGTACAATTTGATATTTTTACAGTTACTAATATGACTATTCATATCTAAGGGAGCTGTGAGAGAGTGTTTTGAGGACAAGTAACCAATGACAACAACAATATGTCAATCCAAGAGTATTCATGTCAACTAAGCAACGGCCTAGGGAATTGAGATATCGCTGAGACAGACATTGCTCGAGATGGTGCATTGAGATAGGAAGAGAAATTCTCTTGAGAATCTGATTAAGAGAGAGCAGAAAGTGAGAGATGGGCAGCCAAATACATGTCATGCTGGGTGGTGAGTGGAGAAAGACCTTAGCCTAGATTTTCCGATTGCTATTATTTTGTACTGGTGCCCATCCATTCATGTTAAGTAGGTTAAAATTAGTGATCAGAAAATCTAGGCTCTTTTTTTAGGTGAAGTGGGAAGAGAAGAATGATGTTTAGGAGTAGGAATATGAGAGTAGGTAGCACACATAAGCCGTCATAAAAACAGAAAATGCTGCAAGTGTGCAGCAGGTTAATCAGCATCTGAGACATATTTGGGATATGTAACCTTTTTTAAAATAGAATTTACAGTGCAGAAGGAGGCCATTCGGCCCATCGAGTCTGCACTGGCTCTTGGAAAGAGCACCCCACCCAAGGTCAATACCTCCACCCTATCCCCATATCCCAGTAACCCCACCCAACACTAAGGACAATTTTGGACACTAAGGGCAATTTATCATGGCCAATCCACCTAACCTGCACATCTTTGGACTGTGGGAGGAAACCAGAGCACCCGGAGGAAACCCACACACACATGGGGAGGATGTGCAGACTCCACACAGACAGTGACCCAAGCCGGAATCGAACCTGGGACCCTGGCGCTGTGAAGCAATTGCGCTATCCACAATGCTACCGTGCTGCCCACAACACTGAAGACTTAAGGTGGACAGGTTATTTTACTAAGATTGGAAACATTAACAGAAAACACCAGCCTCCCGTACCAGCCTCCCCGAACAGGCACCGGAATGTGGCTGACGTGTTATCTGTGTTGATCTAACATCGACTGCAATTGGATGCAGTAAAACGTGAAACAGGCTTCCAACGCAGGAGATGGTCCAACACTGTTATATTGAACCTGTTGATTGCTGTACATAATTTGCTGTGGGTTGACACTCTATTAACCTAACTGATAACCTCCTACTGGCTTGACCAGACTTGCTCTCTATCACATGGTGATGATGTTCATTGGCCTGTGCACTGCAACTATCTCCCTAGCTGTGTCCTGTGAGAGAGAGAGAACCTGAATGCCCTGTGGGCTTTATAGTGGTGGTGTCCTGTCTGGTGATTGGTTGTTCTGTGTCGTGTGTGTTCATTGGTTATCCTGTGTGTCAATCACTGCCTGTCTGCATCTCATGATATACATGAGTGGATATTATGACAGTGGCGACTAGGGGCTTTTCACAGTAACCTCATTTGAAGCCTACTTGTGACAATAATCGATTTTCATTTCATTTCAACAGCGTGGGAGGAAAGGGATGTATCCAATACGTCACATGCAGTGAGGAAGGTAAAAGGGGTGGCATTCATTTTGGGCGTCAAAACAAAATGGGTAAAATGGATAATAAGCCATCAGCAGCCTACTCCAAATATTAGCGATTAAGCTACTTAACGAATTAAATTATTGTAAGTGCTTTAACAGTTATAAATGGGAACAAAATTGAATTTCTATGGAAACAAATTGAATGACCATTTTCATTTGTAGTCTTTTGTTATTCCACAATGAGAGGTGGACCATCATACAATGAACAAAAGAGGAGATTGAAATTTTCCTGTTTCACCAGTCTCCTGCCTGAATTACAGCCCAGGATGAATGGAGACACTGCAGAATTTCAGCAACAACATTTTTCATTTGAGTAGCAGAGACATACATAGCATTACATGGCATCTTTTTACATCACCAGAATGTTCTGATGTACATAGCGGATGGGATTTTCCATCGGCCTACGGCGGAATCACGAAACGCAATTGGGCGGAGAATCAGTTTTGACCCCAAAATCGTGGTCGGCATCGAGTTCATACCAAATCGCAATTCTCCGGTGCCACGACAGCAGCACCAATGCATTCCAGTCCACATATACAGTAAACGTCTTTGCCATATCATCAGCAGGCCTGACCTGGTATTCTCTGGGGCCTCCGCGATTCTCCGTCTCCACCTGGGGTAATTCCCAGCGGCTAGGTTCAATTGTGCTTTCAAAAATCAGGAAACAGGCGTTGTGGCTAATGAAGGGGATAGAGGGTATACGGAAAGTGTCTGACATCGCCAGAATTTGCTGATAGTTGTGCCGCTGGCCGGGGGGCTTCTGCCAAGACCAGGATGAATCGGGGGGTTTAGCCAGGAGATGAGCCGTGGGTCAGGGTGAACGGGCATGGAACCCCATTGCTGCAGCTTGCCAGGAAGCCATGCAACTGCGCTTGCCGCTGACTTCCTACTGAGAACTTAGGACCAGGGTTTGTATGGCTGGCCCCATAGGCCACCCCCCCCCCCCCCCCCCCGCGCTAAGTACCCTCTGGCTCCAGCCAACACATCAACAGGGGATCGGCGTGCTCCAGCGCAACCAGTGCCATCCTGCTGGCTGGGATGAGTGTGTGTGAGGAATGGAGTGCTAACATGCGGCTGCAGCTTGTCAGTCTCTCGAGTGTGAATCCTGATCCCGGCGAATCCGACACCGTTTTCCATTGGAATCAATCATGTTCCACACGCCGCTGGTGCTCGGCCCTCAATAGTTGCTGAATTGGTCCAGGTGCGCCGCCAGTTTTACTGTCGGGGAACTCCACGAATCAGTCCCCGGCGTCAACACTTACTCTCAGGAGCAGAAAATCCGGTTGAGCGTCTATTAAATTGCTTTAAGGCATAGTCACTTGTTAGGAACTAGTTAAAGTATGTTCTGACCAGATTAAATGTACACATACATTTCCTACATTGCCTACATAACAACGATTGATGTAACTGACTGGTCACGTTGGCTATGACGTTCCGGATACAAAATCTGTAGGTCATCCAACCCCTTATGCCTGCTTTGCCATTCAATTAGATCATGGCTGATCTATACATCAACTCAATTTACCTGGCCTTGCTCCAGATCCCTCAATACCCTTGCTGAACAAAAAATTGAAGTTTGAATCCTGTTGCATTTACAGGATGCAAGTTTTCACTTTTGGCCAGCTGTAAAGTTGTGTGAGCAGTGTTGGGCAGCTCATTCAATTCCTCGGTGAGAACACAATTGCCCTGTCACGAGTAGGATCGTCAATTTACTCCTAATTATTGACTGTTCTGTGATGTGAGCCTTCATGTGAGCCTGTGGTGTGAGTCTTCTGAGTGGATTCTGCACATTTCATTGAAATATTTGTAGGCAGCAGGAAAAGAGAGTTCTGTTCCAGGCAGAAGACAGGGAATTATAGGCCGGTTAGCCTGACTTCGGTCACTGGCCAGATTTTAGAGTCCATTATTAAAGGTGAAATTGCGGAGTACTTGGAAGTGCATGACAAAATAGGACTGAGTCAGCACGGCTTTGTCAAAGGGAGGTCATATCTGACAAATCTGTTAGAGTTCTTTGAGGAGGTAACAAGGAAGTTGGAGAAAGGAGAAACCAGTGGACGGGATTTATTTAGATTTCCAGAAAGCCTTTAACATGGTGCCGTATAGGAGATTGTTAACTAAGTTAAGAGACATGTTGTTAAGGGTAAGATCCTGGCATGGATGGAGGATTGGCTGACTGGCAGAAGGCAGGGAGTGGAGATTAAGGGGTCGTTTTCAGGATGGCAGCCGGTGACTAGTGATGTGCCTCAGGGGTCGGTGCCGGGACCACAACTTTTCACAATATACATTAATGATCTGGAAGAAGGAACTGAAGGCACTGTTGCTAAGTTTGCAGATGATACAAAGATCTGCAGAGGAACAGATAGTATTGAGGAAGCAAGGGGGCTGCAGAAGGATTTGGAAAGGTTAGGAGAATGGGCAATGAAGTGGCAGATGACATACAATGTGGAAAAATGTGAGGTTATGCACTTTGGAAGGAGGGGTTTAGGCACAGATTATTTTCTAAATTGGGAAATGCTTAGAAAATCAGAAACACAAAGGGACTTGGGTTGTTTACGATTCTCTTACGGTTAATGTGCAGGTTCAGTCGGCAGTTAAGAAGGCAAATGCAATGTTAGCATTCATGACAAGAGGGCTAAAATACAAGACCAAGGATGTACTTCTGAGGCTCTATAAGATTCTGGTTAGACCCCATTTGGAGTATTGTGAGCCGTTTTGAGCCTCATAGCTAAGGAAGGGTGTGCTGGCCTTGGAAAGGGTCCAGAGGAGGTTCACAAGAATGATTCCTGGAATGAACAGCTTGCAGTATGAGGAACGGTTGAGGACTCTGGGTCTGTACTCATTGGAGTTTAGGAGGATGAGGGGCGATCTTATTGAAACTTACAGGATACTGCGAGGCCTGGATAGAGTGGACACGGAGAAGATGTTTCCACTTACAGGTAAAACTAGAACCAAAGGACATCATCTCAGACTAAAGGGACGATCCTTTAAAACAGAGATGAGGAAGAATTTCTTCAGCCAGAGGGTGGTGAATCTGTGGAACGCTTTGCCGCAGATGGCTATGGAGGCCAAATCACTGAGTGTCTTTAAGACAGAGATAGATAGGTTCTTGATTGATAAGGGGATCAGGGGTTATGGGGAGAAGGGAGGAGAATGAGAAAAAAGCAGCCATGATTGAATGGTGGAGTAGACTCGATGGGCCGAGTGGCCTAATTCTGCTCCTATGTGTTATGGTCTTATCGCCCTATGGTATGAATCCAGTCTTCAGGGAAGAAAAGAATTACATTAATCCACTGCTACAAAGCCAAATAACGCCAGAAATCCGAAAATGAAAACAGAAAATACTCAAAATGCTTAACAAATCTGGCAGCATCTGTGGAGTAAGAGACAGAGGCCAGGAGTTTGTGGCCCTGCCAAGCACTGGAATTTTCCTGTACCGCCAAAAGTCGATGGTGTCGCCATCTGGGATGGCCACTTCCAGAACACAAAATGGACGCTCACAAAGAATATAGGGAAATGTGGACAATGCTAGACAGCAAGCAGGCACAGTGCCTGAATGTATATTTGGGAATCAGCTCCCAGACAGAAACTTTGGGTCGATTAGCATATTGATGACCCATCTCCGGGAAACAAAAGACTAACACTCAGGTAGTTGATACTGTTGCAGACATCCTGGCGTCAGAAAGACACAAACAAAGCAAGGCCAACGGCCACCTAAGACAGACCCAGCCATCAGGGCACCCACCCCTTTATTGGACAAGATCGATAATAATGATCGAGAAGCGGCCCAATTAATTGGGGCCAAGTTTAAGGCCCGCCTAAAAGCGCGCAAAGCCCCTCCAAGTAAAAGAAGGAACACCCACGAGAGATTTCCTCTCTTGGACTTGGCTCTCAAAGCGGAGAGACCAGTCCACCAGCATCACCAGGAGCAAGTAAGTTTAAGGTCAACGCTCGCTACCAGACAGACGACCTTAGCTGTTCTCCTGTTACCTCTTTGAACCCCACAGCCTCAGATCCGAACAACGGCCATTGTTCCTCTGACTGAATGGGCACCCAAAGTTAAGTTAGCCGTTAGTGTTAGAGATAGTTTAGTTTGTAGTATTTTGTGCATGAGTACATATTACTGTGTGTGTAAATAAATAGTATTGATTTTGAACTAACTAACTGGTGTATTGGCTCTTTCATCAGTATTCGGGTTTGAACCTTGTGGAGGTATCGAGATACCCAGCGGCTCTGAAAGTAAACATAATTATGATTAAGGAAGGTGACCATATTGACTGCTATATTTATAGCAAGTAAAAGAGCAACAATGGACCTCTGGCCGGCCCGCCACATCCCTCACGGCAGGTCCCACCATGGCAGAATCGAACATCCGAGCCAGAGTTACTGCTTTGGGACATTGATCCTGCATCAGAAATGGAAAGAGTCTGCGATGTAACAGACTTCAGAAAAGTCCAGAAGCAGGAAAAGAAGGAGTGGAAAGAACAGAAGGGAAGATCTGTGAAAGAATGGAAGACAGGAGCGATGAGGGCTCATGGTAAATTAGAAGCAAAGAAACAAAAAGGTACATCTAGCTGTAAATGGAAAAAGTAGAATCACTATCAACAGCAGCTATCTAGAAAAAGAAACAAAAATACATTTTTGCAAGGCCACATTTTTAGAATTGTGTGCAGCTCTAGTTGCCTCATTTTAGGAAGGATGTGGAAGCTTTGGAAAAGGTGCAAAGGAGATTTACCAGGATGTTGCCTGGAATGGAGAGTAGGTCTTACGAGGAAAGGTTGAGGGTGCTAGGCCTTTTCTCATTAGAACGGAGATGGATGAGGGGCGACTTGATAGAGGTGTGGTGATATGAGTGGGAGCACTGCCATTGGTGCAGAGCATTGGTTTCCCATTGGCTCTGGCTGGTCCTGTGCCTCTCGTCTGATTGGCTGGGACAAGTCATGTGACTGCTCACCAATTGGTCGAGAGGCAATTAGACCCCGCCTCCGAAGCGGGGTATAAGTACCCAGGTTTCCCGGCGGTCGGCCTTTCTCTGTAGTCGACCACCGGGCTAACAACTAGCTGATTAAAGCCACAGTTTGGATCTTCATCGTATCTCGCGACCAATTGATGGTACATCAAGAGGTTTATAGGATGATTAGGGGGATAGAGTAGACAGTCAGAGACTTTTCCCCCGGGTGGAACACACCATTACAAGGGGACATAAATTTAAGATAAATGGTGGAAGATATAGAGGGGGTGTCAGAGGTAGGTTCTTTACCCAGAGAGTAGTGGGGGCATAGAATGCATTGCCTGTGGAAGTAGTTGAGTCGGAAACATTAGGGACCTTCAAGCGGCTATTGGATAGGTACATGGATTACAATAAAATAATGGGGTGTAGATTAATTTGTTCTTAATCTAGGACAAAAGTCCGGCACAACATCGTGGGCCAAAGGGCTTGTTCTGTGCTGTATTTTTCTATGTTCTATGTATATAGAAACGTCAAATATTATAATATTAAATTCTTAAATCCAGCATTGACCTCAGTTTCCATCTCATCACAGACCTCCCATTTGATTCTTCTTCACATGCACTCTACTCCACCAATCTCTTCCTATTTCTCTCTTTATTTGGTCAAAACCTGGTGCATCTCTATCCTTTTCCACTTCTGATAAAAGGCCACCTAAAATATTGGGCTGGATCTTCTGGTACACCAGGGTCCCTGCACCCTACTACCTACCTCTGCGAAAAGTCGGGGGTGGCCCCCTGCTCCCCCTAAGGCAGGAGACATGGGAAAGCCACTGCTGGGAGTGCACCCAGTCCGCAGTGCTAAGGAGGCATGGAGGCAAAGTTACAACTGAAGGGATGTTGGGTGTCTTGCTGGAGCGAGGCTGTCAGGCCCCTGGGAGGGAGTGAGGTGGATGGGGTTGTAAAGTGGACAAAATGGGATGGCGGAGGTATGGTTGCCAGGGGGATACTCTTGCCCGCCAGTGAAAGCTGCCAGGTTAGATGCTTGGCATGAACCTTTTTGTTTCTTGGCTTCCAATTACTATATTGCCTTGCCTTGGCTGCGAGCGCCAGGAAAACACAGCTAAACGTGCTTGCTCTGGGACTTTGTTCCCATTTAGTTAAATCACTCCCAGGATCAGAACAAGAAATACATTTGTGTTTTCTAATAACGAAAAATGTTAGTTAATAGCGCAAGGGTTAGACTAATAATACAACTGATTCCAGAAAAACAAACAACGAACATTCATAATTCTGAACTAAGTACAATTCAGTACAGCAAATATGCCACTTACACTTCACTCCCACTGTGCATAATTCCTCATCCATACCTACTGACTGGATTCAAAATCCTGAGGCTGGATTCCCCCAAAATGGGACAATGTCCCCATGCTGGCGTAAAAACGCTGGGGTTTTACACTGGAGATTTCCTGGAACAAAGTGCCGCTAATTCGATGCTCTGCAGGGGGCTAGCAGGGACCCGGAGTAAATCTTGCAGCTTTAGCTGCGGATACGGGCCCCCGCACTTCTGGTTTGGAGTCCGTGCATGCGCACGATGGCAGCCTCCAGCAGCCGTGCCAGGCGCAATGGCGGACTCGGACAGCGGAGGCAGACAGAAGAATTAGACCCCCACCCTGATCAGTCGCACGCCCGAGCATCTGACCGCACGGATCTAACCCCCCGCCGCCTACAACACCCTCCCTCCCGGTGTCTGATCCCCCCCCCCGCCCCCCAACAGGCCGGCCGCGGATTGAGTCCGCAGCCGCCACGCCAACATCCTGACCGGCAATACCAGGTTAGTTCCACGCCATCGGTAACTCGGCCGTTCGGGAGCGGAGGATCGCTGGGCTGTCCTCTGTCATTTGGCTCTCAGCCGGGCGGCGTAATCCGCGATCACACTGATTCTCGGGTTCCGGAGAATCGCCAAACTGGCACCGGGCCCGATTTAGGCATGAAATTGGCATGAAATTGGATTTGTGTTCGGCGTGGGGCTGCGGAGAATCCAGCCCCTGATCTAAACATGGTGGGCAGGATTCTCCGTCGGCTAATGCTGAAATCAGGAAACATGATTGGGCGGAGAATTGGTTTTGACGCTTAATTTGTGATGGGTGCCGGTTTCACGCCAAACCTCAATTCTGCGGTGCCTCGACTGCGCCGTCAATGCGTTCCACTCTGCACGTACAGTAAACGGCGGTCACATTTCTTTAGCGGGCCTGACTGTTGGCTTTGGCTGGACACTGGCTGGTCTGGCTGGGGGGGTGGGGCCCTGCCAGGGCTGCGGTTGGGTGACGGTGCTGAGGGGGGGAGAAGGGCGGTGGGTGGGGCCGGGTTGCCCCCCCCAAGGGGCCGGGGTTGTGTCCAGGCACGGACCGCCATTGCCACAGGCTGCAAGGTAGCTATCTTGCTCTGCGCCCCACTGACCACCCACCTTGGCCCTTGGTTCTGCAGAGTGCCACCAGCTGTATGGGTGGCCCCACCCCTGTACCCCAGCCCCCACCTTCCAGCTGACCACGCCTGCACTCCACACTCTGCCATACCACCCCACACCCCCCCCCAATCTGGTGGCGGGGCATCACACAGCCCACCCAGGGCAACGGCCACGGTAGCCCCTACAGAGAGGGGGGACGCAGATGGGGGCTGCGGAGTATGCCACTGGCAAGTGCAGTGCCAGCCAACGGTACCCCTGGCAGCAGGGATGGGTTCCATGGCCAGAAGCTTCCATGGTGCTGGGCACCGACGGGGCCAGGGGGGCGGAGAGGAGGGGGGAGAGGGACATGCGGGGGCAGAGTCTGCAGTGCCAACTTGGACCACCATGTAGCCCATTGAACTTGGTTGGGCGTGACGGCGTTCATAACAGCACGAACACTTGGCCTCAATATCGGAGAATCGCCCCCTAAGTGTCAACTCAGGGTGGAAAAGTGGTGTGCTGCCCGCCGGCTCCCCTGCTGGCTAGTCCTGCTATGTTTTTTTTAATTAGTTTTTAAAAAGTGCTGTAGGCAGGCCCCACAACATCTCGTTGGCGAGGCGGGCACTGAATGAGCCCACCGTACCAGCAACCTTGGCCTTCAAGAGATTGGGGCGCACTTTTTGAAGGGCACCTTGATCTGAAAAATAGAAACAAGGATCCCCACCTCCAAGGATATGGCAACCCCCCTCCCCCCTTTTATTGCAGGGGCTCCATTACACCATTGACAGGGGTGCGGGGACACTTGAGCGGGGAAATCATGCCACCGTGAAAGCTGTTTTGAGATTCCCCCTCGATCCCCCTCGATACCGCCATCCCCACCCGCCGAAAGCAGCGGAGGAAAATCCGCCCCCAATAGTATCTAATTCCTCAAAGTATCGTCTCTTATGCTATTTTTCAATATTGTCATGGGTTTTATTGCTGTATTCCTGTGTTGCACACCTGTCCCTCTGTAATGGCCAACAAACAATAAAAGGTATGCGATTGGATCAAAGTGGTAAATTGCAGCACCCAACTACCCTTAAATAAAACCCACATGCTACGAGCTGCCCTGAGGAATGGACATTTTCCATGATTCGCTCAAGAAGAGATTTAAAGAGCTTTTTATTAGATGATGCGAACATTCCGAAAGGATTAAGTTGTAAAATTGTAAACACATTTAACTGTATCTTAAATTTTCATTAGCCACACTGAAACAAAGCAAAGACTAGCCAATATGCTTCTTTTTAATAAGCTGCAAACTGGTTCTATTTGGCAGGTCCAGCCCCTGGGTATCCTGTGTACTATATATTAACTTTAAATACAGATTGCTTGCAATAATACAGCATTGTGATCTGCGCCCAAAGTGAAAAATAAATGGTTAGGATTGCTTTACATCTGCCACAGCACTAAAAACATTTATTAACTCAAAGGGAAAAAATAAATTTTGTCCTTAAGGTCTGTCAGCTGCAAACTGTTATTGATCTTACAAATGAAATTTGTTCACACTGATCAATAAGTCACATTATCATTTTTCAATCTACTACGAGCAAAAAAGGAAATGCTGTCAAGCATCAATAATAATGGGAATTCTGCATGTACTTGTAAAAAGCTGTTCATGGTCTTATTAACTCAATATTATTTAATTCTCTTTTTTAGACTGCTGAAAAATCTGAACAAAATCAGGAAGAAACTGCCTGGAGAAAAATGCCACATAATATGGTGAAATGCTGCATTACATCAGCCACACTCTGGATTTCAGCCACTCCCTCTGTCTGGGGATATTTACTGGAAGCAAAAAAGCAGTGTTTGTATCTAGGCATTTTGGCCAAATTCCCATTATATTCAAGGTTATTAATTTGAAGATAAAGTAAAATCTATGTTTGGAGACACTTCTTCAAATTAAATCCAAATATGGCAATGTTGTCCATAGAAATCACCGACAGGACATGTTTTGATCACTAAAACCAATTTTTAGTAGAAAGCTCTAACAAGCAATAAGGGTAAATGTGCATTCTGTGCATATTAAGAAGCATCTACTATTGCGTTGTGCAGCCTTCCTACTTCACTAAAATTCGGAATATTAGCATGACACACCACATTCTAATGCCGATTTTATGTTATGTCCATCAGTTGTAAGCAGTACTTTGACTTCACCAGTGTGATTCCTGGCAATGTTAACTTGCAGAAAGAAACATGCCAGACCCACCATCGCTCCCCATCTGACCCATCTCGCTCCCTGCCAGACCCATCCTCTCTCACCCCCCCAGACCCACACTCACTCCCCGTCTGACCCACCGTCGCTCCCCATCTGACTCATCTCGCTCCCCGCCAGACTCACCCTCGCTCCCTGCCAGACCCACCCTCACTCCCCGTATGATCCACCCTCACTGCCCATCTGACCCATCTCGCTCACTGCCATACCCACCCTCGCTCCCCGCCAGACCCACCCTCGCTCCACACGAGACCCACCCTCGCCCCCTGCCAGACCCGTCCTCGCTCCCCACCAGACCCACCCTCGCCCCCTGCCAGACCCACCCTCGCTCCCCTCCCCGCCAGACCCACCCTCGCTCCCCCCCCACCAGACCCACCCTCGCTCACCCCCCCAGACCCACCCTCGCTCCCCCCCAGACCCACCCTCGTTCCCCACCCCAGACCCACCTCATTCCCCAATGAGACTTTGCCCTGCTCTCCATATTGAATGTAGTTGGATGTCATTTACTCTTTTTCATGACACCCACTGTTGGAGTTGCTTGGTGATTGGTTGAGCTTGCCTTCTTCTGCTGGCCTACAGTGTTTATTCTGATTGGTCAATTTGACAGCAAAGTTGCAAAGTCTCCCCACAAAGTTGATGTTTTCATGGGGCTGAAGTTTGGCATTTTCACTCATATTAGACACAATTCTAGCAGATAACAAATAAGCAGCAAACAAAATGGTAAACCGTACACAATAATCAAAAATCTTCTCTCAATCAACTTTTTGTCTTATCATTTTACCAAGTACACAAAAAGGTTACAGTGCACATGCATTTGCAATGAGTAATGGCATCACATGTATTTCAAGTGTTTATTATTCAATTTTTATTTAGTAATCAAAATTGCAAATTGGTTCTGTTTCAATGCATATGCATTGTGGCTAATGTATCGTGACAGTACTGGTATGGTAGGTAAGACGACTCTCCTGTTCTTGGAGATCTCCCTTCTCTTGGGCAGTCCTTCAGGGTCGAGGGTGACTTGCTTCCACTCCAGATTGGGAGGTTCTGCAGTGGGTGAATAGTCCAATCCTGGATCTACAGACTCTGCCACAAGTTTGGCAGATAGTGTTTAATGAGGTGGGTGGTGGGACCATCTGGATTCTGTCCTCTCTTTCCACTGTTTACACTTGGCTTCCACGTGCTCCATCCTGTGCCGCTCAAGGTGATTGGCGCCTTTGCAGATGCTTCTTCACCAGTCTGTGCGTTCTAAGGCACGTGATTCCCACGTGTTGATGGGGATATTGCCTTTATTTAGGGAGACTTTCAAAGTGTCCTTGTAGCGTGTACTGGAGATCTAGGATCAAACTCAAATGAGGGGGAAGTGATGGAAATCAATTCTTTCACACAGCTGTGATTATTGAAAGTGAAATTGATTTGCCCCTTTCAATTCCTTGTGACACAATTGAATGGCAAGAAATTGCCTATAATTGTCACTAAATTAATAATTACACTCAGAAAGGATTACTGATACATAAAATGGAAATATTACACTGGCCCAAAAGAGGGTCTTTTTATTTAACTCTTCATTTATGAGATGTCGTTGTCCCTGGCAACCCTTGTTTCCCAGCTTCATGTCAGCACCAGTGACATCGGGAGAAAGAGAAATGAGGTCCTAATAATAATAATCTTTATTATTGTCACAAGTCGACTTACATTAACACTGCAATGAAGTTACTGTGAAAAGCCCCGAGTCGCCACACAGAGGGAGAATTCAGAACGTCCAAATTACCTAACAGCACGTATTTCGGGACTTGTGGGAGGAAACTGGAGCACCCAGAGGAAACCCATGCAAACACGGGGAGAACCTGCAGACTCTGCACAACAGTGATCCAAGCCGGGAATTGAACCTTGGACCCTAGCTCTGTGAAGCAACAGTGCTAGGTCCTGCATGCAGACTTCAGGGAGTTAAGTAGGAAATTGAGAAGCTGGACTTTCAAGGTAGTTATCTCCGGAGATTACTCCCAGTGCCACCCAATGGTCAGTATAAGAACAGAAGGATAGAGCAGGTGAATGCATGACTAGAAAGATGGGGCAGGAGGGAGGGCTTCAGATTCCTGGGTCATTGGAACTGTTTCTGGTGGAGGTGGGACTGTACAAGTTGGATAGGTTACATCTGAACAGGAATGGAAGCAACATCCTCGCGGGAAGGTTTGCTAGTGCTGTTGAGATGGGATCAAATTAAATTGGTAGTGGAATGGTATGTTAACAAATAGTTCAGAGGGATGGGAAGTTGAGATGGAATGAGAAGTTCAAACACCAGTAAATGAGTCTGATAGACAGAGGAAACATAGGCTGGATAAGAAATAAGTGAGTCTGGAAAGGCCAAGTGGAATATATTTTAATGCAAGGCACCTAAGGAATATTGAGCTGAGGGCACACTTAGGCATGTGAGAGCATGATGCCATATCTATGGCCAAGACTTTGCTGAGAGATGGGTAGGAACAGCAGCTCAACATTCCTGGTTATCGGGTATTCAGACGAGATAGGGAGGGGAATAGAAGAGGAGGATGTTGCAACATTGATCAAGTAATCAATTATAGCAGTGAGAAGGGTTGATATAATAGAATCCCTACAGTGCAGAAGGAGGCCATTCGGCCCATCGAGTCTGCAACAGCCCTCCAAAAGAGCACCCCACCGAGGCCCAATCCCCTGCTCTATCCCCGTAACCCCAACTAACTTTTGGACACTAAAGGACAATTTAATATGGCCAATTCACCTAACCTGCACAACTTTGAATTGTGGGAGGAAACTGGAGCACCAGGAGTAAACCCACGCAGACACAGGGAGAACATGAAAACTCCACACTGACCCAAGGTCAGAATCCAACCCGTGTCCCTGGCGCTATGAGCCCTGGAAGGCCATATGGAAAGAAATTTTAAAAACACAAAAGGGCAAAACGCTGTTGGGTGTGTACTAGACCCCCAAACAGTCAGAGAGTGATAGACAATCAAATATGCAATCAGATTTCAGAAATTTGTTGGAACAATAAGGCAGCTAACTGGGATAATGTTAGTATGCCACATGAGGAGAAAAAGAGATCTTTTTTTAGCCAGTACATAGAAAACCCACCAGGCAAGTGGACAATTCTGGACATAATATTTGGAAATGAGCCCGGGCAGATGGAAGGCGTATCAGTAGGTGAGCATTTCAGAGATAGTGGCTGGATTCTCCGCTACTCACCGGCAGCAGAGTTCCTGATATGGTGGAGAATCCAATGCATCCAAAAAACGGGATCGGTGCAGTCCACTGCTGGCACTGATATTGAGATTCATGCCCCACAACAGTGGGAGGATGCAAATTGACCCATTTGCATCCTATTAATGGGATTCTCCAAGCCTGCGTGATTCTCCAGTCCTCTTGGCCAAGGTGGTAACTCTTTAAGGGAGTTGACCCGAAAATCCATCAGAGTCCCCCTCCCCAGTAATACAAATCCTGCCTACTCCCACCAGACCCCCCCCAACCAAGGACCCCCATTACAGAGCCCCCCAGCAGAGACCCCCATCACAGAAACCTCACATAAGAGGGTCCCCTAACAAAGATCTCACATAACAGAGACCCCCACCAGAAATCCCCCATTACAGAGACCCCAAACAGAGACCCTCCCATAAGATGGACCCCCACCAGAAATCCCCCATTGCAGAGACCCCAACCAGAAATCCCCCATTACAGAGACCTCCCATCAGAGATCCCGCCTTTACAGAGACCCCTGCCTGAAAGCTAAAGAGCAGTCCAGGCAGTGAGAGTAAAGAAAACACTGCTTTAAAACTCACCTGTGAAATATACCTGTTAGCTCAGGCAAAGGAAGCAGCACATGTAAGTTCCTGGAATGTGAACACGACATTAACTGGGTTTAAACCTCCTCTGATTTTTGATCTGGAGGGCTTTCATTCACATCAATGGTAATTGGTTTTACTAGGCCGTGGTTGACAGCTCGCAAACAGCCAGCTGTCTGGATTGTCTAATTTCATTTTCTTTTACACTTGAATGGATCTTAAGTACCCAACTGGGGAGGTATTGTCACTGGACTAGTTAACCAAAGACCCAGAGCAATGCTCTGGGGAGCCGGGTTCAAATTCCACCACTGCAGATGGTGAAATTTGAATTCAATAACATCTGGAATTAAAAGTCTAATGATGACCATGAAACCTTTGTCGATTGGCGTAAAAATCCATCTGGTTCACTAAGATCCTTTAGGGAAGGAAATCTGCTGTCCTTATCTGGTCTGGCTTACATGTGACTCCAGACCTAGAGCAATGCGGTTGAAACCTAACTGTCCCCTCAGGAGCAATTAAGGATGGGCAATAAATGCTGGCACAGCCTGTGACACCCACGTCCCATGAAAGAATAATAAAAAAAACTGTGAAACTCGCCGCAATGTTTTGAAACACCTCTCAATGATTGACAGCTCTTGGACCACATCAAAAACACTTAAGTGCTTTCTGCAGAAAAAATGAGAAAGTGAGAACCCTTAACTGCCTTTGATTTTCCCTGTCTAGCCTTCTAAAACCATCTGTTTCAAGCAGAGCTCTAAGAGTTGCCTTCTCTCTCACTAATTATTTCAACTACAATCAAATTAAAACTTAAAAGCATCTATTCCTTACAAGGCTAAAGTTGCTAAGCTAGATCCACATGCTTATACCTTTTTATGTATTCTTCATGTCGTAGCTCTCTCTAAGCACATTATAAACACAGTTGGAACTTCATCAATTCCCCTACATACAAACACCTTTGTCCATCATGAATCTAACTACAGGTCTTTTATTCTTCTAGCACAGAAATGATAATTAAACCCACTTAAAAGTATACCTTATTTCCAATGTTTACCAATACAAATATGAATCACTTAAACCTACTTTGTTCTTCCAACATCAGCCATACTGCAGAAGGCATCGGCAAGCCTCTGCTGTGCAAGCATAATCATGGACCAATCTAAAGGAAGTCCAATACCACCAATGCCCTCGTCGGACATTGTACCTGAGGAGGATAAAGAAACAGTAAAATATGGTTCTAAGTTAGAGGTGGCACTCCTCTGTATCTGCTGCCTTTGTCCTTCCAGCTGACAGGTCTTGCTGTTTGGGAGAAGCTGTTGAAGAACCTGGGCAGTTCCTGCAATGCAACTTGAAGATGATACATGGTGCAGTCACATGTTCTGCTGGTAGAAGGTGTGGATGTTTAAGGTGATGGATGGGGCACTGATCAAGTGGATTGCTTTGTCCGGGATGGTGCTGAGCTTCTTGAGTCTTATTGGAGTAATTGGAGACTATTTCATCACAGGCTATTTTCTGATATGAAGCCTTGAATGCTAGTGATTGTCCTTGCCTGGCACTTGTGTGGTATGAAAGTGCACAGGGAACTCTGTATCTATGTTGTGTGATACCTGACCTGGCAGTACCTTGCTGCAAAAGTGAAAACAGTTCCATTTTGCAGCACTGACACTCCTCTTGGATGAGCACAAAATTCTGAAAAGGTTAATTGTACATTTCCTGAGGCAAACAGATCTTGGACCTACTCTTAATGCAGAAGAAGAGATGGTTGGACAGAGTTGCAGTTAGAACCAGCTTCTTGTTTCAAATCTGCACCTCATAAGTAGTAGTTTTATGAGGAACTTAACATTTTCCCTTACAGCAATGTGAAAACTGTTAGACAATGTCAGCCCAGAGCCAAAGAAAATGATCAAAGATATCATCCCGTACCAGCCTCCCCGAACAGGCTCTGGAATGTGGCAATTAGGGGCTTTTCACAGTAACTTCATTCGAAGCCTACTCGTGACAATAAGCGATTTTCATTTCATTTCATTTAAAAACACTTGTATTGAGGATTCTTTGGGGGGGGGGGGGTGGGGGGGGGGGGGGGGGGTGACAGAGGATTTAGGAAGGAAATGAATGTAGGAGCATGAAAGAAGAAAAGAAAATCGCTTTATTGTCACGAGTAGGCTTCAATGAAGTTACTGTGAAAAGCCCCTTGTCGCCACATTCCGGTGCCAGTCCGGGGAGGCTGGTATGGGAATCGAACCGTGCTGCTGGCCTGCCTTGGTCTGCTTTCAAAGCCAGTGATTTAGCCCAGTGAGCTAAACCAGCCCCTTAGGACTCTTCCCTTGCCGGTGGGTCAGAATGGAGAGGATAGTCATTGTAGACCACAGCTGGGTGAGTAAAGGGAGTAAACTGAAACACAGCGGGAAGAACTTGCTAAGCTAGGTGCATGTGATATCATTTTTGGAGAGGGGGACAAGGATCTTGGAGCCAATGAGGGAAAGAGAGTAAGTCAGTAGTAGCACTCTAACCTCTGAGTTGGAAGGTTGTAGGTTCAAGCCCCTCTTCAGATAGGTGTACTGCTTGAATGAAACAATAAACCAGGCCCCATCTGCCCTCTCAGGTGGAGGTACATAATCCCACAGCACCATTCAATTAAGTGTAGGGGCGTTCTCCCCATTGTCATAGAATTTACAGTGCAGAAGGAGGCCATTCGGCCCATCGAGTCTGCAATGGCTCTTAGAAAGAGCACCCTACCCAAGGTCAACACCTCCACCCTATCCCCATAACCGAGTAACCCCACTCAACACTAAGTGCAATTTTGGACACTAAGGACAATTTGTCATGGCCAATCCACCTAACCTGCACATCTTTGGACTGTGGAAGGAAACCGGAGTATCCGGAGGAAACCCACGCAGTCACGGGGAGGATGTGCAGACTCCACACAGACAGTGACCCAAGGCGGAATCGAACCTGGGACCCTGGAGCTGTGAAGCAATTGTGCTATCCACAATGCTACCGTGCTGCCCTAAATTGTTCTGCAAATAAATAAATAAATTGAAAGGATTACGTATCGGTAAAAAAATTCTGAGATTTGCTCATTGAGAACACAATGAAATGTGCAAACTTTCATTTTGTTTAAGATCTTGTGTTCTAGTTTAATAATTATGGGAAGTAAAATCTAGTGTGATGTATGAGAAAAAGCAACTTGATTTTATGATTCAATGAGAATGAGGGGCAGATTCTCCAAGAATCGCCAGGGGCCGGCGTCAATCCCGCCCCCGCCGTGTCCCAAATTCGGCGGGGGCGGGAATCGCACTGCGCTGGTCGGCGGGCCCACCGCGCCGGTCGGTGGGCCCCCCGCAGCGATTCTCCGGCCCACGATGGGCCGAAGTCCCGCCGCTGACAGGCCTCTCCCGCTGGCATGGATTAAACCACCTACCTGACCGGCGGGATTGGCGGCGCGGGCAGGCTCTGGGGTCCCGGGGGGGCGGGGGTTGGGGCGATCTGACCCCTATGGTGGCCTGGCCTGCGATCGGGGCCCACCGATTGGCGGGCGGGCCTGTGCTGTGGGGCACTCTTTTTGTTCCACCTTCACCATGGTCTTCACCATGGCGGAGGTGAAAGAGACCCCCTCCCCTGCGCATGCGCCGGTATGACATCAGCAGCTGCTGACGCTCCGGCGCATGTGTGGGCTTACGCCGGCCGGCGAAGTCCTTTCGGCCCCAGCTGGCATGGCGCCAAAGGCTGTTCACACCAGCCGGCGGAGTGGGAACCACTCCGGCGTGGGCCTAGCCCCTCAATGTGAGGGCCTGGCCCCTAAAGGTGCGGAGAATTCCGCACCTTTGGGGCAGCCCGACGCCGGAGTGGTTCAAGCCACTCCGATACGCCGGGACCCCCCGCCCCACTGGGTAGGGGAGAATCCCAGCCGAGATGTTTGATGTTGGTGCTCTCGAAAACAACTCAAGGTTCTTTTTATTTAATACCCTGAATTTAGATTGTGTACAGTAAAATGTTCTAAAGAAGACATTTGTAAGAAAAAAAGTTCCCTTAACCCAATTGTTCTTATTGTGCAAACATTATGTGAGGAATGACCTCCAGCCTAAGAAGGTGTTGTTTTAAAATAAATATGCCAATAACGAGTGAGACTACTACAGACCCAGTTTCTGAAGTTGAAAAGAACTACAGTTCCATAAAAGTCTCAGTGATATTTATAAATAAATAAACACTGTAAGCAACAAAGTTCTATTGATCGAGATTCATATGGATTCAATTATTGAATATCAGCTTCGTCAATAACTCCTTTCATGGAATAATTCCAGAGAATTCAAGTAGGCAGATAACTATGTAGGCAGTTGCAGTTGCGATAATGGACATCGCTGTCTATCGATCGAGGTTTTGCCTGCTCTTACCTGTTGCCTCTCGTTGTGATTCAACTTGTCGTGCAACAAAACATTGTTTCACTGAGTGTCATGCGATTTGTTTAGCTGATGTGGCTGTTATGGTGGAATAGCTGGCAGAGTGTACAAACTGATATTTTGGTGTGAGGCTTGTGGCAGTGCTCAGTGTCTGAGGTTGTAGTGGAGTATAGGACTGTCAGGTTTGAGTCCTAATTGATAGAGTGTGTAGGTAGATGAGTGATGGTAGTGTTGTGAATTTAGCAACGGCAGAGGCTGGTGGTTAGATATAGTACGTTGACAAACTTTTGCCTACTATTAAGATCCCAGACCAGACCCCAACAGCGACTAGGATACTGGACCGAAACTCCAAGATTTTAGTTTATTTGTAAGACTGTGATGAAATAGTAATTCATTCCAGGAATCATTGCATGAAGAAATAGAGCTTTGGTATTTCTGAAACAAAAGGTTATTATGAATACAATGTTAAACTTTTTAACTTAACACCCAAAAAAGAACATCTTACAATTACCCTTTAACACTACTACTCAATTACTCATTAAACAACAAGAAAATAAACATACAGCTCTCAACCCAGCTTAAAAATCAGCAGGACATAGAGTAATACTTGTTTTACAGAACCAATTCTGGCTCTTGTTAGAATCCCTTTAGACTCTGGCTGAATATCTTCAAATAGTTGCTTCAACTGGGTTGTTTCAGCCTTTTCCTTGTCTTCAGTCAATTCTGCTCTGTTTTTAACTTATCATTACTCTTATTTTTATACTTTCCTACAGGGAGTTTATTACAGGGAAAGAAAAATGTTTTTACTTGTGGTCTTAAAAACACAAGTGTTGCCAGGTCAGACATCACTTTCAAAAGCCTTTCTCAAAAAAAAACACTCTTGCTCCACCCACACATCATCTCCCCAAGCTGTAAAACAAAAAAACTTTCCAGGGACTGAAAGCACATTAACTTCCCAGGGACTACCCCAGTCAAACCACTGTACATTAGCCCAGACTGAAAAACATGTTCCTTTGTCCATTTCACCTTCTGGCTGCAAAAGGCACCCAGGTCCTGCAAAACAATCATGACCATTGCAGTCAAACACACTCTAACCACAGGATATTTACCGTTAAATTGCCCAGTACATTTATAATCCAATTTTCCTAAAATCTTCCAACGTCACATCCCCCTTAAAAAAATATACAAGCAATGTAAAAAGATGGCATCATTTTTCTAAAACCCTTTTAACATTAAACATTTCTTTAGATTACATACAACTTAAACTCTATCCGATAAATCATTTTACGTTTTTCAACAGACAGCATCAACGTGAATATAGTCCATTTTAGTATTCTCACATGTTAGTCATGATAAAGCATCTGTAACCACATTTTATCTTCCTGCTACATGTAGAATTCTTAAATTAAACGGTTATAATAATAAACTCTCTCTGATTGGCTTGCATTTGCATTTTAAATTTGTCTGAGAACTTTAATGGATTATGGCCCGTACAAACAAATGTGTCAGATAAATTGTTACTAACTTAGATGTTAAAATGTTGTAATGCCAGTACCAAACTCAATGTCTCCTTCTCAATGGTTGAATATTTATTTTGGTGAATGTTGAATTTCCTCGATTGATCTTTCAATTTGTTCATTGTGTTCCTGCAGAAGTACAGGAACAATTGTCACCATAAATGGTTTAGCATAATTAGGTGTCATCAACACTGGTGCGGTGGTTAACACAGTCTTCAGATTATCGAATGCCTCCTAACATTCTGAGGCCCACTGAAATGTTTTGTGTTTTTTCAGATGTTCAGTCAGTGGAGCAACCATCCTGCTCAAATGTGGCACGAATTTCTGGTAGAAACTACTCATGCCCAGAAATCGCAGAACTTCTCTCCTAGTTGATGATATTGGAAATTTTCCAATTGCTTTCATTTTCACATTCTGTGGGGCCATCTGACCATGTCCAAGCGTATGGCCGAAGAATGTGATTTGAGCTTTCGGAAATTCACTCTTAGCCGAATATACCAGCAATCCAGTGTCCTTTAGTCGATTGAATAAGTCTTTCAGATGTTCCAAATGCTCCTTCCACATTTCACTGAAAATTACCAAATCGTCAATGCACACTGCACAATTGTTAAGTCCAGAAATGACCTTGTTGGTTAATCTTCAGAATTTTGCTGGCGCATTCTTCATTTCGAATGTCATGACCTTAAATTGATACAGACCATTTGGCGTCACAAAAAACAAAACTTCCTTCACCCTGTCTGATAAAGATATTTGCCAGGATTCTTTAAGTAAGTCAAGGTTTTTAATAAAATGTGCTTGTCCCACCTTTTCAACACAGTCTTCCAAACGATGCATTGGGCACAGATCTGACTTTGTAACTGTGTTGACCTTTCTATAGTCCACACACAATCCCTGTGTTCCATCTAGTTTTCGTACCATGACAACCGGTGAGCTGCAATCACTGCAACTCACTTCGATTATATCGTCCTTAAGAATGTTGTCAATCTCCTTTTGTACCTGTGTTAACGTTAGTGGATTGAGCCTGTATGGATGTTGTTTAATGGGAATAGCATTTCCTACATCTACATCATGCTTAATTACTTTTGTACTTTACAGTTGATTCCCAAATACAGCTCTATGTGACTGTAATAACTCTTCTAGATCATTTTGATTTTCCTCCAGAAGGTAACTCAATAATTTACCCCAACTTTTCAATAACTTCCTCATTATTCAATTAAACTTGAGGAATGTCAAATTCAGAATCACCTGGGTTTATCTCGTCTCCCTGAGTTACAACGGCTAACACCTCCTCCATCTTTCCTTCTCTATCAAAATACCTTTTGACATATTAACATGACACATTCTATGAGTTTTCATTTTGTCTGGTATTCTCATCAAATAATTCACCTCACTCAATTTTCTTTCAATTTGATAAACGCCGACTAAATCTTGCTTATTATTATCTTGCTAGTATTGTTACCAAAGGTTCATCTATCTTTGGTAACAATACTAGTACTTTCTTTCCACTAACAAAACTACAAATTTTTGATTTCTTAATGGCTTTTATTTTCATCACATGTCGTGACAATTTTAGATGTTTCTCAGCCAGTTCACCAGCCTTAGTTAATCTCTCCCTAAGGTTTGACACATAGCCCAAAAACGTCATCTCTGACTGCTGACTCATCAATTTCTCTTTGATCAATTTAAGTGGTTCTCTCACATATGGCCAAAAATCAATTTGAATGAACTGAATTTAGATGATATATTAGGTGCGCCCCTAAAGAAAATAGTACAAATAGAATTCCTTTCTCCCAATCCTCTGGATAATCCTGACTATAGGCCATCAACATGCTCTTTAGAGTTTGATGTCATCTTTCTACTGCTCCTTGTGATTCTGGATGTTACGCTGTTGAGTTAAATTGCTTTATTCTTAAGCTATCCATAACTTCCTTGAATAACCTTGACATAAATTTGGATCCCTGATCTGATTGAATTTCTTTTGGTAGTCCATATCAGGTAAAATATTTGGTTAACTCCTCTACAATTCTCTTGGATGTAATGTTTCTTATTGGAATTACCTCCAAAAATCTAGTTGACATATCCATTATGGTCAACACATACCGATTCCCACTTTTGGTTTTAGGCAGGGGTCCCACGCAATCAATTAGGACCCTAGCAAAAGATACTTCAAATGTTGGAATGGGTATTAAAGGTGCTGAGTTTGATTACTGCCTGAGGTTTCCCTATTACCTGACATGTGTCACATGTGCAGCAAAATTCAACTCCACTTTATGCAGTCCAGGCCAATACAAATAGTTTTGTATTTTTGCTTGAGTTTTCCTTACTCCTAGATGACCCTTACTGGAACCTCAAGTGCTATCCGCAAAGCATCCTTTCTATAACCCACCAGTAATACCACTTGATGAACCACCTTTTTCTGGTAATACTGCTTTCAAACTACATATCTCCTTATCTCTCACCATAAAAGATTGACTTCCTCCTTTATCCCTTAAGATCATAATCCCCTTACCTATTCCACCTTGTACACATGAGGAAACATGAGGAAACATTACCCTCACAAATAAAATCCTTAAAAAGTTCTTTTACCTGCTTACCCACAAACCTCTGAACAGGCTGTACACTCTGTTGCACCTCTTCCACTGGGGCAATGGTTTTTCCTCCTACTTTAATAAACCCTACTGGCTTATCGTATTTTACCAATCTGCCTTCCCAGTACTTTTCTTAAGCCACCAACAATCCGACTTCACATGTCCAATTTTATTACAATGAAAACACTTGGATTTTCTTATCTCTCTACCACTATCACAGATTTCCTTTTTACTCTGAGGCACATTCTCCTTACCATCAACAACTAAACTTCCTTTGCATTGACCACCTGTGAGTTTCTCATTTCCCCAGTTTCTATCCTTAACAGATTGAAATTGGTGTTGAAAACCAAACTTTGCTTTATGAACCAATTCAAAACCATCGGCCATTTCTGCAGGCGGTCTAGCAGTTTTAACTCTTTGCTCTTCCACATATGGATCTCACTACTGTGGGAAGTGAATTTTTTAATTCCTCCAAAATAATTGTTTCCCTAACAGCATCATGCATATGGTTTATTTTTTAACTTTCGTATCCACTAATCAAAATTATTTTGTTTAATTCTTTTGAATTCTATATATATCTGACCTGGTTCTTTCCTTAGATTTCTAAACGTTTGTCTCAAGGTTTATGGCATTAGTTCATATGCACTTTATATGGTTTTCCTCGCCTCACCATAATACCTAGATGCCTCATCTGATAGTGGTGCAAACATTTCACTAGCTCTATCTACCAACTTTGTTTGAACCAACACTACCCATGTGGTCTTTTAATAGTTTAGCCACTTTCTCAAATATGATGAAAAATGCTTCCACATCTTTCTCATCAAATACTGGCAATGCTTGGATATATTTAAACATATCCCTCCTAAGCTTTTGACTGGGAAGTATTTTTTCTTCCTCTTAACCTTCCTCAGCTTCTGCCTTTAACTCCAACTTTTTAATTTGATGTTCTCCTTGCAGTGCCAGTTTCCAAAGTTCAAATTCTCTCTCTCTTTCTTTATCCCTTCCTTCCTTTGTTAATCTGTCCATTTCTCCCTCAATCTTACTCTTTCCATTTCCTTTTGAATAGCCCGTTCGTTTTCTTTTTCTGCCCGCTCTTTTTCCTTCTCCTCTCTTTCTTTTTCCTCTCTCTTTCTAATTCCATTTTCTTCAGTTCTATTTTTTTCTGTTTATCTTTTTCCTGCATTTTTAATTGTTTCATTTGTAATTGAATTCTAGATATTCAAATGATCCAGGCTGTGTCTCTGGCAAATTGAAATTTTGATCTATTTTTGCTTGTATTATCTCTACCTTCCTCTCCCCAAAGATTAATTGCACCATCTCCGCCAAATCCAAATATTTTGCAGAGTAATCGCTTCCACACCCAGGAAATGTTTTGTAACTGAAAGAGCCATGTCCAATCATTCCCTATTTAAATTTCAAACCCTGAAAGAATGCAATCACTCCACACACACTAACAGTGTTTAAATTCAATAATCCCAAGCCAAACAAGGAATTATACTTAAGATTCCGGACAAGCCCTCAATTTTATTATGATCCCAGACCAGGTCCCAATAGTGGCTAGGATACTGGGCTGAAACCCCAATATTTTAGTTTAATTTCAGACTGTGTGGAAAGAATGATTCACACCAGGAGTGATTGCATGAAACAAATAGGGCATTGATATTTCTGAATCAAACCTTTATTATGAATACAATGTTAAACCTTTTAACTTCACACCTGAAAAAGAATGGCTTACAATTGCCACTTAACACTGCTACTCAAATTCCCATTAAACAACAAGAAAAGAAACATACAGCTCTCAATCCAGCTTAAAAATCAGCAGGACATAGAGTAATACTTGTTTTCCAGAACCAATTCTGACTCTTGTTAGAATCTCTTCAGACTCATTTGCAATGTCTTCAAATAGCTGCTTCACCTGGGTTGTTTCAGCTTATTCCTTGTCTTCAGACAAGACTGCTCTGTTTTTAAAATATTATTACTCTTTGTTTTATACTTTCCGACTGGGAAAGAAAACTGCTTTTACCTGTGGTCTAATAAACAAGTGTTGTCAGATCAGACTTCATTTCCAAAAGCCTTTCTCAAAAGAAAATCCTCTTAACTCCACCCAGCACTGACATCGTCTCCCCAAGCTGAAAAACAAAAAAACATTTCCAGGGACTGAAAGCACGTTACCTCCCCAGGGACTACCCCAGTCAAAGCACTGTACAGTAACCCAGACTGAAAAACACGTTACTTTGTAAATTTCACTTGATGGCTGCTAAAAGCACCCAGGCCCTACACAGCGGCATGCTTTTTAAACAAAAATGACCTTTGCAGTCGAACACACTCTAACCCTAGGCCATTAACCTTTAAATTTCTCAATAGATTTTATAATCCAATTTTCCTAAAATCTTACAATTGTCACACTAACCTGACCACTTGTGTGAGTAACAGAACTTCTTGCAGCACTACATTCAAGTCACTGCAACTAGATTCCTAGCATTGACATGCTCCCACATCTCTTTGAGCATGTGTCTAGAGGGCCTCCTGGTCACTTGTGGCTCCAGAACATCTCTCCAGTTCCAAAAACCTTAGAATTTCTCTCCCATATTTTGTCTATCTTCAGTGTTTCCCAGGTCAGATTCGCTTGCTGCACAACAGCCAGCACTTCTCCCAACCTCAATTCACCTCTACTTTAAGCAGGCAGGCTAAGCTTTAAAAATGGTGAGGTAGATTAGACTGCTTTGGGCTGCTTGCTGATGCATGCAGCCCATGAACAGTGCAGCAAGGGCTGGATGCATGCAGCAATCATTCTAATAAGCAGGAAGCATGTATTCCGTGCATTTCAATCAAATGGCACATGTTATCCGCCATTTAAGAGACAAGAAAATTTCTCCCTCTTCGTCTGAACTTAGCTGTGTTTAGCGCTATAATTCAACATTCTTTGCCCTAGAAACAACATTTTTCATTCCTGATTGCCACTGGTGATTCCGGCCATAAATTGTGAGTGAAAATTAGGGTTCGTTGTAATTTCCTCCACAGATGAGTAATCTGCTGACACCGGTCTATGAAAAATGGCCACATGGTGAGATACCAGTAATCATTAAAGAGCTTCAAAGCTGTTCCATAAGACAAGATCTGTAGCATGCAGTCCAGTTATCTGATATTGCATTTACATTTCATAATTCTTTATATTCACCTTGATTGGAAGCGCACAGTATGTAAGTACACTAGTAACAGACTAACTTACCTGCAGTGAATTCTTTCATCTCATCGTTGCATTTCACTTTCACATTAGATTCTTCCAAAATGGAACCTGTAGCTATCTGGCTCCATCTACAGTGCATGCACTCACATACAGTTTTCTTAGTTTCCACAAATGAGTCATCATCTTCCTCCAGCTTCTTTCCATTGCACAGGCTCAAACTATTCTGCTGGCACCAGAAATCAATAGTATTCATTGTCTGCAGCCACTAAACAGCATCCACTCAGAGAATGGTATCACAGTCTGCTATTGGGCAGATGGAAAGCATGCGTGTTGCCCACGTCAGCCTCAAGTCATTTGCGAAAGACTGTACTGGAAATTGAAGGTACGAGGGTGAAATTAGGCAAATGCCAGTAATTTTTACTACTCCCTCCTTCAAAAATCCCAGGCTGTCACATTTCAAAGATTACACATCCGTTGGGGGAAATAAAATGCAATCGGCTCAAAGAAGCAATTATTTAATAAAGTTACAATCAAATATCTATTTGCTAAATGCATACATATGAGAAATAAAGTAAAAACAACTTTTAGTGAGCAATCAGAAGAAACCACAATCTGAGCAATACATGATCAAACCAAACTATTTCAATAAAGTCCATTGTTTTTGGCCATCATATTCCTTCTTTATTTGGGTTAATGTATTGAACAAAGCAAAACCATTAAAAGTGTAGCTCTGAAAAGAAAATAGCTAAACCTAACCATTAAACAGTTCACTTAACACCAGAAATGTTTCCAAAGAATTCCCTTCAGATAGGCCTATATTTTGGCCCAGTTGGGCAGCAAGCTTACTCATTGGCAGAGGGGCTTCAGGAAAGCTGAAGAAGAACTCAGAGTGCCAATGGTCCAAACAATTCCTGATCCCACAATAGATAAGCTTTATAATCATCTTGGAAGTCCTCCACTTCTGGTCCACCAGTGAATGTCTGTTCAGTGGAGCATAAAATTCATTTCACGGGCCGCTCTACATAGTTTGACCTCAATTAGAATAATCAGGTAAGTGCTTCAAGTGCCCAGATTTCAAAAAACCTGCCAGACAGAAAAAGAGCAGCAAGTGGACTGCTTTCATGTTACCCCCTTATCACCTGGTTTTCACCAGGAGGAGGGGGTTAAAATCCAGCCTTCAGTTTATTTTGGTGGTTTATCATTTTTAAAACACCTGGGATAACTGTGGGGCGCGATTCTCTGCCCCCCACGACGGGTCGGAGAATAGCGGGAGGGCCTTCCCGACATTTTTCCCGACCTCCCGCTATTCTCTCCACCCCCCCCCCCCCCCCCCCACGGCCGCCCCACGACACGAATCGCTGCTCGCCGTTTTTTACGGCGAGCAGTGATTCTCCCCTAGCCGATGGGCCGATTTCCCAGGCCTTTACGGCCGTTTTCACGAACTCCAACACACCTACTCTCACCGTTCGTGAAAACGGCCGCAAAGTGCCGTTCTGGAGAACCATGCCACCGATTGGCACGGCCGCACCACTTAGCGAAGTCCGCTAAGCCTGCGATGCCGAGGTTCATGGGGCCCCGCTGCTAGCCCCGACCGGGGAGCAGAATCGGGTCCCGGGAGGGGGCGCGGAGGCTGCCGTGAAACATGGCCAATTTCACGGCAGCCTTCACGACTCTCCGCATTTGCGGAGAATCGCGCCCGTGTTTGAGGAGATTTTTCTTGTATTATTTAAGTAGACTGATGTTTGTGCTGGGACTAGAAGGGAATGTTTGAGGGGTATCCCTCTTGAGCTCCACTTTGTCTCTGTATCAGCTCATTTGCTGCTGAAACCTTCAACAGGTTGCATCGAGGATTGAATATTCTGACGCACTCCTGGCTGGTCTCCTTCTGTAAACTGGAGGTCATCCAAAACTCTGCTGCTCATGTATTAACTTGCAACAAGTCCCAGTCCCCTATCACCCTGACTACAATACATTGGCTCTGGCTTGTGCTCAAGCAACATCTCATCCTTATTTTCAAATTCCGCCATGACTTTGCATCTTCCCATCTCTGTAATCTCCTCCAGCCCGACAACTCCCTAAGAAACCTGTGTTTCTCAAATGTTGCCCTCCTTTGCATCCCCACTGGTGGCCACATCTTCAGTTGACTAGCCTCAAACCCTAAATTCTACCACCCCCTCCCCTCCACCGTGCACTTCTCTCTACTTCACTTTCCTCCTTTAAAACACTCTGTACAACATGTCAAGTTTTCAGTCATCGGAATTCATTTCACCAGGTGTGGCTCAGTGACGTACTTTGTTTTTTAATGCTCATGTGAAGCACCTTGGGATATTTCATTGTGCTAAAGGCACTATATATATACTGCTGAAAAGAGACTTACCGCTGAAACTTTTCATCTTGCACTCATCAGGACAAATGGAAGAATGCCAAATTTCGAATGATCACAATGATTCAGACGACATGAGAAAAAGGTGTGGATTAATTAGCAAGTTGAAATTGATTGGCAGAGGTGTTGCATTGAGGAACGTAGGATTCCTAAGCCCCCCCGATAATTCAAAAATACATATTCCTTTTGTTCACGGAGAATGGGTCCCTGAGTATGAAAGCATGTCACTTCTGACAAGTGTAATTGAGCCAAGTTATAAACTTGACAGATTATCTTAAATTGGTTATTAATTTAATCAGTCAATCAGGCTGCTTCAATTAATAACCAAACCTACTGGAGTTTTTTGGAGATGTCAGATAACCTTTTAGAGAGGTCAGGTACCCTTTAGCAATTTTTAAGAGCAGACATGCATGTACATAAAAGATAGATAAGAGGCGGGATTCTCCGTTCGCCGACGCCAAAATCGCGTTCAGCGATGGGCTAGAGAATCAAAGTTTATGACCAAATCGGGGGCGGCGCCACTTTTGCTGGGCTCCGCCCCCTCCCCCCTGAAGTGGCATGCTCGGAGAGTACGGCGCATAACGTACCAATGGCCTCAAGACATTGCCTGAGGCCTGCACCCCTGATGCCCCTGACAGTGTGGGTCTCTCATGGTCTCATCTGACGGGAACTCAGCGTGGCGGCTGCGGACTCAGTCCAGCGTCCCCACAGTTGGGGGAGGGCCGATCCGCGGGCAGGGGTGAATTTGCCAGGGGCTGGGGGCACTGTGAGGGGGTGGGGGGGGGGGTGGTGGTCCGGGGCGTGCGAGGCGGCCAAAGGGGTGACACGATTTTTCAGGCTGGGTCAGCGAGTGACCAGCGGCATGTTGCAATTCTCTGGGCTGTATCAGCAGCTAAAGCCTTGATGCTAGCCCCCAGCCGGATGGAGGATTGGTGGCCGTTTTACACTTTATTTTCTGTCTTAAAACACTACCGTTCCCAAGCCGGTGCGGGGACAAAACCTCAAAATCGGAGAATCCAGTCCAAGGTCTGTGGAATTGTTAATCTGTCAAGCAATTTAAAATGCTGTTCCTTAATTTAAAAAAGTCAACTTGCTGTGTTTCTCAGTTGAAAAAAATGGATGCTTGCAATGTCAATAGCTGTTGTTGAAATAAGTCCTCGGGTTATCATTACAGCATTAGTAGAGTTTGATTGCTTCCACAACCAACCATTATCAGAGTGGGGGACAATACAGTTTGACTGACTGCTCTGAGAATTTATAAAGGGATTCGGTGTCTTTGATGTTCGGCTATGTATATGAATGCTTGTTTTTTAAATAAGGGATTACATACTTAAAGGCATTTAAATGTATTCAATAGGCTTTTATCAATGTGAGTGTATTGATACTTCAGAACTTTATTTTATTTCATCTCAGCATTGCTCCCGAGGTCGCCCTTGCTGGATACTGGGTGAGTTGCGATGGTGGGTGTAAGGGTAATGAGTGGTGTGTGGTGTCACTAAATTGGCAGATGGGCTATAAAGGACCATGGGGATGAGTGGAGTGTAATGGTTTCACTTGGAGGGTATGAGGGATGATGGGGTGGGTTGGGTGTATGAGTTGGCATGAATGGGCCATGGGGAGTGTGCAGGGGCTGAAGGGTGAAGGCGTTATTCTTATTATTACAATTAGGGCAGCAGGGTAGCATGGTGGTTAGCATAAATGCTTCACAGCTCCAGGGTCCCAGGTTCGATTCCCGGCTGGGTCACTGTCTGTGTGGAGTCTGCACGTCCTCCCCCTGTGTGCGTGGGTTTCCTCCGGGTGCTCCGGTTTCCTCCCACAGTGCAAAGATGTGCGGGTTAGGTGGATTGGCCATGCTAAATTGCCCGTCGTGTCCTAATAAAAGTAAGGTTAAGGGGGGGTTGTTGGGTTACGGGTATGGGGTGGATACGTGGGTTTGAGTGGGGTGATCATGGCTCGGCACAACATTGAGGGCCGAAGGGCCTGTTCTGTGCTGTACTGTTCTATGTTCTATGTTCTATGTAGATCCCAGAGCACTCAGGTGGGTCTTTTAAACAGCCCACCTTGGCACTCGGCAGCCCCTGTGGCTGCCTCCCCACTGTTTGTAGGGATGGCAGGCCTGATTCCAGTGCGAACCTGCCCCCTGGAGCAAAATCAAAGCAGCTCGGGGCAGTTTATCCCAAGTCAGGTTCACAGATCTGGGAAATTTCATGACTCCGTGCATCCAGTTTGGGAGTGAAAAGCCAGTCAGTGTGTGAGGCCTTGTTCAGATGCTGATGATTGGAATCTGAACGGTGAGAAAATCTCTGATTGGCAGTGGTACACCAATGACAAACCCACGATGGGATGCAAGGGAGAGAGAAAATAATTCAATTATATAGTTTACTGAAAATAAAGAGAAAAGGCTTGGAAAGAGAAGATAAAACAAATAAATATTATGCACAAATTTTAAGCAAGTACCGCAAATCAAATTGTAGATAAATATTTTACAATGTGTATCATTGTGAATGAATGTTTCAGACACGGTTTAGCACAAAGAAGGCCATTTCGCTCATTGTGTTTATGCTGGCTATATGCAGAGCAAAAAAGATGCATTGGTCGCTGCCTTAACTACTTCCAATGGCAAAATCGTTCAATGGTCTAATGATCTCCTCTATCCTGTTCTTTAATATCTCCCCATATTCACTTAGTGATCATTTTAAATGGATGTCCCCTGGTCAGACTCCTCTACCAGAGGAAATCATCTCATCCTATTAAATCTATCAAAAACTTTCATCATTTAGCTAATATTTATGAAATCTCTTTTTAACCTTTTCTGCTCCAATAGAAATAGCCAAGTGATTCATCGTGCCTACAATCTGTCATCTGTCTATGACTTTAACATCCTTGACATAACTGCACTTAGAATGCTAACTGTAGCCTAAGTTGTGCTTTGCACAAATACATCAGTGCTTCTTTCTCAAATTGGCCATTTTTATGCCTTTATCTACCTGCAGCCATATTTCTAGGAATATATCTATTTAAACCCCTAGGTCTCTTTGTTCATCCACATGCGCCAGTCTCTTTCAATGAAGTGCACCTTAAATGTAAGTGGATCACCGGAACTTGTGTGGCACAATCAGCATGTCTGCTGGAGCTAGATTGATCACCTTTAGAGTGAAATAAGAATTTACCTTATTTGAGCAAGGGTTTTTTTTCTCTGAGGTGGGTTGGTTGTGGGTTGCCTCCCAGAGGAGCTTTTTTGTCAGCATAGATAATTTTTCAGGGTGAGTTGCCAAGAGCAGGATGATGGTGTACAGGAGATACATCATGTAAGGTGGGTTTAATGACCTAGCTGGTCTCTATTTGTCATTTTCGGCCCTATAACACTACGAGAGTTCCACCTAACTCCAACTATGTCCATTTGTCCATCACCACTCCCTTTTCGCTAACCAGTAGAGGCTCTACCTTCAAATGTTTAGGTCTAAACTCTGTAATGTGTATGGCATGGTAGCACAGTGGTTAGCACTGTTGCTTCACAGCTCCAGGGCCCCAGGTTCGATTCCCAGCTGTCTGTGTGGAGTCTGCACGTTCTCCCTGTGTTTGCGTGGGTTTCCTCCAGTGCTCCGGTTTCCTCCCACAAGTCCCGAAAGATGTGCGGTTAGGTGAATTGGACATTCTGAATTCTCCATCAGTGTATCCGAACAGGTGGCGGAATGTGGCGACTCGGGGCTTTTCACAGTAACTTCATTGCAGTGTTCATGTAAGCCCACTTGTGACAATAAAGATTACTATAAAGGAATTTCCTCCTTAAACCTCTCTATCTCTCCATCACTCTCTCTTCTCTTACAACCGTTCCTAAACATTCGAATTCTCTGGCTCTAGCGATTCACTTTTCTTGGCAGCAGCCCACCATCGCCCGTGGGTTTCCCGACGGCGCAGGGTGTTTTCAATGGGAAATCCCATTGACAAGCGGCGAGAGTACAGAATCCCGCCACCAGCTGAGAAAGATGCGGTTGGAGAACGGAAATTCCAGCCCGCTATCTTTTCGATCAATCATTTAGTCACCTGCCCTCATTGGCTCACCATCAGTTTTAGTCTGATTAATCTCTTGTGAAGAACTTTGGAATGTTTTCTCTTGTTCAAAGCCTAATATAAATGCAAGTTTGCACATACCCATCATGAATTGGTCTTTCATCATTTTGCACATTCTGCTATCCCTCCTTAGGTATTTTGCAATTCTTCGAGCTATTTACTAAACTTTTGTATCTTCAGCAAATCTCAAAATTGCACTCACATGTGTCCAGGAATAAAAATGGTTCCATCACTGCACTTTTGAGTACATCACTTGCAAGCCTACTTTGACTTTAACCAGTCAACCGATTCTTTATCAATGCTATTACGTCTTAGGCCTGACAGACCACTTGTTAAACATTTTTAAATCCATACACTGTACACTACATTCTTTCTATCCATCCAGTTGGTCACTTCTTCAAATTTGGCAAACATTAGTAGCCCTTAATAAAGTTAAAGTGACACTCCTTGATTAACTCATGTATTTCCTTTTTGTTAGAAAATGATTCTATTGAGTTTTCATATTTTACATCCAAATTATAAATTATACGTTATCAGAAAAAAAACACGCAAAAACCAAAACGTATATTTACAAGCAAGCACCTTCATGACAACAACTGGCTGTGACCTTTGTCTTGTTATGCTCTTGGCGTAGCATAAGCTGCTTCCTTGATGTGCACGCTGACAAAGGAAGGTTCAGAAATGGAGATAACTTCAACACGTTTATTAAACTATTTACAATTCTCCCACTCGGATTCGCCTCTACTGTTAATCATTCTATAGCTACTCAGACTGACGAACCAGTCTGCTACAATCCATGTGGTGGGTGTGATGTTCAATCAACCCTGTGTCTGTACTCACTAAATGTCTCCACTGGAAAGAGGAAGATCATGTGTGCTGTGTCCTTTTTATATGGGTTGGTGTAATGCCCTCCTGTGGTGGTGTCACCTCTGTGTACATCGTGAATGCCCATTGGTTGTGTCCTATCTTACTGACCTATTGGTTGAATGGTTGTGTGTCATGTCTCTGGTGCTCCCTCCAGTGTCTAGCTAGTCTACGTGTATTTACATTAACCCCTTGTGTATTTACAGTGATGCATATCACAACAACCTCCCCCTCCCCTTTAACCAGCATACATATTTCACATTCCCTAATACATATTTACAGGTATTTATATACAATCTGGTTTGGACCTTAGCTTGCCATCGGACCGGTCCCTTGCAACTTTGTCCCTCCTGCTCATACCTCACATTCTTTTTTGTTTGCATCCACCTCCCCCCCTGCCTCCCTCCCCCTCCCCTTTCCTTTTTCCTCTCTGCCCCATGGCTCACCCGTGCCACTGCTCCCCCCCCCCCTCCCCCCCCCCCCCCTCCCCCCCCCCCCCCCCCCCCCCCCCCCCCGCTCCACTGGTTGCTGGCTATGTACTGGTCTTGAAACAAGTTGGTTAACGGCTTTCACGTAGACCAGTGCCAGGGAGGCTCAGCCGAACCACACCCACATGTTCTGGGCTTGCCCCAGACTTGCCAAGTTGTGGGAGTGAGGGTGGAGCCATGCCCAAATGTGGCGGTCATTGGTGTATCAAATCAACCAGAGCTCTTCATGGGAAGAGGGGGCTGATGCCCTAGCCTTTGCCTCCTTGATCACCCGCTGGAGAATCCTATTCGGCTGGCGATTGGCAACACCACCCAAGTGGCTGTCGACTGGCTGCCCGATGTCACGGGATTTCTCCGGCTGGGGAAAATAAAATTCGCCATCCGCCGATTACAAGAAGGCTTACATAAGACATTCAACAACTTGTTTCAACTCGTGCGTTTCTGAATACTCATTTACCTTTCTTGAATTGTGGATTCCACTAGTTTCCCCACAACTGTCTGTAATTATCCATTTTTTGCTCGTCTGCTTCTTGAATAAAGGTGTTAATTGGCCTTTACTCCAATTCAGTGACACAATTTGCATAAAACTGAGGGACGCAAAAAATAGCAGCTAGAACTTCTGTTATCTCCTTTCTAGTTTCCTTCAACACCCTAGGCACTGCCATAATGGTCCAGTGACATCCATCTTGTATGCTACTTATTTTCAAACCACTTTCATTTCTACAGTCATCACTAACAATGAATACATATCTCCTTCAAGTACAGCTAAGCTTCTCACCTGCACCATTATTTCTCAAAAAATGAAAACATTTTTTTATTAGCCCGTCTTACTTTGAACACACAATTAGACTCTCATTCTTCACTATTTTAGCACCTTTTTATTTGCTGATATAAGCCCCATTTTCTTTTATATAAAATGTAAGACTCATTTTCATACTTTATTTTAACCCTTCGAATTTATCCTTTTACCTCCCCACCAAACTTCTTCTGGGTATAAATTTCTGTGAGTCTGTTTCCAAGTGAAAAATGAGTATGACACTTCAACCTCTCTCCTGATCACGTGACTGCATTGAAGGTTCCACATCTGTGTCCCATATGAAGGAAGAGAGCAGCAAATACGTGGGAACAGCACCGTCTACGAATTCCCCTCCAAGTCAGACAATGGGTGAAATTCTCCAACCCCCAACAGGGTCGGAGAATCGCCTGGGGCCGCCGAAAATACTGCCCCCGCCGTGGCAGAGATTCTCCGCCACCCAGGAATTGGCGGAGGTGGGAATCACGCCCCGCCGATCAGCGAGCCCCCTGCGGCGATTCTCCGGCCCGCGATGGGCCGACGTCCCGCCGCTGGGAGGCCTCTCCCGCCGCCGAGGTTTGAACCACTTCGGGTGGCGGCGGGATCGGCGCAGCGACCGGTCCCCCAGGGTCCTGGGGGGGACGCGGGGCGATCGGACCCCGGGAGGTGCCCCCACGGTGGCCAGGCCCGTGATTGGGGCCCCCCTTTCTCCTCCGCCGCCACCACGGCCTCCGCCATGGCGGAAGCGGAAGAGAAACCCACAGCGCGCATGCGTCGATGGTGATGTCAGCGGCAGCTGGCCGCTGACGTCACCGCCGGCGCATGCGCGAACCGGCGAAGTCCTTTCAGCCAGCCCCGGCGGTGGGCAGCCGGCCTGAAAGGCTGCTGGTGCCGGTTTTTGCGCCAGTCGGCGTGGTGCCAACTGCTCCGGCGCGGGGCTAGCCCCCAAAGGTGCGGAAAATCCGCACCTTTGGGGAGGCCCGACCCCGGAGTGGTTGGCGCCACTCCGCTACGCCAGGACCCCCCGTCCCGCCGGGTAGGGGAGAAGTCCACTTTTGGGCACGTTTGCCGAAGTGTTTCTCGTCGGCTGTAGCGCCATGATTCACCCCACTATTCATCGGCATTTTGAGTTTCTCCCCACTGAGGCCACACTATATTGGCCTGAGAAGTTCCGTCATGCCTGGTCCACGTTTGTGGAAACCAGTGCCAAACAGTGCCCTGGTGAGGTCTCGTAGGCAGGCCGTTGTCTCCCAGACACTTGGTGAAGACGGCATCCAGGTATTTCAATCATGCTAATGGCTCATTTAAATATACAACCAAGTAAGCACAACAGCACCTATACTTCCTGAGGAAACTAAGGAAATTCGGCATGTTCACAAATCTTTACAGATGCACCATAGAAAGCATCCTATCTGATTGCATTACAGCCTGGTATGGCAAATGCTCGGCCCAAAACTGTAAGAAACTACAGAGAGTCGTAAACACAGCCCAGAACATTACGCAAAACCGCCTCCCATCCATTGACTCTGTCTACACCTCCCACTGCCTTTAGAAAACAGGCAGCATAATCAAAGACCCCTCCCGCCCAGGTTATTCGCTCTTCCAACTTCTTCCATTGGGCAGGAGATACAAAAGTTTGAGAACACGCACTAACAGATTCAAAAACAGCTTCTTCCCCGTTGTTACCAGACTCCAGAATGACTCTCTTCTAGACTGAACTGATCTCTTCACACATCATCTCTACTGAGTAGTACTATACTCCTTATTTTCACCTGATGCCTGTGTCGATGTATTTACATTGTGTATTTATGTATGTCCTATGTTTTTTCATGTGTGGAATGATCTGCCTGGACTGTACACAGAATGATACTTTTCACTGTACCTCAGTACGCATGGCAATCAATCAAATCCAAATGGAGCCCGAATTGGGGCTCTCGCGTGATTGCCGGGCGCAAAGCGGTGGGTGAATCATACCAAATATCCTGATGAGGACACCTATTGCCATTAACTAAAGTATGAAGATATCGCTACCAAACAGCACCATGGGTGTATCTACATCAAATGTACGATAACAGCATAAGAAGAAGACTCACCAACTCTTAGGAATGGACAATAAATGCTGGTCTTGCCAGTGAAGCTGACGTAATAAGAGTTTTTTCAAAGAAAACCTTTATTATAGTCTATTATGGGATAGGGAAAATCACCCAATACTGAGGTGAGTTATTTTCCCAGGCATTGGAAGAAAGGTTTGCGTGTGTGTTGGAACAGTTACATTTTCTGAAAATGACTGCATTAGGATCCCCTCTGGGATTCAACAGGACAGGGTGAGAAGAGCCCCATGGATCTTGTCAGAGAAGGGTTAGGTGGATTGGCCATGCTAAATTGCCCGTAGTGTCCTAAAAAAAAAAGTAAGGTTAAGGGGGAGTTGTTGGGTTACGGGTATAGGGTGGATACGTGAGTTTGAGTAGGGTGATCATTGCTCGGCACAACATCGAGGGCTGAAGGGCCTGTTCTGTGCTGTACTGTTCTAAATTCTAAATTCTAAGTAAGTAAGGTACTTGAAAAGCAATTAAGAATGATTTTAATCCTCAGTTCTGGATCACAGCTAGGGCACCTACTTGCTAACCTGTCAGCAACTCGCTAGGGTCACAGCGGGAAGAATTTTTTCAGTGGGACTGACAAGCCAGGAAGGCTTTGATCAGTGATACCGAAGAGCCCTAGCCATGGTCAGTCGAGAGGCTGCTCTGTTCTCTCAGGCAGTGCTCTCACTGCTTGACAGGTGATTGCCAACACCTTGGAAGTTACTCTACCTTTCTCGTACTTCAGTCACATTCAACTGGACGTCCCTGCTGTCAGATTCATCACAGCTTGGGAGCAGCACATGCAATTGCAAATTTGCACATCTGACAAGGGGCAAGATCAGGATCCACATCAATGCCTGCAACTCCAGCTGCAGCAGAAGCAACCTCAGCATCACCCTCAGCCTTCCCCTCAGCCTCATCAGGACCAAGCCTGCAAACTCTACCATGTAGAAGGACAGTAGCAGGAAATGCATGAGAACACCACTTCAGGTTCACCTCAAAGCCACTCAGCATCCTGACTTGTAACTATATCACCGTTCCTTCACTGTCGCTGGGTCAAAATCTTAGAACCCCATTCCTAAAAGCACTGTGAGTGTACCTACACCCACACTGCAACGACTTAAGATGGTTGCTCACCACCAATTTTTCAAGGGCAATTAGGGTGGGCAGTAAATGCTGACCTAGCCAGTGATGCTCACATCCCATGAAAGAATACATTTAAAAATACTTTCCACATGGCAGAGGGGATGAACACCGAGATCTAGCTGGAAGGAGGCCAAATACAGAGTCTAACAGGCAGAGGATCAGCTCTACCAACATGTTTTAGCGCCTGTGCCTCAGAAGCCTCAGGCTGTCATGGTAGCAGCACGGGTAGCATAGTGGTTAGCACAATTGCTTCACAGCTACAGGGTCCCAGATTCGATTCCCGGCTTGGTTCACTGTCTGTGCGGAGTCTGCACGTTCTCCCCGTGTGTGCGTGGGTTTCCTCCGGGTGCTCCGGTTTCCTCCCACAGTCCAAAGATGTGCAGGTTAGGTGGATTGGCTATGCTAAATTGCCCTTAGTGTTCAAAATTGCCCTTAATGTTGGGTGGGGTTACTGGGTTATGGGGATAGGGTGGAAGTGTGGGCTTGGGTAGGGCGCTCTTTCAAAGAGCCGGTGCAGACTCGATGAGCCGAATGGCCTCCTTCTGCACTGTAAATTCTATGTCCATGTCTATGGTAGGTAGGTTGCTGCTGACATCTGAAGCCTCCTGGAACAAGGCCTCCTTCCCAGTGGTGCAGTGGGAATGCTTTGGCAGTGGCCAATCAGGTGTCTGTCAGTAGAGGGACATCCCCACTCAAAGTCTCTGCTTCTCATCAAGTTGTGTGCTCTCTTGCCCTTCAAGGAGAAAGATCTGATAGATTATAATGAATTGAGTAGAGATAATTGTAATGAATTGTGTGGCACTAAGTCAAGGACAACATTGGTGGAGGATACCTATGAGGTATGGGCAAGAGGGTTATAGGATATCTGTGTATAAATGTTGGCTGATGAAGATGTGAGGAAATGTGACAGAGAGGAATGAATAGAGCTTCAAGATGTGTTGTTCTCAGGACCGTTATGCAGGAGAATGCAGTGAAAGTCAGTGTGGGTCTTGGCAGCAGAAAGCGTTGTGTCATTCACCTGGCATGCCCTCCAAAAGTTCTGGATCCTCTTATTGCACTGTCTCCAAGCTAGTGTGGTCGCACTCCATTTGCTGACTTACTCAGCTACTTTTCACACCTGCTTTATTGGAGGGCATAGCTCACTTCACAGCAGCCCCTCAGATCCCTCAACAGGACCTCCAGGTAAGAGATGTGGAAAAGCAGCCTTTCCAGGTCTTCCCTCCTGTGGTTGCTGCAGCCTCAATCATTCATGTGCCAGTGAACTTGTGTAGCCCATTCTGTGGTTCCTTTAATTAGAAATTCTCTCCCTGAGAGATCGGACATGTAATCCTTCTACCCTCCCTGAGTATTTGGGAATCGGAAGGTGGGATGTTAATGTCATGGATCAGGTAAAAAGGTACAGCAAAGCCCAGTCCTTTACCATTCAGCTTCCCAACCAACAAGTGGTCCCACCATTGCAGGAGGGACTAAGTGCCAAAAATTGCATGCAGTTTCCCCCAGTTCCCATATCACTTGATTCCTTTCATATACAAAGATCTCTGTCTTCAATATACTTAGCACCTGAATTCACGACTTGGCATCCATGCTCTCAGGGTACAGAATTCCAATGGCTTACAATCCCATGAATGAAAGGCATTTGGCACGATCTACCGGCCGTGTCCCGCCGGAATCGGGACAGGACACAGCCAGTAGATCCCAGGAGAGGCCTCTCCCGGGATTCTCATGGCCGTTACACCACGCAAGATTGAACCAGGTCTCGTAAGACATCACGATCTGGGTCCCGCCCATTGTCTCACACGACAGAACCCACTTAGCCGTGCTGATGCCGGACCGATCGACCACCTGGCATCTACCAGCCTCGCCAAAGAGACCCCAGCCAGATGCCATTCAGTACTGTACCGGGAGGAAGGGGGTGGCGTCTTCCAGGCAATCGGAGCCCCCCAGGTGCTTGGTCTCTAGGCAGCCAGGCACTGCTGGTGCCACCCGGGACAATTGACCGTCAACCTGGCACCCTGGCAATGACACCTGGACTCCCTGGCAGCACTACCTAGATGCCAGCATGGTAATTCTAGGGTGCCCATGTGGCACTGTCAGGCTGGCAAGAGCACTGCCAGGGTGCTAGGATGGCAATGCCAAGGAGCCAAGCTGGTATTGTGCTCATGCCGGGGATTGGGCCCAGGGGTACCCGACGGTATATGGTGGGATGCATGAGTGCTTGAGGACCCCGCAACAGGTAAATTGGGGCACTGGGGGGACTGGGGATTACGTCAGGAGTCGAGGGATCGGGCCGCCATTCAAAAATGGCGACACAATCTCTTCCTGCACTGAGGCACTGAGGAGCTCCACTCAGTGCGACCTTGGTGGGCGTCCCCTTTGGGGTATGCCGTTAGATAGCGGGCTGGCTGCCAGCGCCTGGAACGACCCCGTTAACCCTGACCCCAGAACAGACTCTGTTTTATTTTGGTTGGATCGCGCCCTTCATCTCATCTCGCTCCTTTATGGCTGACCTCTTATTCTGAGTCTCTGACCCCTAGTTCTAGAACTTTCAGCCAGGGGAAAAATTCTTTGAATATTCGTTTTAAATGTTTCAGTGAGATTGCCTCTCATTCTTCTAAACTCTAGAGGATGCAGGCCTAATCCTGGCTTGGGTCACTGACTGTGCAGAGTCTGCACATTCCCCCCGTGTCTGCGCGGGTTTCCTCCGGGTGCTCTTGTTTTTTCCCACAAGTCCCACAAGCAGGGTCTCACTTCCTTGTCCAATGCTGAGCTCCAACCTGGTGACCGCCCTTTCTTCTGGCCCGGCAACCACCTCTGGGGCCCTCTGCTCTGCTGTGGTGAGGGGCTGCAGGTCTGGTGGTCCCATTCCAGTCTTCTCCTGCTCCTGTCGATTATGGGCGGCCTTCTCCTGTTGGTGTGGTGGAGAAAAACAGGAAATGCACAGTGTTATACAGTCCAAAGCGTGTAGCCCAGGGGTGGGGAGCTGATGGCTTCAGTGGCCAGGGCACTCGGCTATAGCAGCCAGTGTGGGTGACAGCATGTGGTGCAGGGTGGGAATTCGACTGCCTTCTGGGTAGAGGGGGAGTGCAGTGTCACAGTGGGCACAGTGCTGCCTACTCACCCTGGCTGCCCTGGAGGGGTTGTACGGTTTCTTATGACACTGCTGCCTGGCCTGGACAGTTGTTGCTGACGTCGCTAATGACCTCTGCCACCTCTGCCCAGGCACGGCGTACGGTGGCGGTGGGCAGCCGCCTTCCCGGCCCGGGGTACAAGGTCGCCCACCTCTCCTCCTCTAGCAGGTTCTCGAGCTCGGTGACCATGAAACAGGATGCCACCCTCCTCGCTGACATCTTGTTGGCTGGGAGGTGTGTGTGGGGAGTGACGTGTGTATATGCAGCTGCAGCTTGTCAGCCTCCTGAGTGTCAATTGTGAACCCGGTGAATCTCACACCATTTCCCATTGGAATCGATTGTCTTCCATGTGGCACCGGTGCTACCCCCTCAACAGCCGTTGAATTGGTCCAGGTGCGGCGCCAGATTTGCTGTTGTAGAAGTCCACGAATCCTGCCGCAGCGTCAACATTTATTCAGAAATGGGGAATTCCGCTGAGGGTTTGTGGTGATTTTGCTGGTGAGGATCACGGCTTGCATGCTGTGTGCATTGAAAGAAGGACATGGCTACATTGGAGGCGGTACAGTGAAGATTCACTAGATTGGTCCCTGGAATGATGGGGCTTCCCTCTGATGAAAGGCTAAGTAAATTTAGCCTATATTCTCTGGAGTTTAGGAGAATGAGGGCCCCCCCCTCATTCTCATTGAAACGTATGTGATTCTGAAGAGGCTTAACTGGATAGACACCGAGAGGTTCTTTACGCTGGCTGGGAATCTAAAACACCGGGAGAGTTTCAAGATAAGAGGGCAATCATATAGGACTGAGAGGAGGAGAAATTCATTTTTCAGAAAGGTTGTGAATCTTAAATTTCTATATTCTAGAGAGTATGGAATTTCCATCACTATGAAGGGTGGGATGGGCAGGTTTTTGGTCTCCTGGATTCAGGAGATAGAGAGATCAGGCAGGAAAGTTGATTTGAAACTCAGGATTAGCCATGATTGTATTGAATAGTGGAGAAGGCTGGACGGGCCAGGTAACCCATTCCAATTTCTTGGGTTCTTCTGCCTGTCTTTGTGGAGGACAGTGACCAATTTCTGAGGGCAGTGAAATTGGAGCAGGATTTGCCATAAGCATTTGTGGTTGATAAAATCAAAGGTTAAAGCAGATTAAAAGTTGAATATTAAAATTAAATTGAACGTCTTAAGGGATTGTTTTGCTTTCTCAGTAAGAATATTCACAGCATTGCTTAAGTGGTGAAATGCTGTGATTCTTCTCCTGAGCTAAAGCAGCATGCTGTAGTCAGTCTCTGGGCTGGCAGCACTTCTCCTCAAGCTCAGCATCACGATTATGCAGCATATATTTCTTTTCCAATCACTCGATGCACCTGTCCTCCACCAGTTTTTCAGCTTCCTGCTGTGCCCACTCTGCTTGGCTTCTTGCCTTTCGTATTTCCTCTTTTAAACACTCCAGCATTTCTTGAAGTTTGTTATTGGTTTCCCCGACTGTGATATAATGTTAAATTCACTAATTGCTCTCTCAACTCAGCACTGCCCTTTTCTTTTTCATGTTCTTCTATTTGAAGCATGTGCTGTTGACGTTTTGACGTGAGGTTCATGATCCCACTCTTGAATGCCTTCTCTGCTAACTGCTCAGCTTGCTGTTTCTCGTTCATATCCTCCTTTTCTGCTTGCCGCAATAAGTCCTGCCCAGTGACTTTATTCGCTAGTTCTAACTTTTCACCTTGGAGTGCTGTATGTTTTCTTCTTTCACTACCGGAAGACGATAAAGCTTTCCAAATTTGCTCTTTCTTTTTCTGTCAAGAGCTCGTTGTATCTTTCAATGTTGGCCTTGAGAATGTCAATATCTGACTGCAATCTATTCATTTGGCTGCATAGGTTGTCCTTCACAACAATGGAATTTACCCAATCTGTAAGCTCTGTGACTCTGGCAATCACTTTCTTTTTTCTGAACAGATGGTGTGCAGTTGGTGCGCAGTGAGGCCTGCTTCACCTTCCTGGTTCACGGAGATCAACTGCAGGGCTTTGCTACTGCTCAACCCCAGGATGGCAGGACCATCGGTCCCCGTGACTTAGAGCATGCAGTTAATGTATTTTCCATCGTGTGTTCCTCTGATTTGGGTTGTTTCCGGCTGTCCAATCTCAGCTCATCCCCGTTTGCTGGAACCATGACTTTGCTTAGCTCCAGAGCATAATTATAATCGCTTATTGTCACAGGTAGGCTTCAATGAAGTTACTGTGAAAAGACCCTAGTCGGCACATTCCGGCACCTGTTCGGGGAGGCCTGTATGGGAATTGAACCCACGCTGCTGGCATTGTTCTGCATTACAAGCCAGCTGTATAGCCCTCTGTGCTAAACCAGCCCCATTTCTGTCCTTGGGTAATTATTTTCTTTCAAATTTTCAGGAAAGATCTTCTGGTGTAGTCTGAATGGGATGATGTTACTTTATGCTCCAGTGTCACGCTTTAGCTTCAGATTTGTGTTTGGAGGTCATTTCGCACCCTCTTGCTGATTTGAATGGTTATGTGAATTTATTTTCTCTGGGAATTTTTACACCCAGCCATTTCATGCAGTTACACAGTTCCTGTTATATTACAATTTTATAATATATATGTTACTCTTTTTGTCTCGCTGAGTTGTTGAAATATAGACGTTGTCTTCCAGTGATGATAAAATAATTTACTGAGTAATATGAAATAAACCAGTGAGTTCTTTTTACTTTAATACTGAACTAGTAAACAAACAATTAACTATAGTTTAAACTATTAACTAAGGTAATGCTATATACTAAGATCTATTGACGTCTTCCCTCTAGTTGTTTCCCTTCTGTATTCTCCATACTCCAAACACACTCTCCTTAGGAAAGAGCGGGAAAACCTTTTTATAGGTCTTGGTAGTGTGGCCATCTAGTGTTCATTTGCCTGTACTTGCTTAACATTACTTGATCATGTATTACTACATATAGAGATCATTACAGTTCCTATCTCTATTCTGTTCTCAAATTCATTGTCAACTTGCAGGGTATGGGTGTTTTGGTTTCTTTTCTGTCTCATTTTCCCTATTGCTCTGCCTCTGATAAGCACTTTACCATCTTCTTTCCTTGTTCTGCGCATCTTGCTCCAGTTATTAGGCTTTCCACAAGTTTTTCAGTTTGATCCATATGTGGGTCATTTCCTTCTGTCTGTGAACTCATGTGGTTGTCCACAGCTCCTGCACAACTTTTGCTCTGTCTCGTGTTCACTGTTTTATTGCTGTTTCATTGAATCAACCCTCCTGTCTTTCCCGTGACTTAACTGAAGGCAAGCCATTTTGGTAGTCAGCATCTTAATCTGTCTACTCTTGGTTTCATTTGATCTGGCATTGTCTCCAATCTGGAATATTGTGAGTTGGTTCTTTTCAATCACGGATTTCTTATATCAGGGTGTGCAGAGCCCCATTTAAGCTGATGCACTCAACTTTCATCCATTTCCTTGAATTTACTTTGCTGGCTGCAGTTCTCAATCTCAGTAAGAAATTATCAATAGGCTCTCTGCTGCCTTGGGCTTTGAAAATCAGTAAGAAGTTTTACAACACCAGGTTAAAGTCCAACAGGTTTGTTTCAAATCACTAGGCTTTCGGAGCACTGCTCCTTCCTCAGGTGAATGAAGATGTAGATTCCAGAAACATATATAAAGACAAAGTCAAAGATGCAAGATGATACTTTGAATGCGAGCATTTGCAGGTAATTAAGTCTTTACAGATCCAAAGAGAGGGGTAACCCCAGGTTAAAGAGGTGTGAATTGTCTCAAGCCAGGACAGTTGGTAGGATTTCGCAAGCCCAGGCCAGATGGTGGGGGATGATTGTAATTCGACATGAATCCAAGGTACCGGTTCACATTTGCGGAACTTGACTATAAGTTTCTGCTCGGCGATTCTGCATTGTCACACGTCCTGAAGGCCTTGGAGATCGTTTACCTGAAGATTAGAGGCTGAATGCCCTTGACTGCTGAAGTGTTCCCCGACTGGAAGGAAACATTCCTGCCTGGCGATAGTCGCGCGGTGTCCATTCATCCGTTGTCGCAGCTTCAGCATGGTCTCGCCAAAGTACCATGCTGCGGGACATCCTTTCCTGCAGCTTATGAGGTAGACAATGTCGGCCGAGTTGCACAAGTATGTACCGCGTACCTGGTGGGTGGTGTTCTCACGTGTAATGGTGGTACCCATGTCGATGATCTGGCACATCTTGCAGAGATTGCCATGGCAGGGTTGTGTAGTGTCGTGGTCGCTGTTCTGAAGGCTGCGTAGTTTGCTGCAAACAATGGTTTGTTTGAGGTTGCGCGGTTGTTTGAAGGCCAGTAGTGGGGGTGTCGGAATGACCTTGGCAAGATGTTCGTCTTCATCGATGACGTGTTGAAGTCTGCGAAGAAGATGTTGTAGTTTCTCCGCTCCGGGGAAATACTGGATGATGAAGGGTACGCTGTTGGTTGTGTCCCGTGTTTGTCTTCTGAGGAGGTCAGTGCGGTTTTTTGCTGTGGTGCATTGAAACTGTCGATCGATGAGTCGAGCGCCATATTCCGTTCGTACAAGGGCATCCTTCAGCATCTGTAGATGTCTGTTACGCTCCTCCTCGCCTGTGCAGATCCTGTGTATACGAAGGGCTTGTCCATAGGGGATGGCTTCTTTAATGTGGTTAGGGTGGAAACTGGAGAACTAGAGCATCGTGAGGTTATCCGTGGGCTTGCGGTAAAGCAAAGTGCTGAGGTGATCGTTCTTGATGGAGATGAGTGTGTCCAAGAATGCAACCGATTTTGGAGAGTAGTCCATGGTGAGTCTGATGGTGGGATGGGACTTATTGATGTCATTGTGTAGTCGTTTCAGTGATTCTTCGCCGTGGGTCCAAAGGAGAAAAATGTAATTGATGTATCTGGTGTATATCGTCGGTTGAAGGCCTTGTGTGGTGAGGTCTTGTTCGAACTTGTGCATGAAGATGTTGGCATAGTGAGGTGTGAGTTTGGTTCCCATGGTTGTTCCGTGTGTCTGGATGAAAAACTTGTTGGTGAAGTTGAAGACGTTGTGATCCAGAATGAAGCGGATGAGTTGCAGGATTGTGTCTGTAGATTGGCAGTTGTCGGTGTTGAGTACTGAGGCTGTTGCAGCAATGCCGTTGTCATTGAAGTTCCTTGAGATTCAAGTTGAGGGACCCGATGGTTTGGCTTAGGCTGGAGTTACGTGTTGAACTTCTCAAAACGGTTGTCTGTATTTGAACAGTCATTCTCACAGCTATTAAACCTTTTCTTCCTGCCCACAGAAGGATACAGCTGACCCTTTCCTCTTCACTCGTTCCTTCTGGAAAACTACTGAATTTCAACACGCACTTTTGTTTGAACATTTAAAATTCTTCTACAACATCATCAACCTCACAATTCATCTTGAGCTGGAGCTGTACATCATTGCTGCAGTGGTGGCCATTTTGTTTTTGTACGATTCACTCAGTTTTCTCTCTGGCAGTAATTTAGGTTGATTATTTTTCCTCAATCTCATTCAATGTTAAAATAATTTAAAATGTTAGGGTTTTATTTATAGAGACCTGCCACCACGTTGCGTGGTTCCCAGAAGTTTAAACCTTCCACACTTTTAAACTTGAATGCATGAACCTTATCAAATGTATTTTTCATATGACACCATGTGCAGCAGAACCAGTGTACTGTCCGTTTGAAACACAAGCTGTAGTGAATGATATATTGTGTATATGATGTAACATTCTGGATCCTTGTGTGTGGCACAGTGGGTAGCACTGGTGGCACAGTGGGTAGCACTGCTGCCTCAGCACCAGTGACCTGGGTTAAATTCCAGCTCGGGTCACTCCGTGAAGTTTCCACTTTCTCCCCGTGTCTGCGTGGGGTTTCCTCCGGGTGCTCCAGTTTCCTCCCACAGTCCAAGATGTGCAGGCTGGGTGGTTTGGCCATGCTGAATTGCCCCTTGGTGTCTAGGAATGTGTAGGTTAGGTTAAGGGGTGTAGGAATAGGGCAGGGAAGTGGGCTTAGAGTATAGAACAGTACAGCACAGAACAGGCCCTTCGGCCCTCAATGTTGTGCCGAGCAATGATCACCCTACTCAAACCCACGTATCCACCCCATCCCCCAACAACCCCCCCTTAACCATACTTTTTTTTTTAGGACACTACGGGCAATTTAGCATGGCCAATCCACCTAACCCGCACATCTTTGGACTGTGGGAGGAAACCGGAGCACCCGGAGGAAACCCACGCACACATGGGGAGGACATGCAGACTCCGCACAGACAGTGACCCAGCCGGGAATCGAACCTGGGACCCTGGAGCTGTGAAGCATTGATGCTAACCACTATGCTACCGCGCTGCCCCTTAGTGGCTTGAGTGGAATGTTTTTTCAGAGGGTTGGTGCAGACTCAATGGATCGAATAGCCTCCTTCTACACAGTAGGGATTCTATGATATGCATGAACATAGTTTCTATATCATATTGGAATAATATAACTATAACAACCATCTCTACATAACAATCTTTTATTTATTCAATGAAATAAAGTTAATGTATTAAATCAATTTAGCATATATTTTTAGATTTTTTTTCTTAGTTAATTGAACTTTTTTTTGCATTTGGGTGAATTAAAATGAATATTTAGCTGTAAAGGTTTACCGTAAAAGCTTAAACAAAAGTGCAGGTTGACATTCAGTTGTTTGTGCTGTGAGATCGTTTTGTGATCTTTCACTGGTGCCAATGACAGGATCACTGACTTCCCTTTTATACAGTTCAGGTCCCATCCTTTCTATTTGTACACCTGCATTCTCTTCCTTTTCCATTCGGTGAATGGTTTTTGGAGTGCAGTTGCGCTGTGGTATCACATTCAACTGAGTTCGTCACAGAGAGCCTGGCTATGAAAAGGGCTGTCCAGGTTGTCTCCCCCTTCTCCTCCTCCTATTCAGCATGCGCCCACTCACCATATAGGTAATGGCAAACAGCCGTCCGCTCATGATAGGCGAGGAAAGACTTGCTTGTTATGTAAATTGGACATTCTGAATTCTTCCTCAGTGTACGCGAACAGGCATTGGAATGTGGTGACAAGGGGATTTTCACAGTAACTTCATTGTAGCGTTAATGTGAGCCTACTTGTGACAATAATAAAGATTATTATGTTATTATTATGCAGTTTACGACAGTGAATCTTCACACCAACTCTGCTGAGTAATCCAGAGGTCCTCCAGAGCGGCCCAGGTAGCAGAAGCATTGTTTCAGCAGGCCAAATGTCTGTTCTATCACACTTTGTATGGCAGTTGTGACAGCCTATTTGTACAATAATGAAGATTATTATTATAGTTTGGCTCTCATTATGCACAAGCATATGTGGCTTGTGCATCGGGGTCATCAGGCATGCATCAGCCAGATGGTACATATTGCCCAGTAGCCATTTTATTGTTAATGATATGCGAACGGAGTTGACTGCACTTGCTGAGTGGAACTCATTGACGCTGCAGTAGAGGCACCAGAGAATTGCAATTTGGTGCGAACCTGCCGCTTGCCCCAATTTCGGCTTCAGGAATGATTCTCCGGCCAATCGCCTTTCCCAATTATGGCATCAGCTGACGGAGAATCCCGCCCATGATGTTTTCCTTTTCTCCACACTTTCCTCTTGCCTCTCTAGCAGCATGTCAAGCTCTGTATGGTTTCTGCTTATTCTCCAAGCCAGGCTGTATGCCAAGGGGATTTGCTACTATCCACCCAAGTCGGGGAGCAACTGGTTTGTGTAGAAGCCTTTGATTCAGCAAATAGTCCTTCAATACTTGCTGTATCAATCCCTGTAGACCTTTGCAACTTGAAAGAATTATAGTGCTCGCCAAACACTTGTAGCAATAGCTATAAGAAATCAACCAGCTACTAACCTGTAAATCGTTGATGATCTCTTTAAGCAGCACTGATGGGCGTTCCTCCCTGCTGCTGAACAGATGTTCAACTGCATGAGGTTCTGAAGAGACTTTAGTTGGAACATTGATCTCCAAAATGGCTCAAATCGGGGTTGTTCTGCATACCTCCAGATAAAGTTCACTGCGTACATGCTAACATCCTGACCAATAATCCATTGCAATTTTCCCCACAATTGCGGACATGGGCTGCAGATGCAATTTTGGATTTCTTAGGGCATTAATAGCATCAGGAGAACTGTCGCTAATAATCCAATTTTTTGCCAATTAATCAGAGCACCGGACAGGTCTAAATTGTTTTTAAATGTCTAGTTGCTAGTACCCTCTCGACAGAACCTCATTCATTTTGCAAACCAATTGACAGCTGCTTATTTCAGATTGGACACTCTGAAAGCTTGCATTTTCCTGTGGTCAAATTGCAATGGCAGCCGGTAATTATGATGCAATTAATGCAATTAAATTCTCATGCAATAACTTTGCTTCATTGAAATCTAATGGACTAATCTGAAGGCGTGATTGTAATTACCAGTGAAATAGCCCAGTCTGCTATTTTCATTACCAATACTGTCATTCTGTTAATTTGAACTGGTTTGTGGGAAATTACTGTATTCTTAAATAGTCCCAAATGCAGTTGTACTTGCACATGACACATGAAGTTGCGGTATACCTCTTACACTGATCTCATTGTCATTTTCAGGTCATTTCTATATATTTTACCTGCTGACATTTGAAGTCAAAAGATTCCGGGTACTGGGATTCCAGAGGATTTTTAAAAAATGGTATTGTAATGAGTTTTTTTAGTACAGCCGCGCAGTAAGAGGTAGGAACTAGTGGAATATATTAGGGGCCTCTTAATAAAATGAGGCTATATGATAGAGTGGACACCCCCTCCCTACCCCCATCTCACCCCAGTGTCGTGTCATTTTAGAGATTCAAACTGTTTAAATAAGGGTAGCACACACTGGGTATTTTGTACAACATCTTGGTTATTGAAAGAACCATAGAGAAAGGTTACTTTAATATTAGACATCATAATACAACAGCCAAACTTACAAAGGGAATGCCTACCTGAATAAACTGATTTGGAAACAGGGCTATTAATAAATAGATAAATCCAATAAATGTAATTTATCTTTTAAAGAAAAATGATCTGGATGAAATATTTAAAGTTAATTCAAAAGGGCATGCGTTTACCAGATTTCAATATAGGTTTTATACAAAGGAATACCAGGGCACCAATTTAGGTGGATGGGAAACATATATTTTTTCCTTTGCTTTCTTTAATTAGAAGAACACATAACTAGGTCTGCAATGGGCAGGGACAACATAACATTTATCTGAGGCACAGTATTTTGTGAGGGCTGGATAGCTCAGTTGACAACAGCGTGGGTTTGATTCCTGTACTGGCTGAAGTGGATCTGCCTCCTCACTCTCCCTGTGATGGTGGTGGTTTGTCACTACTTTCCACAAAGGAGAACAGTTCAGGATGAAACATCAGCAGACAATGAGCCAGGGCCTTGTCTTCTGGGCAGAGCACAGATGACATGACAGGAGACTAATATATCAGAGACTAATTGGCAAGGTTAGGTGAACAGCCCCAAACTTTCAGTTTGTTTCCTTAGCACACAGGAAATTAATTTCAATAGGATATTACTATGCCATAGACACATAAAGATCTACACTAGATGTAATTCATTGTACTCAGATCATTTGGGCCTCTTTATACAGGGTAATTTTCTAACTTGGACTACATGGAGGGAATGTGTTTACACCCTGATGGTCCCTATATACAGGTAATTTATAATACTGTAAGCTTATATACTGGATTCTCACAAGAGACCTCTTGATTTTGAATAATTTATCATACTCAAATCCTGCTTGCTTGCTTGTTCATCCTCCAAGGTAAAATTGACACAAAATTGCAGTGTTGGATCAGGTGAGAAAAGCTGTGTGAAACTCAGCAGCAACATATTTTCTCGCCTGATTAAATGGCACTCTGTGCAATTTCACTGTGCAATTTCAGAGTGCTGGTTGAGGATCACACAGCCAGCTATGGGAAGCGGGTCCTAAACATGCCGGCAAAGCCTGGATTCTGAGATTGGGGCACCCTTCTTAAAAGAAGTTCCAATCTCAAAATTACATTTACGACCCTCCTCGCCTGCCATAGAGATCGGGACCCGCCCCAACCATCGGGGAACACCCCCCCCCCCCCTCCTCCCACCCCCCACCCCGCTCTTGCTTGTTGTCATCGGGACTTTGCCCCCGCCATATTTTAGGGGAACACCCACCTCTCGCAATGGGGAGGACTACCTCCATGCACTGCCCCTTAAAGTGCCCACATGGAAGTGCCCACTTGGCAGTGCCCATTTGTCACTGCCAGCGGCAATTCCCAGCCTTTCCTCAACTCTCACCGTGCCCCCCCGCGTGGTCATCACAATTTGTTTTTGCTTTTGAAAACCAGTAATGATTCGCAACGGTGACGTCACATCGCCGGGGATGGAGGATACACTGTGAGCAGACACGACAAAGTGAAGACCTTTAATTATATTAACATTTGTGTGAAATTATGGAATTCAGGTCCATGCCCTCTCTGGGCACAAACTTGATCACATCACTGGTGCGAGCTCAAACCAAGATCTAGCTGGCGCAAATTGCGTTTTGACCCTCTTGCAAGATTTAGCGGCCATAATGGGATTTGCGCCTGGGGTGAATGGGGCCGCTATATCTCGCTCAATGTTCCTCATTTATGGTGAAGATTATACCCATGGAATTCAGCCACTGCCAACTAGAGATCAGGCTAAATCCTAGAAGAAGAAGTGCTGAAATTCGTTGTGAGGAAGACAAAGTTTTGAGCACTTTCTGACTGAGATTGATTACATACAGGCTGAGTGAACTGTTAAATAAATTTCTAAGACATGTTTTAGTAGGATATGCCATTTAATGTACCATTTATACTTTATAATTTGCTACATTCTTGTTTATTCAGGTTTAACTTACATTGATTTTGGTTTTAGCGCTCACTACCCCTGGCCCATAACAACAGTAAATGGCAGAATCCTTTGGAGCATTGTCATACAGAGGGATCTGGGCATTCAGGTCTATAATTCCATGAAAGTGGCAATGCAGGTGGATAAGGTGGTAAAGAAGGCATACGGCATGCTTGCCTTCATTGGCCGGGACGTTGAGTACAAGAGCTGGCAGCTCACGTTACAGTTGTATAAAACTTTTGTTAGGCCACGTTTGGAATATTCCATGCAGTTCTGGTCGCCACATTACCAGAAGGATGTGGATGCTTTGCAGAGAGTGCAAGGAAGGTTTACCAGGATGTTGTTTGGTCTGGAGGGTGCTAGCTATGAGGAGAGGTTGAATAAACTTGGATTGTTTTTGTTGGAAAGTTGGAGGCTGAGGGAAGACCTGATTGATGTCGACAAAATTATGAGATGTTCAGACAGGGTGAATAGTCAGAAGCTTTTTCCTGGGTGGAAGACTCAATTGCAAGGGGGCACATGTGTGGGAATCATTCTTCATATAGAGGGCAGTGGGTGGCTGGAACACGTTGCCAGTGGAGGTGTTGGAGGCAGGCACGATAGCAATGGTTATGATGTATCTTGATAGACATATGAACGGGGGGGGGGGGGGGGGGGGGGCAATGGAGGGGACAGATCATTAGGGCAATAAGTAGTAGGTCGAAATAAGGAATCTGGATCAGCGCAGGCTTGGTGAGCCCAAAGGTCTCTTCCTATACTGTAATTTTCTTTGACACAACCAAATAAAAAATGGTGTGGCCTCCTTTGAAAGCAAACCCATCTCAGAGTATTACAATCTTGATTGAAAAGAAGAAATCTAAAATTCCAGTTATTTACTGAAAGAATGAAGTCATAAAATGTCACAGTTTAAAGCAGAAGAACTTGTACGATACTAGTGTCAAACAAAGCAAACACTAAATACCATCTTAGAGGTAGCGAGCGCTAAAACCAAAAGGCAGATCAGCATATCAATTAGTGTGTAATACCGATTTGATGCCAGTGTTGTCATTTTAGAGCTCAGTCCACAAGATCATTCCCTGTGTTAATACTGCACAACTCAAAAGTTTCTACAAGCAGGAAGGACCCCTCACCAGCACTCTATCAGGATCATCAACTACTTTCAGGGAATATTGCTAGCTAGGTTTGTGGAAGTGCCTGGTAGCTTCAGAGGTAAAGTTGCTAAATATGACAGGTGCTAAAGGAATTTATCCTGACTTCAAAGATTCTATCCAAGCCTCGTGCTCCCAGACATGGGTGCAGTAGTTTGCATTCTCTTTGATCTATGCTATGTCAGGGAGAATGAGCAGAGTCAACAGAGAGCAGGATAAGCTGCTGCAAGAGGGAGGCGGAAGAAAGGAAGAAGAGCGTTTTGCAGGAGTCCATATACCCAGGGTGTTCAGGGAGCAATTCTCTTCGCTGAACCTCAGTGAGGAACAATACTTCAGATAGCTATTGTTTCAATAAGGATGCCCTCACTAAAATCTTCCACTTGCTGCAGCCACAATTGCAACCTCAAAGCAGGGTATGGACAGAAATGCATGTATCTGTGAAGGTGACTGTGGCCATGATCTTCTATATGTTGGGCTCCTTCTAGGTTAGAGTAGGTGGTATTTGTAGCATCTCTCAGTTTCCATCCATTATTGCAGAAGGAAGGTTGCTGAGGCTCCAAATTCCAAGAGAACGGAATGGATTTCATTCTCTCTTACCAGAGAAAAACAGGTGGAGTGAGCACATGGCTTTGCAAGATTGTAGTCATCCCTATGGTGCAAACTGCTACTGACTGCCTGTGTGTCATTTTGCAGGCACTGCCTTTCAACCCAGAGATATTCCATAATAGCAATGGTTTCAATTCTCTTAACATCCAGATGGTGTGTGACCAAAGGCAGTAAACCATGCAGATAATGCACAGTATTCTGGAAATAGTTACAATGCCTTCATTTTGCAGCAGCTCTCTGTGTCCTCTGCATTTGAGCACCACAACAAGTGAGAGGGAGGTTACTGTGCGACAATGAGTATCCTTTGATGTCATGACTTATGACTCCAGTGAGTAATCCATGCACATGTGGGAAGCATGCGCACAACAAAAGCCATGTTTCCACAAGAAATGTGATCGAGCAGATCACTTGTATGCTTCAACAATGCTTCCGGTGGCTGGCTCGCTCTGGAGGGGCCCTGCAGCACTCGGTAGAGCATGTGTCAAGATTTTTTGTTAAATGTTGCATACTGCACACCCTTGCTGTAATGAAGGCACAACCCTTGCTACCAGTTATAAGGCAGTTAGCAGAGGCATAGGAGGAGAAGAAAGGGAAGGAGGTGGAAGAGGGAGGAACGAGGCAACCTACACATCTTTTTTGTCCATGATTGTCTCAGCACCTGTAATACCAGTAAATACAGCCTCAATTCCTCATGGAACAGTACCCCACCTTACACCAGTCCAAAGTAAATGAAGTCGAGGTGAGGAATAATAATAAGGAGCTGGTTCTGGGATCCCCCTCCATCAGGAAGTCCTTCCCGCATCTACCCTGTCTAGTCTTGTTAGAATTTTATAGATGTCTATGAATCCCCCTCATTCTTCTGAACTCCAGCAAATATAATCCTAACTGACTCAATCCCTCCTCATATGTCAGTCCTGCAATCCCAGGATTCAGTCTGGTAAAACTTTGCTGCACTCCCTCTAGAGTAAGACGATCCTTCCTCAGATAAGGACACCAAAACTGCACATAATATTCCAGGTGTGGCCTTACCAAGGCTCTGCAGCAAGACATCCCTGCTCATGTACTTGAATTCTCTCGCTATGAAGGCCAACATATAATTTGCCTTATTTACCGCCTGCTGCACTTGCATGCTTACCTTCAGGGACCAGTGTACGAGGACACCCAGGTCTCATTGCACATTGATCCCAAAGTTGATAACTTCACATTTATCCACATTATACTGCATCAACAATGCATTTTTCCACTCACTCAGCTTGTCTGAATCACACTGATGCATCTCTGCATACTCCTCACAGTTCACCCTCCCACCCAGATTTGTGTCAGCTGCAAAATTGAAGGTATTCCATTGAGTTCCTCATCTAAATCATTAAATATATTGTGAATAGCCGATCCTTGAGGTACCCCACTAGCCTCCCATTTGGATAAAGACTTGTTTATTCCTAATGTTTGTTTCCTATCTGCCAATGAGTGATGGGTATGTGGTGCATTGAGCTAGTAGTGCAGTTGGTAGGATATAACATTTGACAATTCCATTCACTAACTTTGCTCACTTTTGTGAAATCATTTTGCAACACTGCATCTAGGCCCTCATGGTTAAAGTCCTGGCATTAAGTGCCACCTCTATTCCCACTACATTCAGAAAATGCCTCTGCAGAATTCCTAGTCCATTACAGCAATAGTGTGCAGTATGCAGCAGATAACAACAAATCATGACCACGCTCTAGAGCGGGATTCTCCGTTGGCTGACACCAAAATTATGGATCGCGATTGGCAAAGATTAGGTTCCAATTCCAAAATCACTGGGTACCAATATGACGTCAAATTCTCCATCACCTTGACAGTGGCATCAATACAGTCAGGAACGCACGTACAGTAAACACTGTTTGCATATCATTAGCGGGCCTGACCCGGTACGCTCCGCGATTCTCCACCTCCAATGGGCCGAGTTCCAGATGGCGCGGTTCACTTGTGCTTTTAAAAATCATGAAACTGCCGTCATGGCTGATGAGGGAGAGGAAATAGGACACAGAGGCGAGCCGTACACTGGCCAGGCTGGCTGGGGGTGGGGAACACCCTTCCAGGGCCAGGGGGGAGGGGGGTAAAGGGGAAAAAGGCCGAGTGGCCAAGTAAACCCCCATGGGACTGGATCGGTGTCCAGTCACGGACCCCCATTGCTGCGGTCTGAAAGAAAGCCATCTTGTTACGCACCCAGTGACCGCCCATCTTGGCCTCTGGTTCTGCAGAGTGACACCGGCTATATGGGTGCCTCCAACTGCCCTCCCCACACCCAACCCTCCGCCATACCCCCCCAACCAAACCGCCATCCGCCGGCGGCCCAGCCACGGCCACGTCCACAGTAGCCCCTATGGGGCCATGGGAGGGGGCTGCGGAATGAACCGCGAACAAGTTCTGTGCCAGCCGTTGGTACCCCTGGCATCAAGGCCTGCACCAGGGCCTGAGGCCCCCATGGTGCAGCTACTGACGGGGCCAGGGGTGCGGGGCGTACATGTGGGGGCAGAGCTCGCAGTGCCAACTGGGGCCACCATGTAGCACTGTGCTAACATGCCGGCCTTTCACCCCCTGCAGACAATGTATATTGGAATGCAACCAGCAGTGGACCGTGCCACAGAGGAACAGGGGACAGCCACCCAGGTTGGAGAGCCAGCCACCCAACAGGCCAAGGAGGAGGAGGTGCAGAGGCGGCATCGCATGAGGCCTCGTGTGTAATGGCAGCGCCTGTCATTCAAGGGGATTAACGGGCATCCCGTGAATGGAAGCGAACCCCCCCCCTATGAGCACCTGCAGATGACAGGCCACTCTACACAAACCGAAAGGGGTTCCACTCGATGAATGTGTCTCTCATATGAGCTGCTCATTACGCATGTCTGCGGCCGATACGTGGGCAGTGTGCATGACTCCTTCATCCTGGGACACTCGATGATTCCTGACATGTTTGAGCATCACCCCCCCACCCCCCCACCCCCCCACCCCCCCACCCCCCCACCACCCCCGGCTGGGGCGTTGGCTCCTGGGTGACAGGAGTTATCCACTGCGGTCATGGTTGTTGACACCTCTCCAGAGGCCACAGACCGACTAAGTGGACCGCTCCAAGGACGTCCATACAGCAACCAGGAGCTTGATTGAGCAGTGCTTCGGTCTCCTGCAGATGTAGTTCAGGTGCCTGGACCGTTCTGGAGGGGCCCTCCAGTATGATGCTGAGAGGCTGCCCACATTGTGGCGGCCTGCTGCTTCCTCCGCAACAACACACAGCAGTGGGGTGTGGTGCTGGAGGAGGAGGATGAGAGCCAGGCCTCGTCCGATGAGGAGGATGGGGGGGTAGGGTGAGGATGGGCAGGACCAGGGGCCAGGCAGGCACCGGAGGCCACTCATCATGTGCGCCGGGGCCAACGCACATGGGACGCTCTGATCACCTCGAGGTTCAGCGACTGGGGGTGGGGGGAGGGGGGGTGGGACTGGCCAGAGGAACTGAAGCCGGGTCACTGTGCTGTGAAGCAATAGTGCTAACCACTGTGCCACCATGACACCCACTTTCTACCGTACCACTTTCCACCGTCCACCTGGGTGATCCCTGCATGCGTGCTGGCCATTCCATCACACAGTGTCATTGGATCTCTGGGGTGGCGTTTGTGGGGATGGTTGGGGAGTAGGGTGGAGGGTGGGTGGGGAGGGTGGGGAGCCCACCCCTCACACCCATCTGACAGAGCACCGAGGCAGCTTGTAACAGGTATTTAATGTACACAAATATATGCAGCTATGTGCTGTAGCCCCTATAACTAATCTGTGCCATGCACCCGCGCCAACCTAACTAGTATCTAACTTTCTGGCCTTATGGGCCCTAACACTACGTCTTAGTGGATCCCCATTTGTACAACAGGAGTGGAGGCGGCCTGCTGTGATTCCCACCCTGTGACCTGGGTCTCTGTTGGCGGTCGCCTTCTGGGGCAACCGGACCTGGATGGGCCAGCTGTTGCTGTGTGTTGGGCACCAGAGAGTGTCCCAAGAGCCTCTTCACTAAAGTGCCCAACCGAGATGAGTGTCTCTGGATGGTGGAGGGTGTTGGAGATAACTGTGACGGGAAATCAGCGTCATGAGGTCCTGGGTTTTGGATCGATGGTTCCTGGCCATGTCGGTGTCGTCCTTGTATCTGATTGGTACACAGGAGTCTCAGTCTGTGACACTGGCTGGGGTGGGGGGACACCAGAAGGACTCTCCCCATGACCAGCATGTCCTGCAAGACACATGACAAGACACATGATTGGACCGCGGACTGGCACGTTTGTGTTACACATGGAGCTGGTGCTAGCCCCTTAAAAGTCGCTGAATCAGTTCAGGTGCGCTGCCAGTTTTGCCGTCATAGACGTCCATGAACCCTGCCCCGGCATCAACACTTAGTCTCAGGAACGGAGAATCCTGCCCCATATCTTTAAATTGTTCCTCCATAGTTCTAGTGGGGGTGGTGGGGATGAGGATTGTGTGGGGGTGAGGGTGGGGGTGAGGGTGGTGTGCAGGTGAGGGTGGTGTGGGGTTAAGGTTGGGGTAAGGGTAGTGTGGGGGTGAGGGGGTGGGTGAGAGTGGTGTGGGGGTGAGGGCAGTTTGGGGGTGAGCATGGTGTGGGGGTGACAGTCAGGGGAACCACTGGGCAGCACGGTAGCATAGTGGTTAGCACAGTTCCTTCACAGCTCCAGGGTCCCAGGTTCGATTCCCGGCTTGGATCATGTCTGTGCGGAGTCTGCACGTTCTCCCCGTGTGTGCGTGGGTTTCCTCCGGGTGCTCTGGTTGCCTCCCACAGTCCAAAGATGTGCAGGTTAGGTGGATTGGCTATGCTAAAATTGCCCTTTCTGTCCAAAAAAAAGTTAGGTGGGGTTACGGGGATAGGGTGGAGGTGTAGGGATAGGGTGGAGGTTGGGCTTACGTAGGTTGCTCTTTCCAGGGTCCGGTGCAGACTCGATGGGCTGAATGGCCTCCTTCTGCACTGTAAATTCTCTGATGAATTCTATAACTTTATGAATTAAGCGGGGCCCTTGCCCGCAGCCGACCTCCACCTCAGCGACTTCCCTTTCTTCTGGCCCACAGACCACGCCCAGGACCCTTTGCTCAGACTTGCTGAGGGGCAGCAGTTCCGGCAGTCCCCAGTTTTGTCCTGCTCCCGGCGGTTTGGTTATGGGCGGTCTTCTCTTTACAGGGGAGGGGTGACCGAAACAACAGTGTTAGACAGTCCGATGCATGCAGCCCAGGGGGTGGGTAGCTGGTGGTCTCAGTGGCCAGGGCAGCCGGCCGTGGCGGCTGGTATGGATGCCGGCATGTGGTACATAGTAGACCACTCTCCTGGTGGGGGGGTCGGGGACGGTTTGTGCGATGAGGGTTGGTGCCAGGGGCACAGCGCTGCCTACTCACCCTGACCCCCTGAGGAGGTGGTGCAGTATTTTACGGCACTGCAGGCCGGTCCGGATGGTGGTGCTGACTGTCTCTGCCACCTGCACCCAGGCACGGTGAATGGCAGCAGCTGGCAGCCTCATTCTCAGGCCGTGGTACAGGATGGCCTGCCACTCCTCCACTGTGTCCAGGAGGGTCTCGAGCTCGATGGCGGTGAATTCTGGTGCCATGCGTCTTGCTGCCATGTTGTTAGCTGGGATGTGTGCATTGGGAATGAAGTGTATATATGCAGCTGCAGCTTGTCAGCCTCCTGAGTTTTTTCAAATTTGTTCATGACCATGGGCGTTGCAGGCTGTGCCAGCATTTATTGCCCATCCATAATTTCACTTGAGGGGGCAGTTAAGAGTCAACCCCATTGCTGTGGGTCTGGAATCACATGTCGGCCAGACCAGGTAAGGATGGCAGATCCCCTTCCCTAAAAGACATGAGTGAACCAGATTGGTTTTTCCAACAATCAACAATGGTTTCATGGTCATCATTAGACTTTTAATTCCAAATATCTTATCGAGTTAAATTCCATCAAGTGCCATTCTGGGATTCAAACCTAGGCCCCCAGATCATTACCCTGGGTCTCTGGATTACTAGTCCAGCGACAATGCCACTATTCCACCGCTTCCCCCCAATCGCAAACCCGACGAGTCCGGCCCGATTGCGTTACACGTGGTGCCGGTGCTAGCCCCTTAACAGTTGCTGAATCAGTCCAGGTGCGCCGCCAATTTTGCCGTCATCGACGTCCACGAATCCTGACCCGGCATCAACACATAGACTCAGGAACGGAGAATCCTGCCCCATACCTTTAAATTGTGCCTCCATAGTTCTGGACTCTCCCCGTCCACAAGGGAAAATTTCCTCCCAGTATCCACCCTGTTAAATCCCCTCTGAACCTTGGGGCTGGACTCTCTGTTCCTGAAACTAAGTGTCGACGTCGGCGCGGGACGCGTGGAGTTCCACAACAGCAAAACCGGAGCCGAACCTGGGCCAATTCAGCGACTGTGGAGGGGTTAGCACCGACGGCCAGTGGAACACAACCGATTCCAAGGAGAAACGGTGCTGGATTCATCGGATTTGCGATTGACACTTGGTGGGCTGACAAGCTGCAGCCGCATACACACACTTCATTCCCCACACACACCATCCCAGCCAACAAGTTGGCACTGGTTGTGCTGGATCGCGCCCATCCTGCTGATGGGTCGGCTGGGTTAAAGGGCACATCGGTGGGTTTCCTGGGGGACATGCATATGGCCTGTGGCCCTAAGTTCACAGTGGGCAGTCAGCGGCATGCACAGCTGCATGGTGCCTTTTCAGCTGCGGCAATGGTGTTCCATGTCCGTCCACCACGACTCCACCTCCTGGCCACCACCCCATACTCTGCCCGGCCCTGGCAGAAGCACCCCCCAGTCAGCAGCACAATTTTCAGCAAACCACAACAATGTTCGACTCTTTCCGTACCCCCTCTCTCTCCCTCATCAGCTACGAAGCCTGTTTCACGATTTTTAAAAACACAAGTGAACCGCAACGTCGGGAATTCGGCCCATCGGAGGCGGGGAATCACAGAGGCCCTGGAGGATACCAGGTCAGGCCCACTAATAATATGCAAACGGTGTTTACTGTGCGTGCATTCCGGAACGCATTGATGCCGTTGTTGAGGTGACGGAGAATTGCGATTTGGCATCAAATCGGCGCATGCCGCGGTTTCAGCTTTGGAACCGATTCTCCACCCAATCGTGTTTCCTGATTTTGGCATCGGCCGATAGAGAATCCCGCCCTGTATCTTTCAGTCATATCACCTCTTAATGAGTGTAGGTCTAACCTGCTCAATTTTTCCTCATAAGACAATGCCTTCATCCCAGGAATCAGTCAAGTGAACCTTCTCTGACCTGCTTTGAAATGCAAGTATATCCTTTGTCAAATAAGGAAACCAAAGCTGTACATAACAATGGGTAAAATTGCTCAAAAAAACTGTAGAAATTGACAAGCGGCCTAACAGGATAAGCCTGCATGGAAGGGGTGAGCCGTTCTTCTTGCTAGTTAGCGCCTATAACATCGTGAATTAAAACTGTTTCACAAAAGGGACCTACAACCAGTATAGGACACTTTTAATATATTATAATAAAGTTTTTGCATCTTTCTGGGGCACACCCTAAGCCCCTATGGGTCACTTGATGCAATATGGCAGCCAAGGCAGCATACTTATGCCTAATTAGTCCTCAGTATTGGACCTCAGTTTCTCACAGTTGAAAGATGACAGTACCACAGTACCAACATATTCCTTTCTTTAATCTTGAATATATTGATTTCCATCTACTCAACACAGTAAAACTCCCTTGTTAGCTTCAGAACAATTATTATCTCTAGGTATCATGTAAAAGGAATCAGCACGTATAACCTGGGTATCAAATCAATTATTGCACATAAAGGATGTCTGTACATATTATAATATGGTGCACTTTCAACAAAAGCTTAATATGACTGAGGAACAAACAATAATCTAGAACAAAGTAAAACTCTTGATAAGGAGGTAATTTTCTCAAATAACGAGCACACTTTCCAGATTCACTTGCTGTGGGGTAGTGTAGTGGAGCATTTTGGCCGACCACTGTAGAAATTTCCATTCAAAAGAACTGGACAAAAAGCAGCTGAGTCCTATCGGGGTGGGTGCTCCAAGCTACGGTACTGACACCCAATGGTGAAGTTGAAAACTGCCTTATCCATCAGCAGAGTATATTTGAAATTCTGCATTGCCAACAATCTCTGAGCGTTTTGGTCTGAAAACTGAAGGTGAAATCTGTGCTTCTGGAACTACTGAGTTGTAAAATGATACCTTTCAAAGTGTATGTATTTTCCCCTCTAAATCTTGTGGCAAATTGTTTCAGAACTTTTGCAGAATACTTGCTCAATTTTCTGTATTATTACCAGTTTATACATAGCATTACGGAGAAATTCCAGCCCGGAAACCAATTCCTTTGCCCAAGCAGTCAGCCTTTTTGTTTATCCTTCTCATGAACTGTATTCCTAATCCATAGGCCCGCATCTTCGTTTCAAGGATTTAATCCACATTTCCAACCCTGATCAGACAAAAAAAAATGCACTTACCTTCCAGGGTATTTCAGGACAATCTTCAAATGGATGATCCTTCCAAACTCCCAGATACGGGAATACTCAGCCCACTTTTTATTGCACTAGCTACCATATTCTGTAAGTAGAGTTTAAATGTCTCAAAGTTTGTTTGAAAAGACATAGAGAGAAGTTAAGTCTGTAAGGTGGTAGGGTGTGTGAGAGGGTAGGGTGAGTAAGGTAAGTGGGTTAGAAGTAGGGTGGGTCAGTGCATAAGGGGGTCAGATGGCTAAGGCCATAGGATAGTTGTGATAAATGGGTAAGTGTCATGTGAGAGTACCTTTAAGAAATGAGTGTTTATAAATGGGTGTGTATATAAATATCTGTAGTGAGAGTACCTTTAAGAAATGGGTGTTTAAGAAATATACTTTTAAGAAATGGGTGTTTATTAGTGATGTCAGAGTGTGAGTGGAGCTGGGCTGTCTGTCAGCTTTTTACTTTCATTTTAGGCTGTTTCCTGCAGGGTGTGGTTTAGTTTAGTTTCAGTGTTGGAGCCGAAGCCAGACAAAGCAGGTGTACTGTTGATCTCTCGGTCATGAAAAGACCACTCTTGATCATTTGGTGAATTCAGAATTATAAAAGTTTTCAGTCGTGAATGTAAACCTGATGTTCTTCTGTCAAAGGGCGTTTCTTTTGTATTCTGGATGTTGTTTCGGAAGTTATTAAGGATTACTTAGTGTTGTATTCTTTGGGGGTTGTATTTGAATTGATGGTTGCTAAGATGTTCACTGTATGGTTCAAAAAGGTTAACTTGAGTTCATAGAATAAACATTGTGTCATGATTTGCACTCATGGACATAATGAGATACAGACAGGCAGGGACAGACATCCCCTACAGCCAATCAACACACAGAACACTAAAAGGGGGTTTCCCACTATAAAACACACTCAACCTCTTTCCACTGGTGACAACTGTAGTGACAGTCAGCGTGTATATATCAGTTAGCACCTTCTACACGTGGATCAGAGCTAGTCTGGTCTAGTTAGCTATAGTTAGTACACTTAGAGTAGTAGAGTGTCAACCCACAGCAAACAGTGTGCACTGTTACAGAAGTTCAATAAATCTTATTGAACCAACATCTATGTTTGGTGTCTGCTTTACAGTACAATTGCATCCAATTGCAGTCCGTGTTACCCCAGGGCGAATAACACGACATGGTACCAGGGGACTACTTCATCTAAGTAATTTACCTTGAATAATTCAGTGACGACCAGCAAGTGCCTTCCAGCGGCATAGAGAGGATCCAGGCCCCTCCACAGCTATGCATCTCCGACAATCTCGGTGCCAACTGGCGGGTCTTCAGGCAGAAGTTCAGTCTCGACATTGAGGCCTCGGGCCTCGAGGATGTGTCCAAGGCCAGAAAAATCGCGCTGCTCCTATCGACTGCGGGGGACCAAGCCATCCACATCTTCAACTCACTCACTTTTGCCGACGGCGAGGACAAGACCAAATTCAAGACCGTGTTAGCCAAATTCGACAGTCACTGTGAAGTCGAAATGAACGAGAGCTTTGAGCGCTATGTCTTCCAGCAACCGCCTTCAGGGTAAGGATGAACCGTTCCAATCCTTTGTAACTCATCTCCGGATGTTAGTGCAGTCCTGCAACTACGGTGACACCACTGATTCACTCATCAGGGATCAGGACGTGTTTGGTGTCCACTCCGACGCCTTGCTGGAGCAGTTCCTAAAAATAAAAAACATGACCCTGCCAATCGCAATCGAGAAGTGTAAAGTGCATGAACAGGCGAGAAGTCGGTACTCCTGTCTTAAATCGGCAGAACAGGACCAAGAGGCAGAGAGTGTACAGGCCATCGCCCGGATGCGGCGCCTCAGTATTGATATAGGCGGCCATTTTGCATGCTTTTCCTGGAGTCCCACGCATGTGCACCACAAACGGGAGGACAAAGCAGCCGAAGACCAAACTGCGCAGGTGCGAGAGTTTGCGTGACGACGCACGGAGCTTAACGAGATCAACGTCATGACGTGCCCGAACTGCGGCACCGCCCACTTAAAGCGGCAATGCCCTGCAAGAGGCAGGCAATGTTTAAATTGTGGGAAGCATGGACATTATGCAGCCTTGTGCAGGTCTGCACCACCGGTCATGGGCCAGCGATCCTGCTTCCAACGCAAACGCGTTCGATCTGTGCAGCAAGAGCTACTGGATTCTGATCCTGGTAGCACTACGGATCCACAACTGCCTGGAGTCCCCATATCTGTGTGGGCATCATCACTACATGTGAACATGCCTTCTCAAGTTCAACAAGACGCCTGTCGATCCTCAACGTGGATTCTGTGGCTGAATTGCGTGCTGTTATACACGTTAACCAATACAGCATTCAGTTCAAGCTGGACACTGGTGCTTTAGCCAATCTTATATCTCAGGCAGACCTTGTCTGCATCAAAAAGCAACCAAAAATTCTTCCGCCGGCCTGCCAGCTTCTTGATTATAATGGCAATGCCATAACTGCATTAGGATCTTGCCATCTGCATGTCTCCAACAAGACCATCAATGCCACACTGCAATTCGAAATCGTCAAGCTTGACAAGGTTTCCCTCCTTGGTGCTCATGCATGCAAGTTACTCAATCTCGTGCAGCGAGTCCATGCCATGTCCTCTGCCAATGTGGATCTTCAGGCTGACATTGATGAAATCCTGTCACAATACCCGGATCAGTGGGATGGGTACTCTGCTGTACTGCTCCAAAATCTTACTCAGGCCTGATGCCATGCCTGTGATCCATGCACCACGCCGGGTGCCGGCTTCTCTGAAGGAACGTTCAAAGTTACAGCTGCAGGAGCTCCAAGACCAGGGCATAATCTCTAAAGTGACGGAACCGACTGACTGGGTTAGCTCGATGGTCTTTGTGAAGAAGCCCTCAGGAGAGTTGCGCATATGTATAGATCCCAAAGATCTTAACCGGAACATAATGCAGGAACACTTCCTGGAACTTTCCCCGGAAGCCCAGATAGAAAAAGAGTGCCTGGGCCTCCTACCCGGCATTGTAAAGTTCCATGACTACGGTCTATCAACCTTCACAGTAGAGACTGACCACAGATCCTTGGTCCATATCATTCATAAGGACTTGAATCACATGGCGCCCAGGCTTCAGCGCATTCTCCTTCGACTCCGCAGGTATGATTTTGAGTTAGTATACACACCAGGCAAAGAGCTAATAATTGCAGATGCCTGTCGCGCTCCATCACCTCTCCCTGTGAACAGGTTGACTTCATCCGCCAAATTGAGGCACAGGTGCAACTGTGTGCCAGCAACCTTCCGGCCTCAGATGAAAGAGTGGTCAACATTCGAGAAGAGACTGCCAAGGACCCTCTTCTACAGCGGGTAATGCATCACCTTGCAAATGGTTGGCAGAAAGGGCAATGCCCTCAGTTCTTTGATGTCAAGGACAACATGACAGTCGTTGAGGGGATCCTCCTCAAGCTAGATCGTATCGTTATTCCTCGAAGCCTCCAGTGCTTAGTGATCAAACATATCCATGAGGGACACCTCGGTGTCGAGAAATGTAGGCTCAGGGCCCGGCAGGCTGTCTATTGGCCTGGGATCAACCAGGACATATCCAACATGGTCCTCAATTGTGCGACCTGCCAGCGTTTCCAGCCTGCTCAGGCCAAGGAAACACTCCAGCAACACGAGATCGTGACCTCGCCGTGGTGAAGGTGGGAATCAACCTTTTTCACGCCAATGGGTGTGACTATGTGCTCATCATCGATTACTTCTCGAGTTACCCGGAAGTGGTGAAGTTGTTAGACCACACATCAAGGACAGCCATCAAGGCCTGCAAGGAGACATTTGCCAGGCATGGTATTCCGCTCACTGTCATGAGTGACAACAGTCCCTGCTTCCACAGCCAAGAGTGGTCCAATTTCGCCAAGCTATACCAATTCAAACACATCACCTCAAGCCCGCACTACCCGCAATTTAACGGGAAGGTCGAGAAAGGGGTCCATATCGTGACCCAACTGCTCTGCAAGGCTGCGGACTAGACTTCGGATTTCAACCTTGCGCTGCTGGCATACAGGGTAACCCCTCTGTCCACCGGTATGTCTGCGGCACAACTCCTTATCAATAGAGACCTGCGGACGACTGATCCAGCCATACACTTACCAGACCTGGATCACCTCCCAGTGCTGCAAAAGGTGCAGCAACTCAGGAACCAGCAAAAGCTGACATACGATGCTCATGCTACTGATTTGCCTGTGCTCTCTCTGGAAGATGCTGTTCGCATCATGTTACCTGATGGTGGCTGGTCAGCCCCAGCCGTTGTCATTCGGCAGGCTGCTCCCAAGTCGTTTGTGGTTCGGATGGCTGATGGCTCCATTGTCAGGTGCAACAGAAGGGCACTACGCAAACTTGCCTGCCCACCACCGAATTTCACCTTGCCTATTGTTGTTCTGCCTCCTCCGGACACCTCGCACCATGAGGCCACCAATCTGGCAGCGATCCCACCTGTCAAGGCGCCGTCGTCCCCACCTCCACCTCTCAGGCGTTCGACAAGGATCCGACGCCAGCCCCAAAGATTGGACTTATAGACATTTATATTGTACATATTGTTCTGTATCTGCAAGCTAGACACCTTCCATATACATATTCCTTCACTCGCCATTTACTGTAAATAGTTATATTTGTATATACTGTTGGACATGCTCTCAGCAACCGACAACATTTTTTCTTAAAAAGGGAGGATGCCATGATATGCACTCATGCACATAATGAGATACAGACAGGCAGCGACAGACATCCAGTACAGCCAATCAACACACAGGACAGAACACAACCAATCACCAGACAGAACACTAGTAGGGGGTTTCCCATTACAAAACACACGAGGCATCAGCACTTGACCTCTTTCCACTGGTGACAACTGTAGTGGCAGTCAGGGTGTATATATCAGTTAGCACCTTCTACACGTGGATCAGAGCTAGTCTGGTCTAGTTAGTTAGAGTTAGTACACTTAGAGTAGTAGAGTGTCAACCCACAGCAAACAGTGTGCACTGTTACAGAAGTTCAATAAATCATATTGAACCAACATCTAAGTTTGGTGTCTGCTTTACAGTCAACTGCATCCAGTTGCAGTCCGTGTTACCCCAAAGTGAGTAATGCGACACATTGTTTTGCTTTAAAAATGTATTTTCCATTTCTGCTGTACCACACCTGCAGAGTGGGCCGTGTGCTCCGCATACAACAATGTATTAAAAGTTGTGGTCGGGGGAACTCCATGATACACTTTGTGGTTCACTAAACCCTGGCCCATAACAGTAAATGGTAGATTGAGAAGGGTGAATGAGAGAGTAGGGTGGGTAATGTAAGTGGGTAAGGAGGTAGGGTAGGTGAGAGGGTAGGATTGGTTTGATAAGTGGGTAAGGGGGTAGGATGGGTGAGGGGGTATGGTTGGATGGTAAGTTGGTGTGGTGAGTGAGATGGTAGGGTGAGTTAGATAAATAGGTAAGGAGATAGGGTGGGTGAGAGGGTAGGGTGGTAAGGTAGGAGGGTAGGGTGGTAAGGTAGGAGGGTAGGGTGGTAAGGTAGGAGGGTAGGGTGGTAAGGTAGGAGGATGCGGTGGTGAGGTTGGTCCAGGTCGGGTTGGGGACATTGGGGCATTGGACTGGGAGAGTGAGTCTGGTGGTGGGGCTATAGTCGGAGAGCTGGAGGAATTGGGGGGTTTAGGGGGAGTCAAGACATCGGGGGAGAGTAGGGTGGTCAAGGGAAGAGTACAGTGGCGGGACTAGTTAGGTCAGTTCAGGGGTATCAGGGTCAGAGGAGAATCAGGTGGTGCTAAGGTATTGAGATTGGGGTGAATTTTAAATCAGCCTCCTGTTTGTAATGTAGGATTTAAGTATGCTAACGTACTTCACTGTTTCCCAATAGTGTGGCTCAATATTAAGTGCTATAAAAGGCATCGGTGGTTCAGGGATACATTACTCATTATAAACTTTAATTTCTCTCTACCTTCTCTCCTCCCCATCATGTGGGGCGTTATTAGTGATGTTGCCAGTTCCACAAGGTAAGTGCCTTTCCTGCACTCCGTGTGGGCAGGAGGGGTTAGAAATGCTCTGTTCAAGCACTCAAAGAAGCCTTCAGTCGGCCCAACCCTGATTATTGGGATCTCCTTATTCTTATTCATTTCTTAAATTTGTACCTTTTATTTTCATCATACCCATGAACCCTATGACTTTAATATTTAGTAAGAAGTCTCACGACACCAGGTTAAAGTCCAACAGGTTTATTTAAAATCACAAGCTTTTGGAGTGCTGCTCCTTCATCAGGTGAAGTGGAGGCAGGTTCACAATCACAGCACAAATAGGAGAGACACAATTGCAAAATAATTACAGATTGGAATGTGGAGAATGGTTGGAATGTGAGTCTTTACAGGTAAACAAGTGGCTCGGTCCTGAGATGATATGCATAAAGCAAGTTTGTACGTAATGTTATGCTCAACCTCCCGACCACTAGGTGGCAGTGTAAACCCACCACGTAAGTCGTGCTGGAGGAGAGACATGTTTTGCAGTAGCTCTACAATAGTTAATTAGTGTTAGTAGTTTATTATTTTATTTATCCTAGTTATCTCATCACGCAGTTGTTTCATAATAAATTATTTAAACTAGATGTTCTGTCGTTCATCATTCATTTCGGCCAATCTACAGAACTTGACATGGTACCAGGTTAGTGATTTACTAAGAACTCAAAGATTCTGTACAAAAAAAATCCAAACCACTAAAGATAACTTTAAAGGATCAGGAAGAAAATGCATCTTTGCCACTAACCTTGCTAGCTTCTGGCATCTGGTGCTCAATGCATGATAAAACTTCGTAGCCTGGGATGGAAGGCATCAAGGAACCTAAACAGCTTTGGATTACTGGTAATGTAGACGAGAATTGGAAGGTGTTTAAGCAACAGTTTAAACTCTATGTTGCAGCCCTTGGTCTACAGGCACAGCCCAATGAGAGGTGTATCACGTTGCTGCTCACTGCAGCAGGTCCCCAAGCAATTGAAATTTTGAACACTTTTGTCTTTAAAAACAATGTTGGCAGCAAAAGCTTTGACGAATTTCTTAAATAATCCGATTGGCATTGTTCCCCTAAAAAAAAATGAAACCTTTGAGCGCTATATATTCTGTACGTGCAGAACATGGGGGAGGTATTCGAGAGCTTCCTCACTAACTTGCGATTGAGGGTGCAGTCGTACAACTTCAGCACACTCCAGACATCAATGACACGCGATCAGATAGTTTTCGGAATCTCCAATGATAAAGTGCGCGAGCGGCTTCTGTCTGGGAAACAGACCTGCAACTTGAAAGTGCAATTCAAATATGTCACACGAATGAGTTGGCAGCAAAGCAGCTCAACACGTTGAATCTCTGGTATTTTGGTGCGAAGGCAGAAGAGATGGACGACGTCATTAGTGTGGTGATGCAACTGTATAAGAAATGTGATCCCAGTGTGGGTGGCCATTTTGAGCGGCCAACCTGATCCTCCATTTTGTGTCCGCAATGTGGCAAATGCCATTTGCCACAACAATGCCCTGCTTATGGAAAAACATGTGCCATCTGTAATGGCAGGAATCATTTTGCAACCTAATGTTATTCAAGGAGAAAGCCTGAACAAAGAAAGAGCATCAGTGCTATTGATGGAGACATTCTCTCCAGCGAAGACTAGGAGACTCAAGTCGAACCAAATAACAATGTATTTGTACCAATCTGCAGCAATAGTGAATTGAAGGCAGAAAATCATGAAGATAAATGGACAGTGCTATTAAAAATAAATGGCAGTGATAATAGTCAAGCTCCACACTGTTGCGAGGGCCAACCTCATCAGCCAGTCCGTTGTAAAAAAGCTGCGGGTTCAACCAAAAATAGTTTCCAGAACGGTATTGTTAAGAGATTACAATGCTAACGAAATCTCGTCTTTAGGAGCTTGCGAGCTTGATGTCGATGTAAAAATCAAAATGCACAAGTTGAAATTTTCTGTGGTGGCGGTGGACCGCGAGTCTTTAATTGGAGTTGAGGTGTGTGAGGAGCTACAGCTTTCCAATAGTGCAGACAATGCTGAAACACGCCCTCATCCCTCAGGAGACTCCATACAGAATTATTTGCATTAAATTTCACAAGGTTTGGGTACGTTACCATACATGTACAAGTTTCAATTAAAGGAAGATGCAAAGCCCGTGATTCATGCGCCGAGACGTGTGCCGGTGCCATTAAGGGATAAACTAAAGGGAGAGCTCGAGAGAATGACTGCCTTGGGTGTCATTCAGCATATTGAAGTCCCAACAGGCTGGGTTAATTCCATGGTCTGTGTAAAGAAGAGCAATGCGGACTTAAGAATCTGCATGGATCCGAAGAATTTGAATCTCAATATTAAAATAGAACACTACCCATACAAAAAAGGAAGGATATAATATGTGAAATGGCAGGAGCAACCTGTTTCAGCAAATTGGACGCATCACAAGGCTTCTGACAACTGAAACTAGATAAAGAAAGCACCAAAATGTGCACGTTCAACGCACCCTTCGGGAGATCTTGCTTTTTAAGAATTCTGTTCAGCTTCTCAGGATCCTAAAAAGTTTCAAGAAAAACAATCTGAAGTTGAACAGAGTGAAATGTCAAGCCGGGGTGCACAGCATCACCTTCCTAGGAGACAAGCTGTCCGCACAAGCTGTTCGGCCCGATCAAGACATGATCAGGGTAATTCTGCAGATGACACACCCTGCAAATAAAAAAGGCTTTTTATGACTGCTAGTTATAATCAATTTTGTGGGCAAGTTTATATTCCAAACTTGGCAGCCAAAACAGCACATCTGAGGGAGGCAAGAAAGAAAAATGTAACATTCCAGTAGTCCAGCAACCATGAACAAGAGTGGCAGGCATTGCAGGTTTCGCTCACCACGCCAGTTCTCACGTTTTTTGACCCAGCTGAAAATACAAAAATCTCAACGGATCTATGACAGGATGGTTTGGGGGCAGTCCTACTCTACCTACCATTCAGGAGGAATGCCCACCTTGGGAGAGCTGCCGGCATCTGGTTGATTGGCAGCTCTCCAGTCTCTCCAAAAAACACTGCTGCAGTGGCTGGAAGAGGAATTGCACGGTGCTACCTAAGATCCAGGAACTGGAGACCAGGCAAGTGTAAGGGGTCCAATAATAGGGAAGATAGGAAAGGCCTGGGGGGAATCTTGAGGGGGCGATCAGGGTCTTGGGTGATTGTCTGGGATGGGGGAAGAGAGGTCTAGAGGTCATTAAGCATTAGGTATTAGGGGGAGAGAGACTCCCCTCTCCCCCACTTCCTGCCCAAGATTTAACTTGCTTTATTTCCAGATTTCCCCCATGGAGCCTTAAACTGTCGACAACCTAAAAATTGATAGGGGACAGCCATTAATTGGCCACTCAAGGGCTTTAATTGGGTCAACAATGAGCTTTCTGTCTGTGCCACAGCCCACCCCAGCGTAAAATCTCTGATAGGTCAGGGTGGGAAGAAACTTGGAGGGACACCCGTCCCTGCAATATCATGCTCCTACCCACCTAAAGCCCCACCTAGGGGAAGCATATAATGCTGACACATATATTTGTTTCTTTGATCTCTATTTTTTTACCATGTTTCAAAATGGAAGCTGTCTCCATTTTTCAATGGCAATCTCCTGTCATTATTAATCTGCTAACAGCGATTGTTATCTGGTGGTTCCTTATTTTGATAATATGCAAAATCATTCTGAGGAAGCACTGACTAATTTTCTTTATGTTTATCCTAAGCTTTGATTTTGCATGTTACCACACTTTTTCTTGACATGACCTGCTGTGGGAACAATTTTAAAATTTGCAGATGAAAGTAAAACTTGGAAAAATTGTGAACTATGAGGAGGATGGTGGCAGACCTCAAGAGGACAGAGACCAGCTGGTGAGATGGGAGGACATGTGGCAGGTTAAATTTAATGCAAAAGAAGCTGAATGAGAAGTTTGGACTGGTGTGGGAGTGGAGCTTTCGGTTGTTGCAGGTGCGAGACTTTGCGAAGAAGGTCTTTCTGCCCTTTCCAATAGCGCCTGCCTCCTCATTGTTGGAGGAGGTACTGTCAGCGGGGGGGCTGGAAGGGGCGGCTGTCTCGGCGATTTATGGAAGGATTCTGGAGGAGGATAAGGTGTCATGGAGGGGATTAAGGCCAAGTGGAAAGAGGATTTGGGAATGAGATTTGAGGAGGGATTATGGTGTGAGGTGCTGCCTCAACCTCATGTGTGAGGCTGGGCTGGTATAGCTGAAGGTGGTGCACAGGGCACATCTGACGAAGTTAAGGATAAGCCAGTTATTGAGGGGGTAGAGGACAATTGCGATCAGTGTGGGAGGGGACCTGCTAAACATGTCTTCTGTGTTCTGTGTTCTGGTCTTGCCCATAGCTGGAAAGGTTTTGGAGGTTATTTCTTTTAAAATGTATTTATTATTCTTCCAATTAAGAGGCAATTTAGCGTGGCCAATCGACCTACCCTGCACATGGGTTGTGAGGTGAGACCCACACAGACACGGGGAGAATGTGCAAACTCCACACAGACAGTGACCCGGGACCGGGATCGAACCCGGGTCATTGGCGCCGTAAGGCATGAGTGCTAACCACTGAGCTGCTGTGCTGCCGTGCTGCCCTGGAGGTCATTTTTCCGTATATCAGCTGTCTTACATGTAAACAGGGAGCCCGACCCCTGGGGGCCATATTATGGGTGTTGAACCAGCCAGAGTTGCAGGCGGGTGTGGGGGAAGATGCTTTAGCCTTTGCTTCGCTGGTTGCTCACAGGCGGGTTCTGTTGGGGTGGATGTCAGCTTCTCCACCCTGTGCTTTGACGTGGCTGGGGGATCTAATTGTGTTCTTATCACTGGAGAAGGTGAAATTTGCTCTGGGGTTGTAGGGGGAGGGGGCGAATGATGGGTACAACAAGAGTTGGTGTTTGTTCATTTTGCATTTTGGAGAGCTGGTTATCATCGACCGTTAAGGGGGGGTGGTTTGATGGGAGGGGTTGTTTTGTGTGGGGGGGTTTAATATCGTGGCAATGGTTTTTTTGTTCTTGTAAAACGTAAAACGTTGAAAATTGGAATAAAAATACGTTTTAAAACATTAGTGCAAAAAATTGTGAAGTGATACAATTTGGTAGGAAGAATGATGAAAGCCAATGTAAAATAAAATATACAATTCTAAAGGATGATACAGGAACAAAGAGACCTGACAAACCTGTGGGCAATCAATGAAGGTAACAAGCCAAGTGGTTAAAAGATCATACATGATCCCAGGCTTCACAAATAGAAGTATAGAATACAAAAGCAAAGAAGTTGTGATGAACCTTTAGAAAACACTGGTTCAGCCTCAATTGGAGTATTGCACCCAATTCTGGACACTACGCATTAGGAAGGATGTGAACACTTTAGAGAGAGGACAGAAAAATATTACAAAAATGATTCCAGGAATGAGGGGCTTTGATCACATGGATGGTTTGGAGAAATTGGGTTGTTTCCCTTCGAGAAGGGAAGGTTGAGAGGAATTTTGATAAAGGTTTTCAAAATCATGACAGAGTAGATAGAGAGAAATTGTTCCCTTTGGCAGGAGGCTCGAGAACGAGAGGATGTGGATGTAAGGTGAATCACAAGAGAATCATCAGCAACCTAAGCAACATCATTTTTAACTTGGGGAGTGGTTAGGGTCTGGAATGAACTGCCTGAGAGTGGTGGTGGAGGCAGATTTAATTGTGGCTTTCAAAAGGCAATTGCATAAGTGGCTAAAGAAAGACTGCAGGACTGTGTGGAAAGTGGGAAGTGCAACTAATTGGATTGTTCTTGCAGAGAACAGGCACAAACATGACAGACTGGATAGCCTCCTTCTTTACTGAAACCAGTCTATTACTTAATGATTCATTGGTTTCTGTATATCAAATAATCAGCAACTCTTCAAATTTAGAACATAGAACATAGAACATTACAGCGCAGTACAGGCCCTTCGGCCCTCGATGTTGCGCCAACCTGTGAAACCCCTTTAAAGCCCATCTACACTATTCCCTTATCGTCCATATGTCTATCCAATGACCATTTAAATGCCCTTAATGTTGGCGAGTCCATTACTGTTGCAGGCAGGGCATTCCACGGACTTACTACTCTCTGTGTAAAGAACCTACCTCTGACCTCTGTCCTATATCTACCGCCCCTCAATTTAAAGCTATGTCCCCTCGTGCTAGACATCACCATCCGAGGAAAAAGGCTCTCACTGTCTACCCTATCTAATCCTCTGATTATCTTGTATGCCTCAACTAAGTCACCTCTTAACCTTCTTCTCTCTAATGAAAGCAGCCTCAAATCCCTCAGTCTTCCCTCATAAGATCTTCCCTCCATACCAGGCAACATCTTGGTAAATCTCCTCTGCACCCTTTCCAATGCTTCCACATCCTTCCTATAATGCGGTGACCAGAACTGCACGCAATACTCCAAATGCGGCCGCACCAGAGTTTTGTACAGATGCAACATGACCTCATGGCTCCGAAACTCAATCCCTCTACCAATAAAAGCTAACACACTGTACGCCTTCTTAACAACCCTCTCAACCTGGGTGGCTACTTTCAGGGATCTATGGACATGGACACCGAGATCTCTCTGCTCATCCACACTACCAAGAATCTTACCATTAGCCCAGTACTCTGTCTTCCTGTTATTCCTTCCAAAATGAATCACCTCACACTTTTCTGCATTAAACGCCATTTGCCACCTCTCAGCCCAGCTCTGCAGCTTATCTATCTCCCTCTGTAACTTGCAACATCCTTCCGCACTGTCCACAACTCCACCGACTTTAGTGTCATCTGCAAATTTACTCACCCATCCTTCTACGCCCTCCTCCAGGTCATTTCTAAAAATGACAAACAGCAGTGGCCGCAAAACAGATCCTTGTGGTACACCACTAGTAACTGAACTCCAGGCTGAACATTTCCCATCAACCACCATCCTTTGTTTTCTTCCAGCTAGCCAATTTCTGATCCAAACTGCTAAATCACCCTGAATCCCATGCCTCCGTATTTTCTGCAACAGCCTACCATGGGGAACCTTATCAAACCGCTTTACTGAAATTTAATTTGAAAGTTTCTTTGCGACAAAAGTCTTTTTGCCTTTATTTAAATGAATGAAACTCACAGCTAACTGATGTGTGTTGTTCGGTGTTCGAAACCATTAATGGAATCTTATCAGTCTTAGGTAGGTTAACTGTATCTATTCATTAACTGCAAGAACTACGAAAATATATACAGGGTTCAAGTTAGGAGTTGTCTCCATGCTTGCTTGTGCACACGACGCTGTCCAACATTAGACTGACCCCTTGGCATGAGTCATGAATTCTCATACATCACTATACATCACTATGTGGGCGGTACTATACCCATGTTAACTCTTTATGTGCCAGCCCCTTATCTCAAAGTAAGATTCCATTATATCATGCTTGAGTTAATGTAGGTTCAGGTCCTTGCGAAAGTTACCATTGCAATCTGCCTTTCACATGTGGGATAATTCCTCAGTTCCTGGTCCCAAACGTTCAGCAGAAACTATTTGCCTTTAGTAGGAAACTAAACAGAAGAAATTTAGCTTACCTGTTTAATTAAATATTTAAATATGATATTAAGCAACATCTGGGAAATCCTTTTGTCAGAGTCATTGGGAGAGTACCAAAATACATGTAAATAACTTTAACAGAGTTAAAGTTGAGCAGAGGGCAGTAATAGTGGACATTTAATATATGGTATCGAATTTGCCAGGCATTGAGTTAAAATTTTCTGAAGATAAACCTGCTGTAATAACTTCTCAATCCATGATATTTCAATGCAAATACATTGCAAATTAATAACAGCTAACAGTTGAAAATATTAACTGTTCATTTAAAAGTAACCACCCAAGAGCAATGTCAAGACACCCATAAAACCTGGAGGCTTCAAGGGGTTTTATACATTACTCAAACATTAATTATGTGATTTATGGTATTATTTGAACTCTATTTACTGTAATACGACATTTTAAACTTTCCAAGATATCTGTTAATAACTTGGTCAGTGTACTAGATTTTATAGTGTTTCATATAATCTTACAATAATCAGACAGTAAACACACAGCAGAATATTCCACTGACACAAGTGTTTCTAAATGAATTTAAGTTTCTAAATTCATTTCATTAACAACTAACACTTAGGCAAATTATGCACTGTCACTGTGAGCCTGCATGGACCATTACTGGAGACAGTGTAAAGTGCTTGTAGCCTAACTTACAATTTAATGACCCATACCACCAATTTTTAGTGAAATTTATTGTGTCTGGACAATGACATTACTGCCATTGTTAATAATAGAAATAAAATTGAAACTATAGATAATGGGCGTGATTCAGCGGACAAATGCTAAAGCCCGCTTTAGGGCACATTTAACGGGGTGTTTCTCGATGGCTGCAGTGCCAAGAAACACCCAGCTGTTCAATGGCACTTTGACGGGTTTTTTTTGGCGTTGGGGAGTTTCACCATGCCGAGGCTATGCTTATGGGGATTTCCTGCTGGCGAGATCAGCTCGCCAGCAGGGACAGCTGTTTGCAGATCGAGGTGCCATTTTGATCTTTCCCCTCCATTTCCGGACCTCCCGCTTTTTTCACTCCCCTCCCCCCCCCCCCCCCCCCAACATCTTCCCCCACATTCTCTAGGCCCCTGGGAACTCCCTCTCACCCTCCCTCCAATTGGTAAGGCCCTCCAACCTGTGAAAATGTTGCCAATCGGCACCGGAGTAATGTTGCTAATTAATGATGATGCACTTTCGAGTCGCCAGGTATAAAATGATACCACCTCAAGGCTTTACTGGATATCGATCAAAGGACCACACAACCAGTTAGTCAGTCAAAGTTCAAAGATGGTTTATTTACACACAACGATTACTTCGACGTGCAACACAAAACACTACAAGTTAAACTACACCTAACAACTACAATAACCTAAACTTAAATTCAGGGCAACCGGCCCTATGCAGATGGACAAATCCTTTGTCCGGATCTTGCGTGGCTGGGTGGAAGAAGTGGCTCTGTTTCTGCTGGGCTCCTCTGTCTGGTAGCGATCATTGGTCTTGAACTTGTCTGTCTGGTCGTTATGCTACACTTGGGTTGGCATAGGCCGGATCCAAGAGAGACCAAGCACATGGTTGTGTCTCTTCTTATCCCTCTGGGATTTTGCGCTCTTTGGGGCAGTCCTTAACTTGGACCCAATAATTCGACAGGCTTCGATCACTGCCTTCAATTTTGGCCAATACAGGAGCGGGTGCCTTGATGGCTGGGAGTGTCCTTAGCAGTCATTGACCTTGGCTGTTTGGGCTCCCTGAGTAAAGGGAGTGGTGCCGATTAGTCTGTATCTGTATCGGTTACCTGAGTACAGTTCTTTTGTTCTGGGAAAATGGGCCATTAGAATGTAAACGAGCGGGGATTTCGATCGCGTCTAACTATCTGGGTTTCAAATACACACACATGCTCTGAGTCTGTCTGAGTCCTGGATTGGCTATAATTCCCATGGTCCTTTGCAGGTGGCTATCTGAGATGGCTACAGAAGTGCCATCCTGGCACCTGGGCACCCTTACACTGCCAGGCTGGCACCCTGACAGTGCTTGTGGTGCTCTGGCAGTACCACACGACAACCATGGAGGAGCACTGCCGGGGTGTCAGGCTAGCAGTGCCAAGGTGCGCAGGTGCCTGGAGAGTGCCAGGGTACCAGCCCATCCTGTCCCCAAAAACCTGGGAGTGTCCAATAGCTTGTGACCCCGCCCCCCCACACCCCGAGGTGCTGTTACACCTGGTCCACATTTGCTTTCACCAGTACTAAACGGTGCTCTGGTGAGGTCTCACAGGCACGGCCGTTGAGTCCTAGGCATTGGATGACTCTGCCGGCCGGGCAAATTTAAATATGCAGGTCGCGCCAGGCAAAGTGAGTCGAGTGACTTGCGATCAGCCCGGCACCCAGTGTGGAGCCCGATTTGGGGATCTCACGAGATTCACCCGTTGTACCCGGATCCGTGCCAGGTGTAACAGGGTCGCTGTATCGTGTCCAATATGTGCAGTAATTCAGTTACTGTTTTCAAATTTCTGGGAAGTAAACTACTGAATTTACTGATGATAAAAATGTTACTGAAGAAGACATAAGGCAGCATTGGCCTACATCATAATTGTAATTCCTCTTGGCCCCTTTACTTTCTCTTTTCTATCTGTCTCCCTCTCTTGTTTTCTGAATTTCACTTGTTTCCTTCTCTTTCTGCCCGTCTCCTATTCTTTTTGTCTTATTTTCTCACCCCGGCATCACATATTTTTGGAGAATTCAATGGAACTCAAACAGATTGTCCTATTGTTAACTTTCACACTTAATTCTGATTTGTACTGTTACCTGCAATCAACAAGATGAAATCTACTTGAACACTCTCCTTTTTCAAGCTGTTTATATTATTTATTGGAAGGCTGATTGCTAATCATTTAAGTGTAGGAAGTTCCCATGAGTAGGATTTTAGGGGGAAAAAAAATTACCAAATAAATTACTAGCAGACAGCCAGCGTATGCAAACAAATAAAACATCGAACTAATTTTAATGTCGTTCCCTCTGTCTTAATTACAACAAAAAATTTCCACTTACGTCCCCTGATTCAAATGTAAAAAGCATTGAGGTACCCAGTGAGATTTTCATCAGCTGATAATTCAATTATTATGGAAAATTATTTAAAACAGCATTAAAATGTACAGGTTCCATTTTCCTCTCTGTTGTGTTGAATTTCTGCTGCTGATATCAGTAGAGTTATTGATAAGATGTCTAAATTTATTGCAGAATAATTCTGCAGGAAAAGAGATAAAAGGTTGCTGAATAAAATATGAGGCAAGGGCTGTAAATTGTAGCAATGCATATCATTTAATTCAAATGTAGGAGGCAATTACCATCTGCTATACTCATCAGTTCACTCCTTTATGACTTAATTATATGTTTAATGCTATCAGATCAAGGAAAGGGCACAATAGATGACTGCAACAGAAATAGAAAAAAGATTCTGCAACAAGACAAAAGCCAGATGAAAAGTAGCATAAAGAAAAGAATGATTTCATTTGTGAAAAAGTTAATTTGAATAGTATATTCTCAGGTCTCCTTTGTAATGATGAGATAATATAAATCACTTGTTTGCGAATTGCCTTCATAAAAATTTAACAAAAGCATTCAACTTTCAAGAAAACTAAAGTCCTTCTCTTCTGATTTATTCATAAGACAGGTAACATTTTTAAAGTGACACATGAACAAAAAAGCAATAAACATTTTCAAATTATAATTCATTGTTTAGTTGCAATCTTCTAAATTCTTCAAAGATAGGTGCCATACATCAATCACATTGCAGGACAGCTAAAGCAATGCAGATCTTAAGTCAGTCACACAGAGGAAGTAACGCGTGTACTATTTGATCAATGAACATTGTACCCAGGTAATGTCAGTCCTGCATTCATTGCCTTGGGAGAAGACAGGGAGAATAGGAAGAATCTTTTAAAAAAGGTAAATTTGATCATTGTTAGTATTTAAACAAACTTAACCGGCAATTACTATTTTGAAAACTAAGTAGCTAATTTTAAACATTTGCACTAAAAAGTGTGCATTGGATAAATTGATTAAAAGCCTTTCTATTAATGTAGGCTTTTATGCCTAAACATACAGAGCAATATGCTGACTTAAGTAGGATCAACACCTTAGATTGCTCAGAAAAGACTATCTAGAAGACTATCTAGGGCAGCACGGTAGCATGGTGGTTAGCATAAATGCTTCACAGCTCCAGGGTCCCAGGTATTCCCGGCTGGGTCACTGTCTGTGCGGAGTCTGCACGTCCTCCCCGTGTGTGCGTGGGTTTCCTCCGGGTGCTCCGGTTTCCTCCCACAGTCCAAAGATGTGCGGGTTAGGTGGATTGGCTATGCTAAATTGCCCGTAGTGTCCTAAAAAAGTAAGGTTAAGGGGGGGTTCTTGGGTTACGGGTATAGGGTGGATACATGGGTTTGAGTAGGGTGATCATTGCTCAGCACAACATCGAGGGCCGAAGGGCCTGTTCTGTGCTGTACTGTTCTATGTTCTATGTTACCCCTTAAAAATATTCACAGTAATTTCTAATAAGCACAGTTAACCATTGAAGAACCATTGATGTTTACCTATACTTTGATACCCTTTCAGAAAATATGTTTCTAAGAAGAATTAAGGAGATTTTCCATTAGTTTGCAAAATTTAATATGGTTAAACTGACATTTTGCATGGGCTAATTTAAATGGGCTAAAATATATGCATGTTATTATCATTAATGCACTCAGAACGAAAGAGCTTGAGGTTGACTTTCTTCCCAACAATCAGGTTGCCGTTATCGCCATTGGATTACTCATCACATAGAAATGAACTAAGATATTAACTGAAATAAGATGGGTGAAACAAGTCCTGCAGAATAATATTACCCCCCCTCCCCCCCCCCCCCCCCCCCCCTCCCACCTTACTCCCACACCATCACAAAGTAAAGATGAAAGGTAGGTGGGAAAATGAAGCCCTTAAATCACAGTACTTTCTGGACTTTGATGAGATCCTGCCAAAATGTATGTGCAGATTTATGTTAAATGTTAATTAAAAGAGGTTGGTAACCTAAGCCAATACATCTGATTATACTCTTATTCATTTCCTTCCTCATTCATTGAATACTTAACTCAAATTCTCCTCCGAGGAATGGAACATGGTTTAATTTGAAAGGATTAATACTTGCAAGATGAAAAAAAATGAGAAATTGCAGTGATGCAAAACCAAACTGGCTGAACTAGCAAATTGATTAAAAAGTTAAACACAGCAATACAACATTAAAATTCTGCCAACAACATTAAACAAGAAATTTTATGGTTGCTTTGGATTTACAATTACACTTAAGAGCTCCACCACAGCAATGCATCTTTCAATTCACTGTGAAGATTTCATCCCCTTGGTGCTCATTTAGAAAAGTACAAATAGTTTTCAAAGTCTCCACAGTCCTTTTCCTCCAGAATGACAAGCTTTTGCACCGTCCCTGAGCAAGTGATTATTATATATCACTAAGATAAAATTCTACCATTTTAACAACCTGTAGGTAAGGAATTCACTCATTCTACCAGGCATTTTTATGGGAAATTGCCTTAAAATTCTAGTTTTATGGATTATAATCATGAAAAAGTACAGAACCCTACTGATTATAGACTAGTCTAGAGTTTAAATTACTGCGAGCCAATGTTTTGTTTGGACAGTCCAACGCTGCATTATGTCAGTCACCAGCTTCCTTACAGAGCTCATTGCAAGAGCCTGCATTGCATTTTTGGCTCACAAAAAACATTTTTTTTTTAATTGCAGCAAGCAAACACCTACATATCCATTGTTGCTGACTATATACCCCATTTATCACAACATTTAAATGCATTTTAGCTAATTCAAGTCCTGTTTAATAGATTTTCAATATGTCTATATAGAAATGAATGCTGGAAGAGGTGATATTTTATATTTATTGATGTATACTGTGAAATATTTAATACTATTAATTTGAAAAATTTAACTGCATTTTGTTTCGTCTTACTTTATGCCTTATTCTTGATTTTGAGATCTGATTAAACATTGTATTAGTAAAACTAATCATTATGGATGTCACAATCAGATCTGTGATCATACAACAATCATTTTAATCCAGTACCATGACCTATTGATAATCACGGCGTTACTGAATGCCAATTATTCTGTCATTTTCCTCAAAATGTAGCTGCTCCATTCAGGTAAATAGGTACTGTTATGCAGCAATAAATCTTTCCTGTTGTTATATCAGTCTCTTGGTTGTCAATTTTTGTGACAGGAAGAATAGATAACTGTTTTTATGAATTTCCCATATTGCAGTATCAGTATATTACAATGTGGGCACATCTACGATGAACATATTCCAGTAATTTCAACCATCTGGCTGAACACTTTTTTTTATTATCACTAAAAGATCTACTGTCTTCTTCTAATAGTAATTAATAGTAATGTTAATCAGCTTCATAAATTCTATACTAATATAGTAATTTAACAATGAAATTTTTTATGAAACAATTTGACTTCAACAATTATACTAAATGACTTTACATTACTAAGATATTACAAGCTGCTAGACTGTTTCTTGTACCTTTATTTCTTAATGAATTCCCTAATTAATTTAATGCACACTTTATGCATAATTTGAAATTTAAAAATGTCAGTGGGTCAAATTTTACCAGCCTCTTTTACATGCTAACTATTACTACAAGACACATATTAGAAAAAACATGACCTCTATGCAAATTACACCAATCCACTGTTGTTATTTTAATTCTAGACACTGATTAGCATGTTCCTAAGCTCTCTGTGATAGAATTAATCACATAACTATTGAACATCCTTGTGTCATCTTACAACACATTAAAAAAGCTGCATAAAGCTGAAATCATTACAAACTTTTAAAAAAACCTGTGACAAAATCATGGAAAATAAAGACTATAGCTAAATATAAGGATTAATTTTTACTTAATATCAACACAGAATATATTAGCAATGGTGATTTCTTGATACATAAGCTGTTAAAGAGTTCAAGTCAAATTATAACCCTGTCTTCAGACCAGTCTAATCAAATGAAAACTATGACATACAGTTTGAATCTTTCTGTAATGAGCCTGTTTGTTAAGCATTTATAATTAATATTTTCCAAAAGGCTTCGGGTATTTAGCTCAGGATCAATCTCCGCCAATAAATAATGTTAAATACAGGCTTGCTTTTGGTGAGCCTTTTGTATAGTCTCAGAAAATCTTATAACATTTTCAAAACTGAGCAAGTAATATTTTTGCACCATTTCCACAGATATAACAAGGAGTGGTATGCTCACGTTATTTATATATGATCATTCTTCACACTGTTCATCATTATAACTTTAATATTTTATTTCACTTTACTATATTGTTCATGCAGAAGTTCAAGTACATGGAACACTCCACAAAGTACCAGCACCATTAAGCAAGGGTTAAAGTATAAAAAACAGAACCTCATCTAATCTGTAAAGAATGGTACTATGCAGTAATACGGTAACCAAACGAATGTAACTGCAAGCACTTACAGGTCATTAATGATATTCCTCTACTTTTGTGGATGGTAACTGGATTCCTTGACATTTATCTGACAGAATTTGAATCATGAAAACCTTTAAATCCAGTGTCTTTATTCTGTCAATGTGAATGAATTAAGAATTATTCATAGACCATTTTTACAAAGAAGCTGATGTGAATTAGTTAACTCTTCATTATTTAAGTTGATGCTGTCAGTTTCTTACAAACCTTTATGTCATTGTCCTATTGTAAAACTGCTTCTTGTTTGATCCTAAGACAACCATTTTACAAGTGCTAATTTAGAGCTAAGGCTGACTTTCTGTTTTTCAAATTACAGTCTTTTCTTCATTGAGATAGCCAAGGCAGTAATCCCATATAATTTACATTGAGCTACAATTTAAGCCCAGTTTTAAATTACCATATCATTCCTCTGCACCATGTGATAACATAGAATCACCTCATAAATACTAAAACCCTACACACAAAAGTCATATTACATGGAAAAGCCAATCAAGATGAATAGTACAGATGACATTAGTAAATTTTGTTCATTCCTTTGCCACAAAACAAGTTTTTCAACTTTTAAACACTAAGAGAAAAAGTCCAGACACCTATGATATGATTCCATTCACAAATGTAACTTTTTAAATGGCATTTCAACGAGATAGATAAAAATGTACAAAACTCAATTTACAGTTCACCACACAGTAAGCATAACTACTTCACACCACAAGTCAAACGATACATGCAAGGTTTTTTTTTAACTGAAAGTGAAGCGAAAGATTCTTGCTAATTGGAAATCTGGATTGAATCAAATCTTCCATTTACTTTTGCAGCAATTTTCCCAAAACTCTATTAAATGCAATAATTCGATGTAATTATAGTATAAACCACTAAATACCAAGGGTCACTTTCACAAACTTCTGAGAAGACAAAGGTTACATTTGAGGAAAAAAATGAAACTCAGATAGGATAAACAATTCAGGATCTCGGCAAGCTTCTAGTGGTCTGCTTCCTTTCCTGGAGAAGGCTTTCGCATGATAGTTACAACGTGATGGCAGTTGTGCTGCAAAAAATTAAAGGTGACGTATCTCACTTAACTTTTGCAAATTTTATCTGAACAAAAAACCCAACAAGTTTGCAGAACCGTCAACAAGTTGGAACATAGCAAACTGCTGTGGTAATATATTGAACAGGTTTTTTGACTGCAAAACTTTCAGAAATCATTCTGGATTTATTATTACACCAGTTCTGCAGATGTCTACCCTGATACTGAATGAGTGCTGTGTGACCGTCTTCAATATTTCTATAATTCTGTTGACATTTTCTAACGGGTTTATGTGTAGCACATACAAATAGATTGCAGCATTGACATGAAACTGAAAAAATTAGGTATAATATTCTAAATAACACAACAGTTGAGACGCGATTCAGCACATTCAAGTTAAATTCACTTTTAGGAGGGTGTTTCTTGGTGGCTGCAATGCCGAGGCACACCTCGCTATCCAATGGGACTTTCCTGGCATTTTGGCCTCGGAAGGTTTCTCCCTGCTGAGGCTGCATTTAGAGGGATTACATGCTGCCGCTCCTCACGGATCAGGGCGCCATTTTGCCCAGCAGCCCCGTTATTTTCTCCCCCCCTTTCAGCCCCACCCCCAGGAAACAAACCCCAACCTCTACCTGCCAAGGCCCATCGGGACCGTGCAGTGCCAACCTGACACATGGACACGCTGGCACTGCTATCTGGGCACCCTGGTAGTGCCCTGAGCACCTTGGCAGTGCCAGGCAGTGCCAGACTGGCAGTGCCAAAGTGCCCAGGTGCTATGGGGAGAGCCAGGATGTCACCCTGGCATGTCCCCAACCACCTGGAGGTCTCCAATGTCCTAGGAGGCCCGCGCATGTGCCGTCACAACTGCTTCATATTCGTGTGAACCAATACTAAACGTTGCCCTGGTGAGGTCTCCAGGGCGCAGCCAATAGGACCCATGCGCTGGGTGAATCCGGAGTCCGGGTACGGGTCATTTAAATATTCAGATCCAGGATCTCACCCAGTGAGACTAAGATCCAGATCTTGCTGGGTGGAGCGAATCAGGTGACTCATGGGGCTGGATTCTCCAAACACCGGCGCGATGGCCGGGAATTGGCTCCAAAAATGGTGCGGATCACTCCGGCGTCGGGACCCCCAAAAGTCGCGAAGTCTCCGGGCCTGAATGGGCTAGCAGCGGCGTGACGCCATTCGTGACGGCGTCACTGACGCGGCATCACAGCACAAAGGACGCGCCCCCACCCCCCCGGAAGACCCGCTAAGATGGCCGCCCACTGCGCGGCCCTCGATGTCGCGCTCCTGGATGCAGTACAGGAGAGGAGGGAGGCCCTGTACCCCGGACATGGCCGCAAGGTCGCCCCGCACCTCAGCCGGCGCCTGTGGAGGGAGGTGGCAGAGGCCGTCAGCACTGTGGCTGTATCATCGAGGACAGGCACCCAATGCCACAAGAAGGTGAACGACCTCATCAGGGCAGCAAGGGTGATTCCCCCCCCCCCCCCACCCCCGCGATGTGCGGCACATCTCCAGGTGCAACCAACCCTAACCCAACCCTAACCCTAATGTGCTGCGCAGCTCTGCCAATATACGTGCAACCGCTGTTGTGCAGTCATATACCCGTCTAACACTGTTGCTCTTTTCCCCTGCCACGCCCTGGAACTGGCAGACAGACCTGAGGACCGGGAGGTTGCCGATGCAGAGGTCGGGAGCCCACCAGCAAGTGAGCCACCCACAGCCCGTCCCCATTCCCCCATATCACCGCTCCCCATATTCCCCCTCCCCCATATCCCCCCTCCCCCATATCCCCCAAATCCCCCCTCCCCATATCCCCTCCCCATAATCCCTCTCCCCATATCCCCCCTGCCCCATATCCCCATATCCCCCCACCCCATATCCCTCTCCCCATATCCCCCCTCCCCCATATCCCCGTATCCCCCCTCCCCATATCCCCCTCCCCATATCCCCATATCCCCCTCCCCATATCCCTCTCCCCATATCCCCCTCCCCCATATCCCCCTCCCCCATATCCCCCTCCCCATATCCCCCTCCCCATATCCCCCATATCCCCCTCCCCATATCCCCCTCCCCATATTCCCATATCCCCCTCCCCATATCCCCAATATCCCCCTCCCCATATCCCCCATATCTTCCTCCCCCATATCCTCCCTCCCCATATCCCCTCCCCATAACCCCCATATCCCCCCTCCCCCATATCCCCCTCCCCCATATCCCCCATATCCCCTCCCCATATCCCCCCTCCCCATATCCCCATATCCCCCGTATCCCCATATCCCCATATCTCCATATCCCCATATCTCCATATCCCCTCCCCCATATACCCCTCCCCCATATCCCCCCTACCCATATCCCCCCTACCCCATATCCCCCCTCCCCCATATACCCCATATCCCCTCTCCCTCATATCCCCCCATATCCCTCAATCACCACCCACGTGTCTAACCATGCTGCTGTATTGTGTATTGCAGGACCAAACGTCGAGGCACCCACCGCCGCGGATGGCGACCGCCCGCAGGACGCCCCAGGGCGGCCACGAGAGAGGGAGAGACCCGGCCCCTCTGGCATGCGACGCCCGCAGGATGCCCCAGGGCGGCCACGAGAGAGGGAGAGACCCGGAACAACAGGGAGACGACACCCCCATCTCGTGCGGTTGCAGCGACGCAGGCGTGTGACACCCAGCGACGAGGGGAGAAGCCACAGGGCCCCGTCGCAGCTGAGCCAGGACAGCCCTACCCAGGACACTCCTACCCAGAACACCCCTACCCAGGACAGCCCTACCCAGGACAGCCCTACCTAGGACAGCCCTACCTAGGACAGCCCTACCCAGGACAGCCCTACCCAGGACAGCCCTACCCAGGACAGCCCTACCCAGGACAGCCCTACCCAGGACAGCCCTACCCAGGACACCGACACATATGACACCGAAATACAGGACACTGACTCCAGCGGATGGGTGGAGACGAACCGCCACCCCAGAGTACCATGGATTCTGAGTCGAACGATGCACACGACACAGCCGTACCGGTACAGCAGATGGAGGTAGGCGCAGCAGAGGGGCTGGGAGGTCGGAGGGCATCCTGGCGCAAGCGAACATCTGCCGCCCAGACGGATCCCGGGATCCTGGAGTTACCACACCCACCTATAGACCCGTGCAGCCATCAAACCTGGGACGAAGGAAGAGGATGGTGGCTGGCTTGCAGCAGCTGCAGACGCAGGTGGAGGAGAGCACCCGCGTCCAGGAGCTGGGAGTGGTGCCGGTCATGTGTGCCACACAGGCCGAAACCGCACAGGTGGCGTCCGCGGTCGAGGCAATGGGTGCGACGGTGTCAGACATGGGGAGCAGTATGCAAGGCCTGGGGCTTTCCGTGCAGGCGGCGTCTGTGGCCCAGGACATGGCTTCCCTCTCACAGGAAGCCATGAGCCAGAGCCAGCGGCAGATGGCAGAGGTGCTCAACGCCGTGGCCCAGTCTCAGTAGGCCCTGGCGCAGTCTTAGCAGGCAATGGCCCAGTCTCTGCAGGCCATGGTCCAATCTCAGCAGGCCATCGCTGAGGGCATCGGTGCCATTGCCCATGTGCTGTCCGGCGTCGCCCAGACACAGACAGGGATGGGCAATTCCCTGAGATCCATGGCTGCAAACCCGCAGACCCATGTTGATATCAGCACGGGCCTCCAGGACTGGCAGCACCAGGTGTCGGGGGGGCGTCGGATGGCCGGTCCGTTCACACCCCCAACCCACGTAGAGGCCCGGGGGCCATCGGGCACCCCGAGGGAGGAGGAAGTGCTGGGGCCCATCCCCCTGTCGGGGAGGTCCCGGAACACTGCAGCACCTCGGACTCCCCCCCTTCCATCCCAGGTGCATCTGGTGGGCAACGGGCAGGACAGGCTGGCAGCTCGCCATCCCAGTCACCCGAGCCGCAGCCTGGCCCATCTAGGCCGGACCGCCCTAGGAAGCGGCCGCCAAAGGGATCCCGAGTCAGAGGGCAGGAATCGCAGGAGTCCACCTCTAGTTCTGCAGTACCATCTGGGGAACCACCTAGGCGTAGTCAAAGGGCCCGTAAGGCCAAACAATTAGACACTGAGTAAGTTGGCTTGGGTGCAGGGCACAGACGAGTTTTAGGGGCTAGGGCACGTGTATGGACAGTTTGTTATTAAAATTACTTTCACACCTACAGAAGCTGCCTTTGTGCTCTGTCTGAAGCGTGTGGGGGTGTCATGTATGTTGAGCGCCAGTGTGTGTGTGTGAGGGGTGGTCTGACGTCGGTCGCATGTGGGCCCTCCACCTGGGCCGCTCTCTCCAACCCCCCGGGCAGAGGACGGGACCGTGCGTTGCAGTGTCACGGCCGCATGCAGGGATGGTCCGGGTGGATGGTGGTAATGTGGCCATGGGTCAGACATTGTCCAACGATGTGGAGCCAGAAGCTCATCGCAGAGCGGGTTGTCATCATCCTCCATGGCCTGCAATAAACACGCTTCCACCGGCGACTGTGTGAGCCCGGCCCATTGTGCCGCAGGTGGATGTGCAATGGAGGGGTGGTGTGCATGCGGGTGGGGTGGGTGGGGTTGGTGGGTGGGTGGGGGGGGTGAGGGTGTTGGTGTTGGGTGGGTGAGGGTGTTGGTGCTGGGGGGTGAGGGTGTTGGTGTTGGGTGGGTGAGTGGGGGTGAGGGTGTTGGTGCTGGGTGGGTGAGGGGGGTTGAGGGTGGTCGGATGTTGCCATGGTGTGCGGTATGTGCCCATACTCGCCGATTCCCACGCCACCTAGTCAGTGAACTGGGCGGCTATCAGCCTGTCCTGCACTCGCTGGCCCAGCCGGTAACAGTGGGCAGCCTCCCGTCCATGTCCAGCCCGTCTGCCCTGACCATTGCCCCCATCCCACTCATCTGGGGAGGACTGCGCCTTGTCCTGCTGCTCCTCCACTCCCCCCTCCTCTGCCTGCGGCACATCGCCCCTCTGCTGGGCTATGTTGTGCAGGACGCAGCACACCACAATGATGTGGCCGACCCTATCTGGCGGGTACTGGAGGGCCCCCCCAGAGAGGCCCAGGCACCTGAAACACATTTTGAGCAGCCCAAAGCACCTCTCTATCACACCCCTGGTCGCTGCATGGGCATCATTGTAGCTGTTCTCCACGTCACTCTGTGGCCTCCTTATAGGCATCATCAGCCACGACCGCAAAAGGTAACCCCTGTCACCCAGCAACCAGCCCCTCAGCCGGGGGGGACGTCCCTCGAACATGCCGGGGATGTAAGACCGTGACAACACACGTGTCATGAACACTTCCCGGGTACGTGCATCCAATTGATCGCGCCCTGGACCATGGGAAAACCGACCACGGGAGCGAAGCCCACGGCCCGGGCATCCTGGCTCACCCGGTCCACAGGGAACCGGATGTAGCGGTCTGCAATGGCATATAGGGCGTCTGTCACTGCCCGGATGCACCAGTGCACCGATGTCTGCGAGATGCCGGACAGGTCCCCACTCGGCACCTGGAATGACCCCATGGCATAAACGTTCAGGGCCACCGTAACCTTGACGGACACGGGGAGGGGGTGTCCTCCCCCAGCAGGCAGGGTAGCATGGTGGTTAGCATAAATGCTTCACAGCTCCAGGGTCCCAGGCTCGATTCCCGGCTGGGTCACTGTCTGTGTGGAGTCTGCACGTCCTCCCCCTGTGTGCGTGGGTTTCCTCCGGGTGCTCCGGTTTCCTCCCACAGTCCAAAAGATGTGCGGGTTAGGTGGATTGGCCATGCTAAATTGCCTGTAGTGTCCTAATAAAAGTAAGGTTAAGGGGGGGGTTGTTGGGTTACGGGTATAGGGTGGATTCGTGGGTTTGAGTGGGGTGATCGTGGCTCGGCACAACATTGAGGGCCGAAGGGCCTGTTCTGTGCTGTACTGTTCTATGTTCTAATGCCACACGGTGCCAGGTGTGCCAGCAGGTGGCAGATGTGTGCCACAGTTTCCCGGCTCATCCGGAGTCTCCTCCTGCATGCCTGGTTCGTGCGGTCCTGGTACGATGAACGGGGCCGGTACACGTGGGGCCTCCTCATGCTCCTCCTCCTCTTCGTGCTCCTCCTCCTCGTCCTGCTGGGTGGGTGGCCCTCCAGCCTGGGCGGCTGCCACCTGATCCTCTGTGGAATCCTGCACCGCCTCTCTGGCACGCTCCTCCTCCCGCACGGCAACATGTAGAATAGCGGCTGCCGCCACGGCGGCCAACATCGCCAACACTCACTCTCTCCCCCCTCCCCCGGCACTGTCCCCCCCTCCCCGGCACTCACCCCCGTCCCCAACACTCACCCCCCCTACCCGGCACTGTCCCCCCCTCTCCGGCACTGTCCCCCCCTCCCCGGCACTGTCCCCCCATCCCCGACACTGTCCCCCCTCCCCGACCTCCCCTCCCCGGCACTGTCCCCGCCTCCCCGGCTCTGTCCCCGCTCCCCGGCCCCCCCTCCCCGGCACTGTCACTCCTCCCCGGCCCCCCTCTCCGGCACTTTCCTCCCTCATCGGCACTCACCCCCCTCCCCGGCACGGTCCTCCCCTCCCAGGCCCCCGCCCCCTCCCTGGCACTGTTCCCCCCCCCTCACCGGCACTGTCCCTCCCTCCCCGGCACTGTCCCCGCCTCCCCTGCCACCCCTCCCCGGCACTGTCCCCTCCCTCCCCGGCACTGTCCCCCCCTCACCGGCACTCATCCCCCTAACCGGCACGGTCACCCCCTCCCCGGCCCCCCCTCCCCAACACTCACTCCCCTCCCCGGCCCCCCCTCTCCAGCACTGTCCCCCCTCCCCGACCCCCCCTCCCCGGCACTGTCCCCCCCCCCTCCCCGGTACTGTCCCTCCCTCCCCGGCCACCCCTCCCCAGCACTGTCCCCCCCTCCCCGGCACTGTCCCCCCCTGCCTGGCACTTTCCCCCCTCCCCGGCACTGTCCTCCCCTCTCCGGCAACGTCCCCCCCTCCCCGGCACTGTCCCTCCCTCCCCGGCACTGTCCCCCCTCCCCGGCACTGTTCCCCCCTCCCCGGCACTGTCCTCCCCTCTCCGGCAATGTCCCCCCCTCCCCGGCACTGTCCTCCCCTCTCCGGCAACGTCCCCCCCTCCCCGGCCACCCCTCCCCGGCACTGTCCCTCCCTCCCCGGCCACCCCTCCCCGGCACTGTCCCCCCCTCACTGGCACTGTCCCCCCCTCCCCGACACTGTCCCCCCCTCCCCGGCCCCCCTCCCCGGCACTGTCCCCCCATCCCCGGCACTGTCCCCGGCACCTCCCTGGTACTGCCCCCACTCACCGGCACTGTCCCCGTCTCCCCGGTACTGCCCCCCCCCTCACTGGCACTGTCCCCCCCTCCCCGGCACTGTCCCCCCCTCCCCGGCCCCCCTCCCCGGCACTGTCCACCACTCCCCGGCACTCTCCCCCCCTCCCCGGCTCCCTCTCCCCCGAACTGTCCCCCCCTCCCCGGCACTGTCCCCCCCCCTCCCCGGCACTGCCCCCCCCCCTCTCCAGCATTGTCACCCCCTCCCCGGCACTCACCCCCCTCCCCGGCACTGTCCCCCCCCCTCTCCAGCATTGTCACCCCCTCCCGGCACTGTCCCCCCCTCCCCGGCACTGTCCCCCCTCCCTGGCACTGTCCCCCCCCTCCCCGGCACTCACCCCCATCCCCGGCACTCACTCTCACCCCCCCTCCCCGGCACTGTCCCCCCTCCCCGGCACTGTCCCCCCCCTCCCCGGCACTTACCCGCGTCCCCGGTACTCACTCTCTCCCCCCCTCCCCCCCTCCCTGGCACTGTCACACCCTCCCCGTCACTCACCCCCGTCCCCGAAACTCACTCTCCCCCCCCCCCTGGCACTGTCCCCCCCTCCCTGGCCCCCCCTGCCTGGCACTGTCCCCCCCTCCCTGGCCCCCCCTGCCTGGCACTGTCCCCCCCCGTTCCTGGCACTATCCCCCCTCCTCGGCACTGTCCTCACCTCCCTGGTACTGCCCCCACTCACCGGCACTGTCCCCGCCTCCCCAGTACTGCCCCCCCTCACTGGCACTGTCCCCCCCTCCCCGGCACCCTCTCCCCCGAACTGTCCCCCCCTCCCCGGCACTGTCCCCCCCTCCCCGGCACTGTCCCCCCCCCTCTCCAGCATTGTCACCCCCTCCCCGGCACTGTCCCCCCTCCCCGGCACTGGAAGCCCCTCACCCGCACATTCCCCCACTTCCCGGCACTGTACCCCTCCCCAGCACTAGCTCTAACCCCCCCCTCCCCGGGACTGTCCCCCCCTCCCCGGCACTGTCCCCCCCCCCCATCACTCAGTCTCCCCCCCACCCCGGCACTGTCCCCCCCACCCCGGCACTGTCCCCCCCTCCCCGGCACTGTCCGCCCCTCCCTGGCACTGTCCCCCCCTCCCCGGCCCCACTCCCCGGCACTGTTCCCCCCCTCCCCGGCACTGTCTCCCCCCCCCCCATCACTCAGTCTCCCCCCCTCCCCGGCACTGTCCCCCCCTCCCCGTCACTCAGTCTCCCCCCCCCACCCCGGCACTGTCCCCCCCTCCCCGGCACTGTCCCCCACACCCCGGCACTGTCCCCGCCTCCCCGGCACTGTCCCCCCCTCCCCGGCACTGTCCCCCCCTCCCCGGCACTGTCCCCCCCCCTCTCCGGCACTGTCACTCCCCTCCCCAGCACTGTCCCCCCCTCCCCTGCACTGTCCCCCACACCCCGGCACTGTCCCCGCCTCCCAGCACTGTCCCCCCCTCCCCGGCACTGTCCCCCCCTCTCCGGCACTGTCACCCCCTCCCCGGCACTGTCCCCCCCCTCCCCGGCACTGTCCCCCACACCCCGGCACTGTCCCCGCCTCCCCGGCACTGTCCCCCCCTCCACGGCACTGTCCCCCCCCTCCCCGGCACTGTCCCCCACACCCTGGCACTGTCCCCGCCTCCCGGCACTGTCCCCCCCTCCCCGGCACTGTCCCCCCCTCCCCGGCACTGTCCCCCCCCTCTCCGGCACTGTCCCCCCCTCTCCGGCACTGTCCCCCCCTCCCCGGCACTGTCCCCCACACCCTGGCACTGTCCCCGCCTCCCCGGCACTGTCCCCCCCTCCCCGCACTGTCCCCCCCCTCTCCGGCACTGCCACCCCCCTCCCCAGCACTCACCCCCCCCCCCCCCCTCCCCGGCACACGCTCTCACCCCCCCCCCCTCCCCGGCACTCAGTCTCCCCCCACACCGGCACTGTCCCCCCCCCCCCCCTCCCCGGCACTATTCCCCCCACCCCGACACTGTCCCCCCTCTCCGGCATTGTCACCCCCTCCCCGGCACTCACCCCCCCTCCCCGCCACTGTCCCCCCTCCCCCGGCACACGCTCTCACCCCCCCTCCCCTCACTGCAAGCCCCTCCCCGGCACTGTCCCCCCCCCTCCCCGGCACTGTCCCCCCTTCCCGGCACTGTCACCCCCTCCCCAGCACTGCCCCCCCCTCCCCGGCACTGTCCCCCCTCCCCGGCACTGTCCCCCCCCCCCTCCCCGGCACTGTCCCCCCCCTCCCCGGCACTGCCCCCTCCCCGGCACTGCCCCCCTCCCCAGCACTGTCCCCCCTCTCCGGCACTCCCCCCCCCCTCCCCGGCACTGTCCCCCCTCCCCGGCACTCCCCCCCCCTCCCCGGCACTGTCCCCCCCTCCCCAGCACTCCCCCGCCCTCCCGGCACTGTCCCCCACCCTCCCCTGCTCCCCTCCCGTCACAGTCCCCCTTGCCCCAGCACTGGCCCCCCCCCCCCCGGCACCGCCCCCCCCACTCCCCCATCACTCCCCCACCGTCCCCCCCCCAGTCCCCTCCCCGGCTGCTCTGCCCCTCTCCGTCACTGTCCCCCCTCCCCAGCACTGTCCCCGTCCATCCCCGGCTCCCTCTCTCCGGCACTGTCACCCCCTCCCCAGCACGCCCCCCCCCCCCTCCCGGCACAGTCCCCCCCCTCCCCGGCACTGTCCACCCCCTCCCGCTGCACTGGTCCCCCCCTCCCCGGCCCCCCTCCCCGGCCCCCCTCCCCGGCCCTGTCCACCACTCCCCGGCACTGTCCCCCCCTCCCCGGCCCCCTTCCCCGGCCCCCCATCCCGGCCCCCCTCCCCGGCACTGTCCACCCCTCCCCGGCACTGTGCCCCCCTCCCCGGCACTGTCCCCCCCTCCCCGGCACTGTCCCATCCTCCCCGGCACTGTCCCTCCCGCCCCGGCACTCACTATCCCCCCCCACCCCCTCCCCGGCACTGTCCCTCCCTCCCCGGCACTGTCCCCCACTCCCCGGCCCCCCTCCCCGGCACTGTACCCCCTCCCCGGCACTGTCCCCCCCTCCCCGGCACTGTCCCCCCCCTCCCCGGCACTGTCCCCGCCTCCCCGGCACTGTCCCCCCCTCCCCGGCACTGTCCCCACCTCCCCAACACTCACCCTCCTTCCCTGGCACTCGCTCTCTCCTCCCCTTCCCGGCACTCACCCCAAGCGGGGGTGGGATTCACGCCAGCCCACGCCGATTCTCCGACCTGGCAGGGGGTTGAAGAGTCCCGCCCCCCCGCCCCCCTCCCGCCACTGTGCCCACCTCCCCGGCACTGTCCCCCTCTCCCCGGCACTGTCCCCCCCTCCCCGGCACTGTGCCCCCCTCACCGGCACTGTCCCCTCTCTCCCGGCATTGTTCCCCCCTCCCCCAGCACTGTCCCCCCCCTCCCCGGCACTGTTCCCCCCTCCCCAGCGCTGTCCCCCTCTCCCCGGCACTGTCACCCCCCCCCTCCCCGACACTCACCCCCCCTCCCCGACTCTCGCCCCCCTCCCTGGCACTCGCTCTCGCTCTCTCCTCCCCTCCCCGGCACTCACCCCAAGCCACCCCCCTCCCACAGCCACCCCCCCCCCCCACAGCCACCCCCCCCCCCCCCACAGCCCCCCCCCCCCCCCCCACAGCCACCCCCCCACCCACACCCATCCGGTGGGCCCATCCTGCCGGGAGAATACGGGCAGCCCCGGGGTCCGTAGCGTTGCGCCGGCCCCCGCCATTCTCCGAGGCGGGCGGCGGGATTGACGCCTCACCGACTTTGTGGCGTTCGGAGACTTCAGGAGACGGCGGGGGCGGGATTCACGCCAGGCCACACCGATTCTCCGACCTGGCAGGGGGTTGAAGAATCCCGGCCATGATCAGCTCAATACGATCCGGCTTGGGGATCACACACTGAGCAGAATGATGTTATTGAATCACACCCCAGGAGTTTAAAATGTAGCATCTCTATTAGGTAGGTACAGAACGATACTAAAAGATAGATAAATTGAACAATCGACAAAATGGTATTTCCATGTTTTAACAGAATATCTGCTGTGCAATGACAATGTACATCTAAAGCTTCAGTACTCAGAGATATTTTACATTATATACTCAAAGTAGGATATTCATCAGAAATGTGCCTGAAATTCGATGAGAATGATGCTAGATTGTATTTTCATAATTTGTAGTGCTCAATTCAAAGGGAGCTTTTTCATTCCACCGTGCCAAATTAGAAATTATAATTTGGGCAGGATGCGGGCATTAGTATTAATTCTCAGTTTCAAACAAGGCCTTGGGGGATCTGAAGTGAATACTGCTTGACTGGTACTGGGAGAGGGATTTTAAGACTCACATAACGATGGGTAAATAGGGTTAGCACAAATATTATGACATTAATTGCATCTAGTGAAGGCAGAAGGGATTAAAGGAAACTTAATCCATGTCGACAGGTTGCACATTATTGTCAAGGAAATCAAGATGCAGAAACACATCTCTTGTTTGAAGTAACAATGATCTTCACTCTCCACTTTTAGTTCTTACCAATTGCAGATAAAGACCCTGAGGCTGGGTTCTCCATCGGTGAGATCCTCCGCTTCACTGGCAGCGCACTCACGCCCACGGATTTCCTGACGACATGGGGGTGTCTACAATGGGAAACCCCATTGGCCGGCCGCTGGGACGGAGGATCCCGTTGCCGGAGGGGGCGGGCCGGATCAGAAAACAGCTGCGAAGGGGCGGAGAATTTTAACCCAACCTGCCTGATGGAAACATATTGATTAAGTGGTTCCACTTAATCCACTTACCACCCTGCTCTAATCATAGGGCGCAATTCTCCTCAAATGCGGAGAGTCGTAAAGGCTGCCGTGAAACTGGCCGTGTTTCACGGCAGCCTCCGCGCCCCTTCCCGGGACCCGATTCTCCCCCCCCAGGCGGGGCTAGCAGCGGGGCCCCGTGAAGCACGGCATCGCAGGCTTAGCGACCGTCGCTAAGCCCGCGCGCCAAGCGTCACGGCGGCTGGCGCGCACGGATGACGTCATCACGCATATCCGTCAAACCCGCGCATGTGCGGGCCGTCATGCCCCTCAGCCGCCCCGCGGACTGATCCTGCGGGGCAGCAGAGGAACAAATAGTGCGCGGGTATTGGACCCGCTGCCCGCGATCGGTGCCCACCGATCGCAGGCCCATGCCACCCTTGGCCGGCCGTGCCAATCGGTGCCATGGTTGTTCGGGATGGCACTTTGCGGCCGTTTTCACGAATGGTGAGAGCAGGTGTGATTGCGTTCGTGAAAACGGCCGTAAAGGCCTGGGAACTCGGCCCATCGGCCTGGGGAGAATCGCTGTTCGCCGTAAAAAACGGCGAGCAGCGATTCGTGTCGTGGGGTGGCCGTGGTGGGGGGGGAGAATAGCGGGAGGGCAGGAAAAATGTTGGGAAGGCCCTCCCGCTATTCTCCGGCCCGTCATGGGCAGCGGAGAATCGCGCCCATAAAGTCTCTGGGCACAATTCTCCAAAAAGATTTCTAAGTTTGGTAGCGAGCGGGAGCTACTGCGAGCTTCCATGCGCTTGGCCCTGCGAGGCCGGCAATGCAATACAACGTTAATTGGTCCACTTACTGAGGCCCCACAGGCTTCATGCCGCAAATGTAGGCTCTCCAGCTGATTCGCCGGGATTGAGCATGCCAGCCCCCCCACCCCCACTAGCAAGATCGAGCAGTACTTAAGCAACATTTGCACAGCCAACTCCAATCAGCTCGCAGCCATAGCACCAAGAGAACCGGCCTCAAGATTGGGGGATGCTGACCTGGGGAGACCGCTAGATGTGGTGGAGGCCAAGAGGGATGTCCTGTTCCCTCGAGGGTCCGGGAGGCTCAGCCACAGGGCAGCCAGTAACGCCTGGGTCGAAGTGGCAACAGCCGTCAGCTCGGTAAGCATCACCAGGAGGATTGGCCTTCCATGCTGCAAGAACGTCAATGACCTACACCGGATTTTCAGGGAGTTTCCCGCAAGCTCTGCTGACGAGTTCCTTCCAGGGCTATTCAATGACACTTTGTCACTTTTTGGGCCCTGGGGAGTTTCTCATCAGTTTAGCCCTTAGAATTTTTTTCAACTCTGGGGAACTGAACTCAGAGATCGGGTCGCCATTTTGAAAGTGTATCCTGATCTCTAAGTAAGCTTTTGCTTCCCCACACCCCCCACCCATTGGCAATGTTACCCACCCCCTCCCAACACATGGTTCCTACCCCACACCTGCCCCCCCCACAAGTGAGGACACCCTGCTATGGGGTCCCTGGGGCCTCCCCTCTTCAGAACCTCCAAGCCCTCTTATAGAACCCCCTCCCTTCCAGGACCCCCAACTATCACCTCCAACCTCCCAGAAGCCCCTACATACATGCCCTGTACTCCCCCACCCTTTAAACCCACACCCACCACCCTTATTTCATGGGCAAAATCCACCTATGACCCTCGGCAGTGCCACTCTGATACTTGGGCACCCTTGCACTGCCACCCTGGCAACCAGACAGTGCTCCTGCTGGCTTGACAGTGCCATCCGGGCACCTTGGTAGTGTCAGAGTGGAAGTGCCAAGGTGCAAGCTGGGCAGTGCCAAGGTGCCTGTGTTCCAGGAAGAGGGCCAGGGAGCCACCTTGCACTTAACCTGACCACGCTGGGGTTTCCAGACGCCAGGAGAGCCCCCCAGGTGCCATTCCACATGGTTCACGTTTGTGTGGGCCAGCACCGATCGCCGTATGGCTGCGGCCTCGCTGGGGAGGCCAATGAATCAACGGAGGCTGCTGGATCCTGGCCAGGTAGCTCGTCAGTAGGTTTAAGACCTACTTTCGTGAGTGTCATTCAGTCCCGCCCATTTGGGGCGGGTTTCTGACTCCGACATCTTGCGGGACCTTGGAGAATCGTGTGAGGCACGGAAGCTGTCAGGGGGCTCTCTGGCGGGCATTCCCGGCGTTCTCCGGCCAAGTTGCGCTCAAGCAAAAGCCCAACGCGGCCAGAGATTTGCGGCCCCAGTGTTCATAGTCCCACAGGTCCTCCAACCGACAGCGCTGACCCATGAGACCATCTCGGAGGAGAGATCCGAGGATGCCACAATGGACACCCCATTACCATCCTCCTTGGAGGGGGGCAAATATTCCTCATCCACAACTGCTGTGCCAGGTTGTGGAGGACGCAGCAGACCACCATAAAGTGTGCAACCCTCCAGGTGGTGTACTGGAGTGCAACACCCGAGCGGTCAAGGTATCGGAACCGCAACACAAATCTGGAATTAAAAGTCTAATGTTGACCATGAAGCTATTGTTGATTGTTGTAAAAAAGCCCCATTTGCTAATGTCCTTAGGGAAGGAAATCTACCATAGTTACCTGGTCTGGCCTGCATGTGACTCCAGACCCACAGCAATGTGGTTGACTCTTAAGTTCCCCCTCAAGGGCAATTATGGATGGGCAATAAATGCAGGTACATTAACCCATGAACAAATAAGAAAAACCCGGCGGCAGTGGGCTCCCCTCACTGGCCCCCAGACCCTCTACTCCAGACACCCACTCATAACTTCACCTGGACCGGGTGCTGGTCCCCTTCCCATTGCACTCACCCACCCTCTGGCTGTGGAAATGTCCCTGGAGCTGTGTCACACCCCTGGGTGTTCGGATGTTGGCTGCTGAGTGTATAGTGTTGCCTTCCGCAGTGTTCAGGCAGGGTCCAGGAAAAACTTCCCCTGCACATCTCCCTTAAACTTTCCCCCTCTTACCTTGAACCTGTGTCCCCTTGTAATAGACACTTACACCCTTGGAAAAAAACTCTGACTTTACACCCTGTCTATGCCTCTCATAATTTTGTAGACCTATCTGGTCTTCTCTCAGCCTCCACCTTTCCTGTGAAAACAATCCTAGTTTATTCAATCCTTCCTCATAGCCAAAACCCTCGAGACCAGGCTGATCCGACCATCAATTCACGCGAAACAAAGAGTAGATGTAAACTGTGGCTTTAATCGACTAGAACAGTGCCTGCCTGCGACTGCTGTGCTACTGAGAGCCGCCTACAGGACTTCTACTCTTTATACCTCCCCTCAAGGGGCAGAGCCAGGGGCGGAGCCCACAAGGGCACCAACCTGATACATTCCATGTAATATCGTACAATGGTCCATAGGTGGAGCCCACATGGGCAACAGCGTAATACAGCAACATACATGGTGAATGGTTAATACAATATTTTCACCACATTCACCCCCTGTTAAAAATTTGAAGTCCGGCGGAGGTGAAGGGTTCACAGGTTCAGTCTGTCTGGCGCCTGTATCGTGCGCTGTGATCGCCGAAGCTCTGGTATCGCGGCTGGCCCAGGTGTCGAACTCATCCGTGCGGGCATGGGTGGTGAAGCTGCCGGTGCGGGGACAGACGTGGACTCCAGGAGCGTCTCTTCTGGACCTTCATTCCTGTGCGTCAGTGAAGGGGGGAGGGGGGGCAGGAGGGGGTGAGGGTGCCATGTAGGGGCGGGGGTGCTGGTCAGTGTAGGTTGGGCAAGGTAATTTGGGGTGGCGGTGGTAGTGGAACCTGCGGGTGGCAGGTCCCGGAGGGAAACCGTATCCTTTCGGCCGTCAAGGTGTTCTATGTATGCATACTGGGGGTTGGTGTGAAGGAGCTGGACTCTCTCGACCAGGGGGTCAGACTTATGGCTCCTGACGTGTTTTTAGAGTAGGATGTGCCTCGGTGTCTTCAGCCAGGACGGAAGCGAGACCCCGGAGGTGGAATTCCTGGGGAAAACAAACAGGCGGTCATGAGGGGTCTTGTTCGTGGCTGTACAAAGGAGGGACCTAATGGAGTGGAGCATGTCGGGGAAGACCTCCTACCAGTGGGAAATTGGGAGACTCCTTACCGTAGGGCCAGGAGGACGGCGCTCCAGACCGTCGCATTCTCCCTCTCCACCTGTCCATTTCCCGGGGGTTATAATTAGTAGTCCTGTCGAGGCGATGCCCTTACCGAGCAGGTACTGACGCAGTTCGACGCTCATGAACGACGAGCCCCGGTTACTGTAGACATACGTGGGGAAGCCGAACAAGGTGAAGATACTATGCAGGGCTTTAATGATGGTGGCCGCGGTCATGTCGGGGCAAGGGATTGGAAAGGGGAAGCGGGAGAACTTGTCAACGACGTTGAGGAAAAACGTGTTGTGGTTGGTAGAGGGGAGGGGCCCTTTGAAGTCAATACTGAGGCGCTCAAAGGGCCGGGATACCTTTACCAGGTGGGCCTTATCCGGTCGATAGAAGTGCGGCTTACACTCTGCGCAGATTTGGCAGTCCCTGGTCATGGCTCTGACCTCTTCGGAGGAGAAGGGCAGATTGCGGGCCCTAATGAAGTGGGTAAGCCGGGTGACCCCCGGATGGCAGAGGTCATTGTGGATGGCTCGAAGTCAGTCACCTTGTGCGCTGGCGCACGTGCCGCGGGACAGGGCATCTGGGGGCTCGTTTAGCTTCCCAGGACGATATACTATATCGTAATTAGAGGTGGAGAGTTCGATCCTCCACCTCAAGATCTTATCATTCTTGATCTTGCCCCGCTGCGTATTATCAAACATGAAGGCTACCGATCGTTGGTCGGTGACGAGGGTAAACCTCCTACCAGCAACGTAATGCCTCCAGTACCGTACAGTTCCACGATGGCTTGGGCTTCATTTTCGACTGAGGACTGTCGAAATTCGGAGGTGTTGAGGGTACGTAAAATAAATGCTACTGGCCTGCCCACCTGGTTATGGTTGGCGGCGAGGGCGATTTCCGACGCGTCGTTCTCCACCTGGAAGGGGACGGACTCGTCCACCGCGCGCTTCGCGGCTTTGGCAATATCTGCCTTGATGCAGCTGAAGGCCTGGCTAGCCTCGGCTGCCAGTGGGAAGATGGTGGCCTTGATTAGTAGGCGGGCTTTGTCTGCATAGTTGGGGACCCACTGGGCGTAATAGGAAAAGAACCCGCGCACCTTTTCAGGGCCTTGGAGCAGTGGGGGAAGGGGGAGTTGCAGGGGGGAGGGGGCGCATACGGTCGGGGTTGAGTCCTAGAATTCCGTTTTCCATGACATAGCCCAGGATGGCTAGTCTGGTTGTGCGGAAAACGCATTTCTCCTTGTTATAAGTGAGGTTAAGGGTTTGGGCGGTTTGGAGAAATCTCTGGAGGTTGGCGTCGTGGTCCTGCTGGTCGTGGCCGCAGATGGTGACGTTGTCCAAGTACGGAAATGTGGCCTGCAGCCCGTACTGGTCCACCATTCAGTCCATCGTTCTTTGGAAGACCGAGACCCCATTTGTGAAGCCGAAGGGAACCCGGGGGAAGTGGAAAAGGCGGCCGTCTGCCTCAAAGGCCGTGTAGATTTATAGAACTTATAGAACAGTACAGCACAGAACAGGCCCTTCGGCCCTCAATGTTGTGCCGAGCAATGACCACCCCACTCAAACCCACGCAACCCGCATACCCGCAACCCAACAACTCCCCCCATTAACCTTACACTACGGGCAATTTAGCATGGCCAATCCACCCAACCCGCACATCCCTGGACTGTGGGAGGAAACCGGAGCACCCGGAGGAAACCCACGCACACACGGGGAGGACGTGCAGACTCCACACAGACAGCGACCCAGCCGGGAATCGAACCTGGGACCCTGGAGCTGTGAAGCACCGATGCCAACCACCATGCTACCGTGAGGCCCAGTCTGTCTGGCGCCTGTATCGTGCGCTGTGATCGCCGAAGTTCTGGTATCGCGGCTGGCCCAGGTGTCGAACTCATCCGTGCGGGCATGGGTGGTGAAGCTGCCGGTGCGGGGACAGACGTGGACTCCAGGAGCGTCTCTTCTGGACCTTCATTCCTGTGCGTCAGTGAAGGGGGGAGGGGGGGCAGGAGGGGGTGAGGGTGCCATGTAGTGGCGGTCCTCCAGGCGGACTGGGAGCTGGTGGTATGCAGACTTCAGATCTACCGTGGAGAACGTCCGGTACTGTGCGATCTGGTTAACCATGTCTGTGATCCGGGGAAGTGGGTACGCATCGAGTTGTGTGTACCGGTTTATGGTCTGGCTGTAGTCTACAACCATCCGGGTCTTTTCCCCGGTCCTGACGACCATCACCTGATCTCTCCAGGGGCTATTGCTGGCCTCGTTGATCCCCTCCCGCAAGAGTCGCTGGACCTAGGACCGGATGAAAGTCCTATCCTGGATGCTGTACCGCCTGCTTCTGGTGGCTTACAGTCGGCGGTGAGATTTGCGATGAGCGGGGGAGGGTCGACCTTCAGGGTCGCAAGGCTCCATACGGTGAGTGGGGGTAGGGGCCCGCCGCACTTCAGAGTTAGGCTCCTGAGGTTGCACTGGAAGTCCACTCCCAACAGGAGAGGAGCGCAGAGGGTGGAGAATACATATAACTTAAAATCGGCGTACTCGGCGCCCTGTACTGCTAGGGTTGCGGTAATGCATCCCTGGATCTGCACCGAGTGCGACCCAGAGGCGAGGGAGATGGTTTGATGTGCAGGGAAGATTGGGAGCGAGCAGCGCCTTACCATGTCTGGATGAATGAAGCTCTCCATGCTCCCAGAGTCGAACAGGCAAGGCGTTTCGTGTCCATTGACCCGGACGGTCATCATGGAGCACCACAGGTGTTTGAGTCGCGACTGATCAAGGCTGACCGTGTTGATTTGCGGGTAGTCGGCGTGGTCGTAGGTGCTGGGGTGGTCCCAAGGTGGCTTCCCCCATCGGTCGCATGTGTCAGGCGCGCTGCAGATTGCGGCCAAGATGGCGGCCCCCATCGGTCACACGTGTCGGGCGGCGAGGAAGATGGCGTCCAAGATGGCAGCTCCCATGAGTCGCACATGGCGGGCCGCATGGGCGACGATGGCCAAGATGGTGGCCCCCGTGTGTCACACATGTTGTGTGGGTTTGAAGATGGCTTCCCCCATGGACAACACGAGGCCGATGACGCGTCCGTGGGGGGTGCGGTGCCGGCAGGCATGCAGCCACATTACGGGGTCTATGGGCCTGTGAGCCTGAGAGTCGGGCCTGTGATTTTGAGGATTTGAACCTGGCCAGGCAAACTTTAGCGAAATGTCCCTTTTTACCGCAGTCGCTGCAATTCGCGTTCAGAGCCGGGCAGCACTGCCTAGGATGCTGCTGCAGAAATAGCAGGGTAGCCCCCGTGTTGGGCAGACAGCCGCGTGGCACAGGCCTGGGGTACTCTCTGGTTGGGTGTCCATGAGGGGGTCGCGTGATCAGACGGGAACGCGTTGAGGCTTTGCAACGCTACTTATAGGGAGGAGGCTAGCTTTACCGTCTCTTCCAGGTCGAGGACACCTTTCTCGAGTAGGCGCTGTCTCACGTAGTTGGACCTGACTCCAGCCACATAGGCGTCCCGGACGGCCAGGTCCATATGTTGAGTGGCTGTAACGGCCTGGTAGTTGCAACTTCGCGCAAGGACTTTGAGGTCGAGTAGGTACTCCTCCAACGATTCCCTGGGGCGTTGGCGGTGAGTATTGAGGAGGTGCCGCGCACACACCTCGTTCACTGGTCTTACGTACAGGCGCTTCAGTATCGCGAGGGCGTCTGCGTAAGTCGAGGCTTCTTTGAGTTGTACAGAGATTTGATGGCTCACCCGGGCGTGGAGGAGGCTCAGCTTCAGATCGTCGCAGACGGAAGGCGAGGAGGAGGCGGCGAGGTAGTCCTCGAAACAGCGGAGCCAGTGCGAAAAACATCCCTTTGGCCTCCGCGGCTTGTGGATCGAGTTCCAGTCGGTCAGGTTTGAGGGCCAATTCCATTGTGGTGTTGTAGTTGATTAAATTGAAGCGACCATCAATTCACGCAAAAGAGAGAGTAGATGTAAACAGTGGCTTTAATCGACTAGAACAGTGCCTACCTGCGACTGCTCTGCTACTGAGAGCCACCTACAGGCTGCTGCTCTTTATTCCTCCCTTCAAGGGGCGGAGCCAGGGGCGGAGCCCACAAGGGCACCAACTTGATACATTCCATGTAATATCGTACAATGGTCCATAGGTGGAGCCCACATGGGCAACAGCATGACACAGTAACATACATGGTGAATGGTTAATACAATATGTTCACCACACAGGCAACATCTTGGTGAACCTTCTTTGCATTCTCTCCAAAGCTTCCATGTCTTTCTGATTATGTGGTGACCAGAACTGCACGCAATATTCCAAATGCGGCCTAACCAAGGTTTTATGTAGCTGCAACGTGATTTCTCAACTCAATGTCCCGGCTGATGAATGCATGTATGCCGTATGCCTTCTTAATCACCTTGGCCACCCTGTTGCCACTTTTAGAGAACTGTGGCACGCCCAGATCCCTCTGTATGTTAATGTTCCTAAGGGTTCTGCCATTTACAGTGTAATTTATACCTATGCTTGATCCTCCAAAATGCATCACCTCGTATTTGTCCGGATTAAGCTCCATCTGCCATTTCTGTGCCCAAGTCACCAATCTCCACGGGTGGTCAAGAATAGATAATAGTTGTGTGCACAGGAGAAGTGTTGAATCTTTAAGTGCAAGCAGAAGGAGTTATGGTAAATTACCTATTTTGAAGGAATAAAAGCCTGTGAAGTAGAAGAGGGAAGAATTGATAATGTTGGGTTTAAATAGAGTGGTGCAGGGTTATACAGAGAGTAGGCGACGTAAAGGGGTGTCTTGCATTGGCAGTCTTGGTGAGGTCATTACATCTTTTCTGCAATACAGCCAGGTCCTTGGCACAATGTTGCTGGGACATATTTACTCAGCCACCTCTCTTCATTGCTGCTGTTGAATTTTATGGGGCGTCCAGCGTCTACCTTTAAATAGTTACCACACAGCGCTTGCTTCTTCAATTAGCAAGCTGCTAATGGAGCATGATTAGTGCTGCCAGCTCGCCTCTTGTTTTGAAATGAGACCAAAAATGAAAATTGACCAAGGCTCCCGCCCATTGTCTGCCCAACATGTGTTATATACAAAAAAATCCAATGGGCTGGATTTTCCGATTTTGAGACTAATTGGCGATGCCGGCGTTTTATGACAGGAAAATTGGCACAACAGCTGCACTGATTCAGCTACTTTAAATGGGCTAGCAGTATCGCCATCGGAGCACAACCAATTCCAGGCAAAACGGTGCCAGATTCGCCGGGTCTGTGATTGACGCACATGAGGCTCACACGCTGCAAGCGCACTTAAACTATCCATCCCCCCACACACACCGTCCCAGGCTGGAAGGGGAACAGCACCACGGTTCTGGGACGCTGAGCTGGGCACTCTCCTGGACACCCTGTTGGAGAGGAGGATGACCCTGTATCCCAGCCTGGGAGGAAGGCCGCCAGGCACCGCCGTACGCCGCGCCTGGGCGCAGGTGGCAGAGGCGCTCAGCGCCTTGGGCAATGTTGCCCAGACTGGCAAACAGTGCAGGAAGAAACACCATGACTTCCTCAGGGCGGCCAGGGTGAGACGGCAGTGGTGCATCCCTGGCACTAACTCCGGCCACCCTCCACATAACCATACAAGGCCTCTCCCCCCCACCGCCAGGCGACAGCCGAGCCCCCAGCCTGCCCCACCTGCCAGCCGCCATGGCCGTGTGCCCTGGCCACTGAGGCCACCATCTACCCAACCCCTGCGTGTGTCGGAACATCTAACGGGTTTTCTGTTTGTGTTTCCCCCTCCCCTCAGGAGAATGCCACACACAACCGCCAAGAGCGGGAGAAGACCGGGCCCCTCACCATGCCCAAGCAGAGGGCACTGGATGTGGTTGGCGGCCCAGAGGAAACAGAGGCCGCTAAGGCGGAGTTCGGTGGCCAGCGAGCAAGTGAGACCCTACTTAGTTGCAGATCCCTGTGGTGATCCACTGTGTGTGCCTGTATTAGGAGATGTAAGGTAAGACCTGCACTACAGGTTCGCCGGTAGCCCCTGCCGGCTAGCTCCGCCCACAAGGAGCCGTATAAATATGCATGAACTCCTCCTGATCAGCCATTTCGCCAGCTGCAGCAGGAGGCCACGCATCTGACTGTACTAAAGCCCCAGTTGTACCAATCTGAGTCGTTCGTGCAATTGATCGTGCATCAATTTATTACAGTCAGACTTTTCTACATTTTGGACATCAGGATCAAACCAGATCGCCTGCAGCTGGATCCGCACTCGCCAGATGCCAGAAAGGACTTTAATCACTGGCTAGCTTGTTTTGAGGCCTACATCAACGCTGCGACCCCCACGCCGACGGAAGCTCAGAAGATCCAAGTTCTATACTCCAGGTTGAGCTCCAGCGTGTTCCCGTTGATCCAGGATGCCCCAAGTTACGCAGAAGCGATGGCACTCCTTAAAGAGAACTACGTTCAGAAGACAAACACACTCTTCGCAAGGCACGTACTCGCCACTCGCGTACCTGGTGAGTCGATCGAAGACTTCTGGCGGGCTCTTATCCCACTCGTACGGGACTGTGACTGTCAGGCCGTCACGGCCACTGAACATTCCAATCTCCTCATGCGTGACGCATCCGTGACGGGGATTGCGTCGGACCCCATCCGACAACGACTGCTGGAAGGGGCCACGCTCGACCTAGCGGAGACGAAAGCTTTAGCGCTCTCCATGACGGTCGCATCTCGCAACGTCCAATCCTACCACCTTCGCCTCCCCGGTCCACGTGCGGCCCGTGGGCGCCGCCATCTTGCCCCGACCCTACAACGTGCGCACCATGGACGCCGCCATCTTGCCCCGCCCCTAGAACATGCGCTGCATGGGCACCGCCATCTTCTCCTCCACAGGTCCTCCGGAGGCCGCCATCGCTGCCATTTTGTCTCCCCCACGGGACTGGAACGCTGGATCCGGGTCGCCGACGCTCCCCATCTGAATCCTCGGACGACCACCCGCAGCTTGCCTCTATGACACTGGACCAGTACCGTCCTCACAACCTGGCCACCGCTTCGACGACAGTGGAAATCAACGGCCACATGACCTCTTGCCTACTGGACTCCGGGAGCACCGAAAGCTTCATCCACCCAGACACGGTATGGCGCTGCTCCCTCGCGGTCCACCCCACCAACCAACGGATCTCCCTGGCCTCCGGATCCCACTCTGTCTCGATCCGAGGTTTCTGTGTGGTCAATCTCACCGTCCAGGGCGTAGAATTCAGCAGTTTCCGCTTCTACGATCTCCCCAACCTCTGTGCTGCACTATTGCTGGGTCTGGATTTTCAGTGTAATCTCCAGAGCCTCACCCTCAAATTCGGCGTAGCCCTACCTCCCCTCACCGTTTGCGGCCTCACGACCCTCAAGGTTGACCCCCCCTCCCTCTTTGTCAATCTAACTGTGGATTGCAAGCCCGTCGCCACCAGGAGAAGACGGTACAGCGCCCAGGACAAGGCTTCATCAGGTCCGAGGTCCAGCGGGTGCTTCAGGAGGGTATAATCGAGGCCAGCAATAGCCCCTGTGGTAGTGGTTAAAACTGGGGAGAAACACAGAATGGTCGTGGACTACAGCCAGACCATCAATCAGTACACGCAGCTCGACGCGTACCCCCTCCCTCGCATATCTGATATGGGCAATCAGATTGCACAGTACCGGGTCTTCTCAACGTTTGAACTTAAATCCGCCTACCACCAGCTCCCCATCCGTGAATCAGACTGTCCATACACTGCCTTCGAGGCGGACGGTCGCCTCTATCAATTTCTTAGGGTTCCCTTCGGCGTCACTAACGGGGTCTCGGTATTCCAAACAGAAATGGACCGAATGGTTGACCGGTACAGACTGCGGGCCACGTTTCCGTACCTGGACAACGTCACCATCTGCGGCCATGATCGGCAGGACCACGACGCCAACGTTGCCAAATTTCTCCACACCGCCACTCTCCTCAACCTCACCTACAACAAGGAGAAGTGCGTGTTCAGCACCAACCGCTTGGCCATCCTCGGCTACGTAGTCCAAAACGGACTCCTGGGGCCCGATCCTGACCGCATACGCCCCCTCATGAAGTTCCCCCTCCCCCACTGCCCCAAGGCCCTCAAACGCTGCCTTGGGTTCTTCTCCTACTACGCCCAGTAGGTCCCAAACTACGCGGACAAGGCCCACCCACTTATACAGTCCACCCAATTTCCCCTCACGGCCGAGGCACAACATGCCTTCGCCCGTATTAGAGCAGACATAGCCAAGGCCGGGATGCATGCAGTAGATGAAACACTGCCCTTTCAAGTAGAGAGCGATGCTTCAGATGACGCCCTCGCCGCCACTCTAAACCAGGCAGGCAGACCCGTGGCATTCTTTTCCCGCATTCTTCATGCCTCTGAAATTCGACACTCGTCTTTTGAAAAGGAGGCCCAGGCTATTGTTGAAGCGGTGTGGCATTGGAGGCATTACCTGGCCGGCAGGAGATTCACTCTCCTCAGTGACCAATGGTCGGTAGCCTTCATGTTCAACAACACACAGTGGGTCAAGATCAAAAATGATAAAATCTTGCGGTGGAGAATCGAGCTCTCCACCTACAATTACGAGATCTTGTATCGCCCCGGCAAGCTCAACGAGCCCCCAGACGCCCACTCCCAAGGTACATGTGCCAGCGCACAAGTAAACCAACTCCGGGCTCTACACAACAGCCTTTGTCACTCGGGGGTCACTCAATTGTACCACCTCGTCAAAGCCCGCTATCTGCCCTACTCCATCGAGGAAGTACGGACAGTCACCAGAGACTGCTAGGTCTGTGCGGAGTGCAAGCCGCACTTCTACCGGCTGAACCGTGCGCGCCCGGTGAAAGCGTCCCGCCCCTTTGAACGCCTCAGCGTGGATTTCAAAGGGCCCCTCCCCTCCACCGACCGCAACACATATATCCTCAGTGTGGTCGATGAATTCACCAGGTTCCCCTTTGCCATCACATGCCCCGATATGACGTCTGCCACCGTCATCAAGGCCCTCAACTCCATCTTCGCTCTGTTCAGTTTCCCCGACTACATCCACAGTGACAGGGGATCCTCATTCATGAGCGATGAGCTGCGTCAGTTCCTGCTCAGCAGGGGTATCGCCTCCAGCAGTACGACCAGCTATAATCCCCGTTGAAACGGGCAGGTAGAGAGGGAGAACGGGACGGTTTGGAGGGCCGTCCAGCTGGCCCTACGGTCCAGAAACCTCCCAGCCGCTCGCTGGCAGCAGGTCCTCCCGGATGCACTGCGCTCCATCCGGTCTCTACTGTGCACCACCACAAATAACACACCCCATGAACGTGTTTTTACCTTCCCTAGGAAGTCCACATCCGGGGTGTCGCTCCCGACTTGGCTCCCAGGTCCAGGACCGGTTCTTCTACGTAGGCATGTCCGACTCCACAAGGCGGACCCCTTGGTGGACAGGGTACACCTGCTCCATGCCAACCCCCAGCATGCCTATGTGGAGTTCCCCGACGGCTGCCAGGATACGGTCTCACTCAGAGACCTGGCTCCCTCAGGGACCTGGCTCCATCAGGTTCCACTCCCACACACTTCCCCACCCACGCGCCACCCTCCCCTCCCCCGGCGCTCCCAGCATTAGCCCCACCAAGTCCATCCCTCCTTCCCCTCCCCACGCTAGAGGACGAGGAAGATTTTGACATGCTCCCGGAGTCATCGAACTACTGGCCAGCACCAACACCGCCAGCACCGACGTCATCGACGCCGACACCGCCAGCACCGACATCGCCACTACTGCTACATCGCTCCCAGCGAACTGTCAAACCACCGGACAGACTTAACCTCTGACGGGCACCAGACTACAAGATGGACATATTTTTTTTTCCCCCTCCCCTCTGTAAATTATTTATAAATCTGTATATAGTTCCACGCCACCCCCGCCGGACTCATTTTTAACAGGGGGGTGAATGTGGTGATCCACTGTGTGCACCTGTATTAGGGGATGTACGGTAGGACCTGCACTACAGGTTTGCCGGTAGCCCCTGCCGGCTGGCTCCTCCCACAAGGAGCCGTATAAATATGCATGACCTCCTCCTGAGCAGCCATTTTGCCAGCTGCAGTAGGAGGCCACGCATCTGACTGTAATAAAGCCACAGTTGTACCAATCTGAGTCTTTCGTGCAATTGATCGTGCATCAATCCCCATGACACATGTGTGCCCCCCCCCCACACATCCCCAACTCCCTCACCCCACATCCCCCACCCCCCACAATCCACCCCGTAACCCCCTCACCCCTGCCGTGGGCAGCACGGTAGCATAGTAGTTAGCACAGTTGCTTCACAGCGGCAGGGTCCCAGGTTCAATTCCCCGCTTGGGTCACTGTCTGTGCGTCTACTGCACGTTCTCCCTGTGTCTGCGTGGGTTTCCTCCGGGTGCTCCAGTTTCCTCCCACAGTCTAAAGATGTGTCCAAAGATGTGTGGGTTAGGTGGATTGGCTATGCTAAATTGCCTTTAGTGTCCAAAAAAGGTTAAGTAGCGGTTACTGGGTTACGGGGATAGGGTAGATACGTGGGCTTGAGTAGGGTGCTCTTTGTAAGGCCCAGTACAGTCTCAATGGGCCGAATGACCTGCTTCTGCACTGTACATTCTATGATATCCACAACCCCTCACCCCACATTCTCACCCCCCCCCAACCCACACCCCTCTCACCTTGCTCACCCCCTGCAGCCCCCAACCCCACTCGTCTGCCCTCACGCACCCCCCCCCCCCCCCCCCCATGACCACCCCACCCTGGTGCACTTTCTAACCATACATGTCGTCTTGTGTCTTACAGGACCTGCCAAAGATGGGGATGGTCCATCCGGAGCCCCCCGCCCCCAGCCAGTGCCAGAGCCGGAGAGCCCTGACGGCCGAACACTGACGGGACGAGCAGCCCAAACACCAGCCCTCCTGCCCAAGACTCAGGCCCCCCTGGAGTTCGGGTCGGAGGGGGACACGGATGTTCCATCACAGCTGTCTCCAACACCCTCCACCATCCCAGAGACTATCACGTTGATTGGACACATTATTGAAGAGGCACCTGGGACACTATCTGGTGTGCACCACCGAGTCAGCCCGGTACAGCAGGTGGAGGTAGGAGCAGCCGAGAGGCCGGACGGTCGGAGGGCAGACTAGCCCCAGGAACCAGCTGCTGTCCAGGCGGGTCCTGGGCTCCTGGAACATCCAGACCCAACCACAGAGCAGGTGCAGTCAGAGACCCAAGGTCTACAAGAGGGGATGACGCCCGTTGTCCAGCAACTACGGGCGCAGGTGGAGGAGTCCACCCACGTGCAGGAGCAAGGGCTGGTGCCGGTCATGCGTACCACCCAGAGGACACCGCCTGGGTGTCGTCCACGGTGGAAACATTGGGGGCGATGGTTTCGGCTATGGATCAACGTGTCCAAGGCCAGGGGCATTCTGTACAAGAGGTGGCCGAGGCCCAGGATAGGGCTGCCCTCTCACAGGCAACCATGTGCCAGAGCCACCTGGGCATTGCAGCGGCGTTCCTCAGCGTGGCCCAGTCACAGCAGGCCATGGTTGAGAACGTCGGCGGCATTGCCCAGGCACTGGGCAGCGTGGCACAGATACTGGGGAGGTGGCCCAGTTCCAGAGGGAGGTGGCCCAGTCACTGACTGATGTGGCACAGACCCACAGGGTGGTGGCACAGTCACAGATGGAGATGGTCCACTCCCTGTGCTCCATGTCCGTGAGCATGCAGACCCTGGTCGCGACTAGGACGGGCCTCCAGGACTGGCAGTGCAAGGTGGCGAAGGGGCCTCAGGGATGGTTCCATTCGTACCCCCGACCCATAGAGTAGCCCGGGGGCCATCAGGCACTCCGAGGGAGGAGGAGGAGGAGGTGATGGGGCCCCTGCCGTGGCCATCTGCAGGGGAGGTGCCGGAACAAAGCAGCACTTCGGACCCCCCCCCCCCCCCCCCCCCCCCCCCCCCCCCCCACCCACCCACCCACCCTTTGCCTGTCCCTGGTGCATCTGGCAGACAGCGGGGGGCAGTACAGGGCAGGACCAAACCACGCGGGACACCCGAGCAGCAGCTGGGCCCACCTATGCCGGGTCACCCCAGGACATGTGCGCCATCAGGGACCCTTGTCACAGGGCAGGAGTCACAGCAGGCTGCCTCCACTCCTGCTGTATCATCTGGGGAACCACCTCGGCATAGTGTTAGGGCCCGTAATGCCAGAAAGTTAGACACCAGTTAGGGTGGCACAGGTACAAGGCACAGTTCAGTCATAGGGGTTAGGGCACAGACTGTGTATATGACTACACAATAAACACCTGTTAACACCATTGAAACCTGGCTCGTTGCTCTGTCTGATAGGTGTTGGGGGTGGGCTGGTCCGGTCTGGCCTGTGGAGGAGGGGGAGCGGGTGGTGGGGGGGGGGGGGGGCAGTGCAAGCTCTGTGGGGGTACCATGCTCCCCCCTCCCTCCACCGCTCTCCCCCGCCTGTCCCCAGCACCCCCAACCCAGGGATTCGACAGGACCATGTGATGGACTGGACCGCTCGCATGAAGGCATCTCCCAGGTGGAAGGTGCTACTGTGGGCCTGAGTCAGATGTTGTCATACGATGTGGAGTACCACAGCTCATCGCAGAGCACTTCCATCATTGAGGATGGGGATATTTGTGGAGCCTCCTCCTCCAGTGAGTTGTTTAATTGTCCACCACCATTCACGGCTGGATGTGGCAGGACTGCAGAATTTAGACCCGATCCATTGGTTGTGGGATCGCTTAGCTCTGTTTATCCCTTGCTGCTTATGCTACTTGGCATGTAAGTAGTCCTGTGTTGCAACTTCACCAGGTTGATGCCTCAGTATGCCTGGTACTGCTCCTGGCATGCCCAGGGTTGACCCTCTGGCTAGGTGGTAATGGTAGAGTGGGGGATATGCCAGGCCATGAGGTAAATCCTCTTAACATATGCCACTGACAGCCAATAAGAGTGGGAGATATTCCTGATCAGTCATGTGATGGGAAGAAATTGGAGCCTCTATCATCACTATTCATAGCTCCAGACTACCACATGCATGTAAAAATGCAAATTAACACAGCAACGTGAATTGCTCCAGCGGAGAGTTTGATTGACTTGGATGGCTGGTATGCATCAGGTTGGTGCCAACAGCTGCTCCAGCTGCAGCGGATTGAGGGCCTGCCTCCTTGCCCTACCTGTGGTGCAAATTGTGGCACTGTGTCTCGGACCTGCCTATGGGCAGAGAATCAAAGATGGCACGTTTAAGCAAACAAAACAGGTACATTTATTTATATTGGTTTGTGCCAGACTGAGATAATAAATCATTTTCTTGCATCAATGTAAATAGAAGCAAAGTGTAACTGCTGATGCTGTTCCCAAGTCACAGCTTCTTTATTTTCAGTTCCTTTCATGTAAATCTGAGTGCATTCTGCTTCAAACACTCGTTTGAACTACTCCTGAGATCATATTGCCCAAGCTGGCAACATCATAAGCCCATATATTTCAAAGATTCCCTTCTGTGCATTGCATGCCATCAAGTAAAGATACAAAGACCTTCCATCAAAGAATGTAATTTCAATCCATAGCTCTCTATCTTATTTTTTGCCTTGTTCACGACTCTTGTATTTATTCTGAGCCTCAGAAAGTCAGATTTTACTAAATGATGCATAAGCGAATACACCCTTAGCTATAATAAGCCCCGAGGCAATCATTTTCAAACAGGGCAGGAAATGTCTCTGAAGTTAATTTGTGTTGCTGTTGGATTGTCATGTGACATTCAGTGTTAAAGTGCTTGATTCGCTTTAGATGTTTTAACATCAATATTTTAAGCTGTCTGAAGATCATTTTGCAGTCACTACTTTGGTAAATATAAACTGCTTTCTTTTGCCTGTACCACTCCCCTGGCAAACCTACCAGACTGCTTCAGCGCTAATTTTCTGGAAGGATGGCACAGCTCCTCACACTGATGAGTTGAGGGGAAATCTTTCATTTAATTTTCTTTATAGGCCTCGCTCTTCGGCACCAGTGGGGCTCTCTGAATGATTTGTTTTAGTGTTTAAGGGATCTCCGGATGATTTTCTTCAGTTTATAATAGCTCCCTGGGTGAATGTTTTTCTGCCCTCGTGCAAGACTGGCTAACTGCACCACATCTCTGGAATAATATAATAAGCAGTTCCTTAATGGAGTGGAGTATAGTTCCTTTGAAAATACCAAACATTGCTTTCTGAATCAAAATCAAGACTGGTCAGTGCTCAGTTGAAGGCAGCAGAAAGCTACAGTGCCTGTTCGATATCCAGCCACAGGGAAGGTATCTATACATTTACAGGCAGGTGAGACAGAACATCCTTCAAATTAATTAACCCTTCATTTGTGATTCTTGCTAAGACTAAGATACAACTTCAGTGCCTCAACCATAAGCAAAGCCCTCCTTCTATTCAAAAGCTTTTTTCATTTTTCTTTTTAAGTGATTGACTGGAGTATTGTTAACAGCGTTTATGCAAGAAGTGTTGATGTTAATTTACTCCATTACCTAATTTAATCGATTCAGTGGCACAGTCATCCCCTCCTTCCCCCCTCACACAGTTGTATGAGTGAGACCTAGGCAGCCCATTCGTCCTCATCTCAAGCCCTTAAGTGGCCAATTCGTGTTTCCTTAAGGGCTGTTTGCAGCCCAGTCACAATTTTGAGTCCTGTGGGATAGAGCTCAAGGAAAGGGGGAAACACCAGCCAGGGAGGCTGCTCCAACCTAATTTGGGAAAAAGAGGGGACCACATCCCTCATAGCTGACCTTTCCTTATCAGGGCTCCCCCTCCCACATGTCTGCTCCGCATACGTTCTCACTCCCCCTTTATCCTTTACAACCTGACCTCCAACTTCCTTACTTTCCCCTGGCCAATCATATTGGCTGGCAGCTCTTTAATGTGGAACCCCCAGCAGGTAGTAGACTCCTTCCCCAGTCCATTAATGTTTTCATAGGTTTTGACGGTTCTGTCAAAGGAGCCTTGGTGAGTTGCTACAGTGCACCTTGTAGATGATACAAACTGCTGCCACTGTGCCCCAGTGGAGGGAATGAATGTTTTAGGTGGTGGATGATCAAGTGGGCTGCTTTGTCCTGGATGGTGTCAAGTGCTTGAGTGTTGGTGCCACACTGATCCAGTCAAGTGAAGAGTATTTCATCACACTCCTGACACATGCTTTGTAGATTGTTGTTGAACTGTGAGAAGTTAGGAGATGAATTACATGCTGCAGAATTTCCAACCTCTGAGCTGTTCTTGTAGCCATGGCATTTATATGGATAGTCTAGTAAAGTTTCTGGTTAATGGTAATTCCCACGATGTTGATAATGGGGATTCAGTGAAGCTCAGTGGGCTAGATAGCTGGTTTGTAATGAAGAGCAAGGCCAGCAGGGCGGGTTCAATTCTTGTACTACCTTACCCGAACAGCGTGGAATGTGGCAACTCGGGGCTTTTCACAGTAACTTCATACTTGTGACAATAAAAGATTATTATTATTTAATATCATGGGGAAATGATTCAATATTCTCTTGTTGAAGATGGTTATTGCCTGGCATTTGTGTGGCATGAATGTTACTTGCAATTTAATGCGCTCAAGCCTGGATATTGTCCGGGTCGTACTGCATTTAGACTTGGACTGCTTCAGTGTCTGAGGATTCATTTAAAAAAAATATATTTTTATTCTCCTTTTTCACATTTTTCCCCAAATTTGTATCCACCAACAATAAACAATAAGCAGTAACGAATTTAATGTCAATCCCCATATCAACAACAACAATCCCATCCTCCCACCAATCCTCAAACGTTAGCCCCCATGTTCACATAAACAAACAACAAAAGGAATCAGGAATCACCCATAGTCACCATTAACACACACAGTTCCCCCTCCCCCCAACCCTCCCATCCCCTCCCCCCAACTAATGTTCGATATTATTAAATTCTTGAAAGTGCAGAACGAATAACTCCCATGAATTGTAGAACCCCTCCATGCTTCCCCTCAGTTCAAATTTAACCTTCTCAAGAGTCAAGAATTCCAACAGGTCTCCCTGCCGCACTAGGGCACAGGGTGGAGAGGCTGCTTCCCATCTCAACAGGATCTGCCTTCAGGTGATCAATGAGGTGAAGGCTACAACATCTGCCTTCGCATATGTTTCTAACCCTGGCTGGTCCGACACCCCGAATATAGCCTCACGAGGACAAGGGTCCAGTTTCACGTGCACCACTTTAGAGATTACCCAAAACACCTCCTTCCAGTAACCCTCCAGGTTTGGACAGGACCAAAACATATAAACATGATTTGCGGGCCCCCAACCCCCCTCCGCAACGTTCACACACATCTTCTACCCCCTCAAAGAGGAGGCTCATCCTCGCCCTTGTGAGGTGTGCTCTATATACCACCTTCAGCTGTATCAGCCCCAACCTTGCGCACGAGGTGGAGGCGTTCACCCTCTGGAGCACCTCACACCAGAACCCCTCGTCCATGCCCTCTCCAACTCTTCCTCCCACTTTGCATTGATCCCTTCCAGTGGTGCCTTTTCCTCTTCCAAAATTGCCCTGTAAACCGCCGACACTACCCCCTTCTCCAGTCCCCCCTGTCATCAGAACCTCCTCCAGCAATGTGGGAGCCAGCTCCACCGGGAAGCTCTGTATCTCCTGCCTGGCGAAATCTCGAACCTGCATGTATCTAAACATTTCCCCCTGCTCCAGCCCTTACTTCGCTCCCAGCTTCTTCAATCCTGCAAACCGACTTGCAAGAAACAAGGGCGGAATTCTTCCAGTCACGCTACGCCGCCCTGGCGCCGGGACGCAATTCTCCGCAATGCAGAGAATCGGTGCCATCAACGCCGGCGTGGTCGGCGCGATGCCGGTATGGGTATGTGGCGACTCTCCGGCCCGGGCCGGCGCCCCGATTCTCCGGCCCAAATGGGGCGAGCACAAAAAGCCAAGTCCCGACAGTGCCATTCTAACAGCCTCTGAGCTGACAGGACCGCGGCGCTGAAAGGTCCTGGGGCGGCCTGTTGGGGGGGGGTGCGGGTCCGACCCCGTGGGGGGGCCTCCATAGTGGCCTGGCCCGCAATCGGGGCCCACCAATCAATGGGCCAGCCTCTCTGTCTGGGGGCCTCCTGTCCTCCTCGCCGGTCCTGTAGCCCTGCGCCACTTGGTGTCGGGGCCGGCGCAGGGAAGGCCACTGCTCATGCGCTAGTTGGCGCCGGCCGAACTGTGCATGCGTGGACCCTGCGGCGCCAGGTTCCCGTCGGGATCGGCAGCTGGAGCGGCGTGGACCGCTTCAGCACCGTGCTAGCCCCCTGTGGGCCGGAGAATGGGGTCCCAGAACGAGCGCCGACGCTGGAGTAAAACTCCCGTTTTTACGCCGGCGTCGACACGTAACCGCCCGATGGGAGAATCGCGCCCCAAATCTTTTAGTGTCTTAATCCCCTTCTCCTCCCATTTCCACAAGTTTCCGTCCCACTTCCCTGCCTCAAGTCTGTAGTTCCCCCAAATCGGCATTTCCCGAGACCCTGCCCCCAATCCGAAGTGTTGCCGAAACTGCCTCCAAATTCTCAATGAAGCTCTTAGTACCGACAGCCTGAGTATTTCCGCGGGGTCCCCACACAAACTCTCCTCCATTCTGACCCACTGGGAGTCAACCCCTCTGACCCAGCTCTGCACATTCTCCACATTCGCCGCCCAGTAATAATATATCAGGTTCGGAAGACCCAAACCCCCTGCCTGCTCAGTGTCTGAGGATTCATGAATGATGCTGAACACTGTGCAATCAGCAGCGAACATCCCTACGGTCTTCTTTTATTTTTGATGAAAACCTCTGCTGTTCGTTTGAAATCCTGCAATCCTTTTATGACATTTAGCCCCTCTACACATTTTTAACCCGGCACATTGATGTTTTTCACTTTCTTTTGATCACTTTCTTTACCGTATCCCCAGCTTCATTCTCTATGATGCACAGGATTTTCAGTTCTTTTGGACAGCCATTCCAAGTGCTGCTGTTTTCAACCATATCTCTCTTATTCCAATCTAATTCCACAGTCAGTGTTTGTTGCTATCACTGCTTGATCTGCTTTAAATCGCTGGCTTTTAAAGCAGATCAAGCAGGCCAGCAGCGCGGTTCGATTCCCGTACCAGCCTCCCCGGACATGCGCCGGAATGTGGCGACTAGGGGCTTTTCACAGTAACTTCATTGAAGCCTACTCGTGACAATAAGCGATTTTACATTTTACATTTACACTCCCAATCAGCCAGCCTTTTGTATACTTGCAGGCGTTATAGGTATTCTTCAGACCTGTTTTGGGCAGTACGGTAGCATAGTGGTTAGCACAGTTGCTTCTCAGCTCCAGGGTCCCAGGTTCGATTCCCGGCAGGGTCACTGTCTGTGCGGAGTCTGCACGTTCTCCCCGTGTCTGCGTGGGTTTCCTCTGGGTGCTCCGGTTTCCTCCCACAGTCAATTGACTTCAAATGGTTTTCAGTTTAGTTGAAATAATAGCTGGGATTTTGCATTAGCAATGACACTGAGGCTAAGAGCACTTGCCATTATTCATGGGGAAATTTTCTGGGGACCACATCTGTGTAATTAAACGCAGAATTCATGAATCAGTTGTCCGAGATGCACTGTTAGAGTCATAGAGTAGTAGAGGTCCACAGTACAGAAAAGGTCCTTCAGCCCATTGCGTCTGCGCTGGTCAAAAACAACCACCTAGTTGTGCTACTCCCATTTTCCAGCACTTGGTCCATAGCATGTATGCCTTGGCATAATAGTAATAATCAAAATAATCTTTATTATTGTCACAAGTAGGCTTACATTAATACTGCAATGAAGTTACTGTGAAAATCCCCTAGTTGCCACACTCTGGTGCCTGTTAGAATACACTGAAGGAGAATTCAGAATGCCTGATTCACCAAACAAGCACGTCTTTCAGGAATTATGGGAGGAAACCGGAACACCCAGACGAAACCCACGCAGACACAGAGAGAATGTGCAGTCTCCACACAGATAGTGATTCAAGCCGGGAATCGTACCCGGGTCCCTGGCACTGTGAAGCAGCAGCGCTAACCACTGTGTTACCATGCCTTCTAAATACTTCTTAATAGTTATGAGAGTCTCTGCCTCCACCATCCTTTCAGACCGTGAGTTCCAGACTCCCACCACCCTCTGGGTGAAAAAGCTTTTCCTTACATCCCACCTAACCCTCCTGTCCCTTACCTTAAATCTATGCCCCCCTTGGGCAGCATGGTGGTGCAGTGGTTAGCACTGCTGCCTATGGTGTTGAGGACCAGGTTCGATCCCGACCCTGGGTCACTGCCTGTGAGAAGTTTGCACATTCTCCTCATATCTGCGTGGTTTCACCCTCACAACCCAAAGATGTGCAGGATAGGTGGATTGGCCACACTAACTTGTCCTTTTAATTGGAAAAAAATAATTGGGTACTCTAAATTTATTACAAAAAACACTATGCCCCCTTGTCATTTATCCCGCCACCAAGGGGGACGATTTCTTCCTGTCTTTTTTTTTCCAATTAAGGGTTAATTTAGCGTGGCCAATCCACCTAACCTGCACATCTTTGGGTTGTGTGGGTGAAACCCACGCAGGCATGGGGAGAATGTGTTCTTCCTGTCTACACTATCTTTGCCACTCATAATCATTTTGTCATGAATGATTACTGCACCTTTAATGTAATGATCCCGTTCAGACCGGGTGTGATGAACGGTATTAATAACTGCCGTAAACGGTACCTGACCTTTAATACCTTGCCCCTTTAAGAGGCTTGGAACCCTGGGGGACTCCGCCTCTGGCTACGCCCCCAGGAAACAGTATATAGGATAAGGCTCCATGTGGCGAGCACACTTCTCTCGAATGCGGTCCTGTTCTCTGTATATGAAAGCCTTTGATTACCGACCTCGCTCTCGCGTCGTAATTGAGAGTGCCTCAATTTAATATACAGACACATCAAGATGGACAGCGCTCTAAAACCGGAGAAACTCAACCTGGACGCCAGGTCGCCGGAATCCCCGGAAATTTTTAAACATTGGCTCCGGTGTTTCGAGGACTATCTGGACTCCTCAACGACTGATGTCGACAGCACTTGAAAGCTGCGCTTACTACATGGCCGGGTGGGCCACCAACTCTCCGTCGTGATCGAAACCGCTACGACATATGAGGCGACCGCCGAAATATTGAAGAAACGCTTCATAAAACCTACTAACGAGGTACACGCCAGACATTTGCTCTCAACCTGCAGCCAGCGTTCCGGGGAAACGCTGGAAGAGTTCATGGAAAGACTCAATGCGCTCGCGAGGAACTGCGACCCCAAAGCAGTGACGGCAGAAGACCACAGGAACTTACATATTCGCGACATCCTTGTGTCTGGTATCAGGTCCTCGTACATCCGGCAGCGGCTCCTAAAAGACGGGGCAAAGGATCTCCAGGGCACGGTAACGCTCGCCTCTTCTCTCGAAACGCCCCACCGTAACCTCCGTACGTACTCCGCAGACCTTGCGAACCCCTCTCGATCCCTTCCAGACTCGGCCACGCTACAGGCCTGTGCCACGCGGCGATCCACTCACTCCGGGGGTTCCCTATGCTATTTCTGTGGGCAAGGCCAGCACCCACGTCAGCGTTGCCCAGCCCGATCCGTGATCTGCAACGACTGCGGGAAGAAAGGGCACTTCGCGGATGTCTGCCTGGCTGGGCCCAAAGGCCACAAACAAAACCCTCACCAGGCCCAGAAATCAAGCTCCCGGTCTCACAGACCCCGCAACGCAGCCGTGCTGTGGCCGGACACGGCCACTTCCAACGCGTCATCGACCTTGTGCGAGTCATGAGAGCGGCCATCTTGGCGGCGGCCATCTTCGAAACCCGACACGTTCGACCGGTGGTGGCGGCCATCTTGTGACTCTGGGCGGCCATTTTGTGAGTTCGACTCTGACGGCCCGCAACTAGGAGCGATCACACTCGATCAATCGCAGCCGAAACACCTGCGAAACTCAATGATGTGGGTGCGAATCAACGGCCACGACACTCCCTGCCTATTCGACTCAGGGAGCGCGGAGAGCTTTATCCATCCAGACACAGTAAGGCGCTGCTCCCTGCGCACCCACCCCGCCTCCCAAACTATCGCCCTCGCCTCAGGGTCCCATTTGGTTCAAATCACGGGGTATTGTGTCGCTGACCTCGCAATTCAAGGCGCTAAATACTCCCGTTTTAAACTTTACATCTTTCCTCAACTCTGCGCCCCCCTGCTGCTTGGTCTGGACTTTCAGTGCAGCCACCGGAGCCTGACACTGAAGTTCGGCGGACCCCTTCCCCCACTCATGGTATGCAGCCTGGCGACACTCAAAGTTGCGCCACACCCCCTCTTCGCGAATCTCACTCCCGACTGTAAGTCCGTCGCCACCAGGAGTTGCCGGTACAGTACCCAAGACATGACTTTTATCAAGTCAGAGGTTCAGCGGCTACTAAAAGAGGGGGTCATAGAGGTCAGCAACAGCCCTTGGAGGGCTCAAGTATTGGTAGTCCGCTCCGGGGAAAAGCAACGAATGGTAGTGGATTATAGCCAGACCATAAACCGCTTTACACAACTCGATGCTTACCCACTTCCTCGCATAGCTGAAATGGTCACTCACATCGCCCAGTATCGGGTATTCTCCACGGTTGAGCTCAAATCGGCCCACCATCAACTCCCTATCCGCCCAGAGGACCGCCCCTACACGGCTTTTGAAGCAGCCGGTCGGCTGTTTCACTTCCTCAGGGTCCCCTTTGGTGTTACAAACTTGTCTCCATTTTCCAGAGGGTGATGGATCAAATGGTGGACCAGTACGGCTTACGGGCTACCTTCCCAACGTCACCATCTGCGGCCATGACCAGCAGGACCACGACGCAAACCTGAGGAACTTCCTCCAGACTGCCCGGGGCCTCAACCTGACGTACAACAAAGAGAAATGCATGTTCCACACAACCCGGCTAGCCATCCTCAGCTACGTCGTGGTAAACGGGGTCCTAGGCCCGGACCCCGACCGCATGCATCCCCTTAAGGAACTCCCCCTCCCCCGTATCCTCAAGGCACTCAAACGGTGCTTGGGGCTTTTCTCCTATTACGCCCAGTGGGTCCCCAGATATGCGGACAAAGCCCGGCCACTCATTAAGACCACGGTTTTCCCCTGACGGATGAGGCCCAGTCGGCTTTCGACCGTATCAAGGCCGGCATCATCAAGGCCGCCATGCACGCGGTGGACGAAGCCATTCCCTTCCAAGTAGAAAGCGACGCATCTGACATCGCCCTGGCTGCTACCCTCAACCAGGCGGGCAGACCAGTAGCGTTCTTCTCCCGAACCCTCACCGCCTCGGAAATTCGGCACTCTGCAGTCGAGAAGGAGGCACAAGCCATTGTGGAGGCCGTGCGGCACTGGAGGCACTACCTAGCCGGTAGGAGGTTCACCCTCGTCACCGACCAACGGTCGGTCGCCTTTATGTTCGATAACGCACAACAGGGCAAAATAAAGAACGACAAAATTCTGAGGTGGGGAATAGAGCTCTCCACCTATACATACGATATTAAATATCAGCCGGGGAAGCTCAACGAGTCCCCAGATGCACTGTCTCGCGGCACGTGCGCCAACGCGCAATTGGACCGCCTGAGATCCATCCACGATGACCTCTGCCACCCGGGGGTCACCCGGCTTGCCCACTTCATCAAGTCCCACAACCTACCCTACTCCACAGGTCAAGGCCATGACTAAGGCATGCCAGATCTGTGCGGAATGCAAACCGCAATTCTATCGACCAGACAAGGCCCACCTGATAAAGGCCTCTGGGCCCTTTGAGCGCCTAAGCGTGGACTTCAAAGGGCCCCTCCCGTCCACCAACTGCAATATCTATTTCCTCACCGTCATCGACGAATTCTCCCGCTTCCCTTTTGCTGTCCCCTGCCCCGATACGACCTTGGCCTCCGTGATCAAGGCACTGTGCAGCATCTTCACACTGTTTGGTTTCCCCGCTTATATCCACAGCGACCGGGGTACATCGTTCATGAGCACCCTTCTCGGTAGCTGTCTGGTTCTCATCTAATTAAAGCCTTTGTATTACCAATCATCTCTGTCGAGTTGTAATTGAGGGTATCTCAATTTAATTAGCAGAGAACCAGACAGCTACCAAGAAGGGTGCTCACTGCACACTGCCCACTGAACATTACCTTATATCAAGGCACTGCACAGAATCTTCACCTTGTTTGGTTTCCCCACAAATATCCACAGCGACCAGGGTACATTGTTCATGAGTGATGAGCTGCGTCTGTATCTGCTCAACTAGGGCATCGCCTCGAGCAGAACGACGAGCTATAGCCCGCGGGGAAACGGGCAGGTGGAGAGGGAGAACGCGACAGTTTGGAAGGCTGTCCTTCTAGCCCTATGGTCAAGAAGTCTCCCAATCACCGCTGGCAGGAGGTCCTACCCAATGCCCTACGCTCCATTAGGTCGCTCCTCTGTGCAACCACGAACGAGACCCTTCACTATCGCTTGTTTGTCTTCCCCAGGAAGTCTACCTCTGGGGTCCCGCTTCCAAGTTGGCTGACGACTCCGGGACCAGTCCTACTCCGGAGGCACACGAGGAGCCATAAGACGGACCCTCTAGTCGAGAGGGTCCAGCTGCTGCATGCGAACCCCCAATACGCCTGCGTCGAGCACCTCGACGGAAGGCAAGACACAGTTTCCCTGCGAGACCTGGCACCCGCTGGCTCTCCCACTGACGCCCCCCCTCTCTACCGACGGTCCCCTCCCCGCACCGGCTGCCGATACCGACAGTGCCCCCCCCCCCCCGCCGGCGCGGGCACCAATCACCCTAGTCACTCTAACACGGGCAAAGGCTCAGACCACAGTGCTCCCGGATATACTCCCACTGAAGACGCCCATGTCCGCCGCACCACCGCCGGAGCTGAGAAGGTCAACAAGGACAATCAGACCACCCGAAAGACTGGACATGTAATTCCACTTCACCCTGTGAAGGGCAGCACAGTAGCATGGTGGTTAGCATAAATGCTTCACAGCTCCAGGGTCCCAGGTTCGATTCCCGGCTGGGTCACTGACTGTGCGGAGTCTGCTCGTCCTCCCCGTGTGTGCGTGGGTTTCCTCCGGGTGCTCCGGTTTCCTCCCACAGTCCAAAGATGTGCGGGTTAGGTGGATTGGCCATGCTAAATTGCCCGTAGTGTCCTAAAAAGTAAGGTTAAGGGGGGGGTTGTTGGGTTACGGGTATAGGGTGGATACGTGGGTTTGAGTAGGGTGATCATTGCTCGGCACAACATCGAGGGCCGAAGGGCCTGTTCTGTGCTGTACTGTTCTATGTTCTATCTATGTTCTATACCCCCGACGGACTCTGTGCTTTCTTTTAAAACAGGGGGTGAATGTGATGAATGATTACTGCACCTTTAATGTAATGATCCCATTAAGGCAGCACGGTAGCATGGTGGGGCAGCACGGTAGCATGGTGAAGCAGCACGGTAGCATGGTGGGGCAGCACGGTAGCATGGTGGGGCAGCACGGTAGCATGGTGGGGCATCGCAGTAGCATGGTGGGGCAGCACGGTAGCATTGTGGGGCAGCACGGTAGCATGATGGGGCAGCACGGTAGCATGGTGGGGCAGCACTGTAGCATGGTGGGGCAGCACGGTAGCATGGTGGGGCAGCACGGTAGCATGGTGGTTAGCATAAATGCTTCACAGCTCCAGGGTCCCAGGTCCGATTCCCGGCTGGGTCACTGTTCCAGTGAGGATTCACCTGAGGAAGGAGCTGCGCTCTGAAAGCTAGTGATTCGAAACAAACCTGTTGGACTTTAACCTGGTGTTATAAGACTTCTTACTGTGCTGTAAACTGGCTATCTGATTTTGATCTAGTCAGGTTTTTCGAGAAGGCAAGTTGATGTTTCAGGGCGTGCCCTTTCCACTCTGCCCATTGACATTGTAACCCTGAGAAATGAATAAAAATGTTTTAAATCAAGGTGCGCCTTGGTGGATTGCAAGGCGAACCAGAAAACCCCAGATCATAAACATGGCCCTGTTTTTATTTGTAATCCGCTGGCTTGAACTAATGATCCAGAGACACAAGTTTAAATCCCACCACATTTGGAGGAGGATCTGGCGCCTCTGGAAGGGGCTGAGGCCAAGTGGGAGGAGGAGCTGGAGGAGCGGTTGTGGTGTGAGGTACTGCGGAGGGTGAATGCTTCAGCCTCATGTGCGAGGCTTTGAAATTTGCTTTGAGTGAGGCGTTCCACAAGAAATTTGGTTTGATTGTATTACATTTCAAGGAGCTGTTTACCATCAGCTGCTCAGGGGAAGGGGGGCAAAAGTGGGGTGTTTAATTGAGGTTACTGGGGGGAGGGAGTTGGGGGTTTGTGTTGTTTTTTCTTTGCTATGTTGTGTGTTTAAAAATTTAAAATATCAAAAACTTATATTAAAATATATATACTTTTTAATTAAATCCCACCACATTAGCTAAGGGATTTAAATGTAATTCCTTAAATACATTTGGAATTAAAACTGGTATCAGTAATGGTGACCATATGAAACTATGAATCATATACTTTGGGGAAGGCAATAAGCCATCCCTATCCAGCCAGGTCTATTCATTGCCCACAGCAATATGGTTGACCTTTAACTGTGCTCTGAAATTGCCTAGCCAGCTATTCAGCGGTCAAGAAGATGGTTTGACACCACTTCCTCAAGGGCAATTAGGGATGGGCAATAAATGCAGGCCTTGACATCAGCACATACACAATAAACTACAATAAAAGGTCCTTTAAATGTGTGCAAGGTAACTCAACATATTATCAACAACAGCGCAAGGAACGGTGTGACCACGAATACAGAGAAGTTCCCCGGGAAGTTTCCTCAATCTATCACCTCTGGAATATCAGTGGAAATCATGGAGAGGCCTGTAAACAGGGATTCTGCTCATTTGTTTGCCCAAGTTACAGCAACCAATCAGGAGAATAACCAAGAAAATTTCCAACATAGGACTCGGATTGAAGGAAAATATCACTTTATTTTAGCTATTGTCTCATGCTAGTTTATCAATTATTAATATACTTTAAAAATTCCCATCTCAGGAGTTATCAGGTGCAAGATAAGAAAGGCAATTCGGCCTTTTGCAAAGATTACAACAGATCACTAAATCTATTCAGGGGGTGTTGGAAAGGGAAGAGATTGCTGTACCTATAGCGATATACATTCTAAATTATTTTAAGAAATTTATATTTTCTGATCTTTATCACATTTCAAACAGTCATAACTATAATATATGAGTAACTTTACTCTTGTGTCCATTATTCATCAACATTTTACTTGATTAATTCCTGAAGCTGCTTATGTAAACTTGCCAACTCTAATTATACCTCTTACCTGAGAAGGTGGTGCAACATCTAATGAGTAACCAATACCTGTTTCTAATTTTTTTCATAGATAACACTGCAATGTCTGAATTGGGTCCTCCTGCCATTGGAGGTACTGTGGACATCGGCTATTTTTCTTTTTCTCCCAATACTGTTATGGGCCAGGGCTTAGAAACTCAAAGTGTATTATGAAGCTCACCTGACCGATAACCTTTCTGTTGAATTTGGCTAGGATGAGCACAAGAGTCTTCACTCCAGGGGCAGGATTCTCCCCTACCCGGTGGGGCGGGGGGTCCCGGCGTAGCGGAGTGGCGGCAACTACTCCGCCGTCGGGCCTCCCCAAAGCCCACGCCTGAGCGGTTGGCACCACGCCGACTGTCGCCAAAACCGGCAACAACGTCCTTTGATGCCCGGCGCCAGGGCTGGCCGAAAGGCCTTCGCCGGTTCGCGCATGCGCTAGTGCGTCAGCTGCCGCTGACGTCACCACCGGCGCATGCACGCTGGGGGATTCTCTTCCGCCTCCGCCATGGTGGAGGCCGTGGCAGCGGTGGAAGCAAAAGAGTGCCCCCACGGCACTGGCCCGCCCGTCGATCGGTGGGCCCCGATTGCGGGCCTGGCCACTGTGGGGGCACCCCCCAAGGTCCGATCGCCCTGCGCCCCCCCAAGACCCCGGGGGCCCGCTCGCGCCGCCGATCCCGCCGCCACCAGTGGTGGTTCAAACCACGGCGGCGGGAGAGGCCTCTCAGCGGCGGAACTTCGGCCCATCGCGGGCCGGAGAATCGCCGCAGGGGCCTCGCCGATTGGCGGGGCATGATTCCCGCCCCCGCCAATTCCCGGGTGGTGGAGAATTCCAGCCACGGCGGGGGCGGGATTTACTCCGGCCCCGGGCAAATCTCCGACCCTGCGGGGGGTCAGAGAATTTCGCCCCAGGTGTGATTCATCAGACTTCCTAGGTGCTTTTATCAAAACAAAGTTTATTATCAGAATGTAGTTAACATATATAAAACTTATAAAATATATAAAGCTGGTTTAGCTTACTTGCTGGTTTAGCTTACTCGGCTAAATCGCTGGTTTTTAAAGCAGACCAAGCAGGCCAGGAGCACGGTTCGATTCCCGTACCAGCCTCCCCGGACAGGCTCCGGAATGTGGCGACTAGGGGCTTTTCACAGTAACTTCATTGAAGCCTACTCGTGACAATAAGCGATTTTCATTTTCATTTCATTTTCAACTCTTAGCTTTTTTTAGTTATCAATTACAAACATGAAAAAACACACAACAGCTACTGTAATCTATGTATATAATTCTTAATGAATCCCCCCTAGCTGTTCCAATTCAATACAAAATCCAATAAAACCAAAACCCCTTTCAAGGGTGTGGCCCAGCACTCTGTAATCTCACTTGAATGGGATTGGTGTTTTTCCTGAGATTCTGATCCTGTTCCAGCAGATTTAAACCCCTTCTGGATAGCAACTCTAAAGCTTTAAAGTTACCAAGGCAGTTTGCCACACTTAATGTGCTTTCAGTTCACTGGAACAGCTTTAAAACAAAATGGGGAAACTTCCTGCAACTTAACACAGTGCTTCTTTTTCCGCATCCAAACCAACAAACCGTAAATGAAACCAAAACGCGAAACCCCCTCTCACCTGACAGCCATAGCCCATCTTCACCCACACATGACATCACTGAAGCCGTGCTACAAGCCATGTGGTAAACAAAACTTTTCTGAAAGGAACACTCACATGACAATGCAAACACAGTTAAATAACATAGCAGTTCCTCAGATTAAACATACACAATGGTAGGGACACTTCACTCGTACCATAATAATTCACACAATCATTATTACTCATCAAATCTCATTTCATCCAAATGTGCAATGTCCTTATCTTTGCAAAGGAAACCTGCCTTCGAAGCAAAATAACTGGCCTAGGGCTGGAAATCCTTAGCCCTTTAAGAAAGCGGTCATGGAAGATATTAGCTGTGAGTATATTCATGGCTCAAGAATCCTTGATATTAGAAAAATTGACAATGCTCTTAGTATGTGAAATCATGACCCTACCCACATTGTTACTAACCCACCAGAAAGTAGCCCAGGCCCCGAGGTTTATCATCTTAATGGTAAAGCCACATGCCCAAAGGTAACAAGGTCAGAATCCACAGTTACTCATCAGAATCCCAAGGTATCAGAGGGCCCAGCCCCCAAAGCAATTCTAACCTCAGTCTGAGTGGGGAAGCAGTTGCAGATTTCCAGCTATTTGACGGTGTATGTGAAGTGGATCAAGGAACAGACAAGGCTGTCCAGATCATTGTTTAGATTTGCTGTTGCTTGGCCAAGAGGACCAGAGGTATTCCTTCCCCAGAACCAATTTGCACGCACCTCTATAACTGCAGGTGGGAGGCCAAAGGTTACCTGATTTTTCAGAGACCAGCAGCCAAGCAAACTGATCAATTAGTTAAAACGGCTGTGGTCTCGTATTGCTGCAAGCGGCTGGGAAAACTAACTGAAACTAGAACATAAATATAAATAGTCTTCCTGGTGCATGCCCACGATAAATTTGAAAGGAGCAGTAATTGGGCTGGGATTCGGTCCAGGTCCTGACCTCCCTCACCAGTGTTCGTGGGGTTTTGTTTGTGGAACCCCATCAGGCAAAAGGAGTATTGCCGGGCAATGGGCTTCCAGGCCTGGAATTTCCCCAGCACTCGTGTGACAGACAGTGGTTGGCTGGTACACCAAGCGAGGAGACAGACTGACAGGTGCAGAAAGAGAAGATCTCTATCTCAATGCTGCATGACTTACCTCAGCAATGTGCAGCAGTCTGGCACAGATAATCTCCAGCTTGTACTAATTTTCAACTGCAAGAGTAGAGTGAATATGTATCACTGGTGAGGAAAACATTTGGTTGGATGCTGAAGATGGCTGACCATTGTAAAGTGGAGTAAAAATGGAAAATGCTGCAACAGCTCAGCAGGTCAGGCAGCATCCGTAGAGAGAGAAACAGAATTAACGTTTTGAGTCCAGTATGACTCTTCTTCAGAACCGGAAAATGGTGTAAATGTGATTGATTTTATGCTGTTGGAAAAAGTGTGGCCATCCCACACCGTCAGGAAACCCGGGGGCGTGGATGCGCTGCCGGGGTGAAGAGGACCCCGCCAATCGAGCATTCCGTCTGAAAGATTTGCCCGAGAGTAGGTGTTAATTTCTGAATAAAGGTCAGCATTTACTAAAAACAAATAGCAGAATATGTTAATGGAAGTTAAAGAGTCAGCACTGTCTGACAGCAAAAACATGAGAAAAAGGTACAGACTGTAAAGTGTCGAATCGGAAGATGAGGTGCTGTTCCTCCAGCTTGGAATGAGCTTCCTGGAATATTGTAGCAGGCCGAGCACAGAAATGCGAGCATGAGAGCAAGATGGTGAACTGAAATGGAAGGTCGGGTTTTGATGTACCATCGATTGTACGCGAGGCGAGTGATTTACCAAAGTCTGGCTTTAATTGACTAGAACACAGCTCTGCGATCATCTACAGTGGAAAGGGACGATCGTCAGGCACCTGGGCATTTATACCTCGTTAATAGAGGCGTGGTTAACTCAGCCTCTCGGCCAATCGGTCGAGAGGCACATGACCGACCAGGGCCAATGGTAAGCCGATGTTCTGGCCCAATGGCAGACGAGTATGCAGATCATATCACCACATTCATCCCTTACGGAGAAGGAAGGCGGGGGGGGGGTGTGAACGAGACCCAGGGTGGGGTGGGAGGGGGGGGGGAGAACTGGTGATATGTGTAGCCGTCGGGAGAATAATTTTCTCTCCGTACCCTTATCGAATTTGAGGGCTTCCCACTGGCCCAGACATAACGATATTTACAAAAAAAGTCCATGGGGCTGTAGAACTCTAGAAGGATTCGATCAGTCTTTTGGTGGTCCTTGACGTCCTGGCCGAGCGCCGCAGTGGAGGAGTTGTCGTCGGATCGGCTGATGGTCCTGCTGATGTTCTGGAGTCTGGGAGCGATAGACTTCGAGTAGTCTCCGTCACCTGAGCTGGCCGCGGAGACGCCATGGATGAGGGATGGGGAAGCTGAGTGGGGTGCTGGGGTGAAAAAGGGGAGGGGGAGTCTGTGGTGGGGGGGGCCGCACGCCGGCGGGTGCCAGGTCCCGGAGGGAGACCGTGTCCTGTCGACCGTCGGGGTACTCCTAATATGCGTACTGCGGGTTAGCGTGGAGTAACTGGACATGCTCCACCAACGGGTCGGACTTGTGCACCCGCACATGCTTCCGCAGCAAGATGGGCCCGGGGGTGACCAGCCACGTCGGGAGAGGGGATCCGGAGGACGACTTCCTGGGGAAAACAAGAAGACGCTCATGAGGTGTCTGATTAGTTGCAGTACAGAGGAGTGAGTGGATAGAGTGCAGGGCATCGGGGATCACCTCTTGCCATCGGGAAATAGGGAGATTTCTGGACCGGAGGGCCAGTAGTATGGTCTTCCAGATGGTACCATTCTCCCGCTCGACCAGTCCGTTACCCCGAGGGTTATAGCTGGTCGTCCTGCTAGAGGCGATGCCCCTGTCGAGCAGGAATTGACGCAGCTCGTCGATCATAAATGAGGACGCCCGATCGCTGTGTATGTACGCGGGGTAGCCGAACAGTGAGAAGATGGAGAGTAGGACCTTAATGACGGTCGATGTGGTCATGTCGGGACAGGGAATGGCGAAGGGGAAGCGGGAGTGTTCGTCGATAACCGGCAGGAAGTAAATGTTGCGGTTGTTAGAGGGAAGGGGCCCCTTGAAGTCAATGCTAAGACGTTCGAAGGGGCGGGATGCTTTGATCAGGTGTGCGCGCTCGGGGCGGTAGAAGTGCGGTTTGCACTCGCCGCAGATGTGGCAGTCGCCGGTTACTGACCTGACTTCCTCGATGGAGTAGGGCAGGTTGCGGGCCTTAATGAAATGGTGTAGGCGGGTCACCCCTGGATGGCAGAGGTCTGCGTGGAGGGAGCGGAGGCGGTCTATCTGCGCGCTGGCGCAGGTACCGCGGGACAGGGCATCAGGAGGCTCATTGAGCTTCCCAGGATGATACAAGATATCATAGTTGTACGTGGACAACTCGATCCGCCACCGTAAAATTTTGTGATTTTTGATCTTTCCCCTTTGTGCATTATCAAACATGAAGGCTACTGACCGTTGGTCTGTGAGGAGGGTAAACCTCCTGCCGGCAAAATAGTGCCTCCAATGTCGCACGGCTTCGACTATGGCCTGGGCTTCCTTTTCCACAGAGGGGTGGCGGAGTTCGGAAGCCTGGAGAGTTCTGGAGAAGAAGGCCACGGGTCTGCCCTTTTGGTTCAGGGTGGCCGCCAGAGCTACTTCTGATACGTTGCTCTCGACCTGGAAGGGGAGGGCCTCGTCGATGGCGCGCATCGTGGCCTTTGCGATGTCCGCTTTGATGCGGCTAAAGGCCTGGCAGGCCTCCGTCGACGGCGGGAAGGTCGTGGTTTGCATGAGGGGACGGGCCCTGTCAGCGTAATTGGGAACCCATTGGGCGTAGTATGCGAAGAACCCCAGGCAGCGTTTGAGGGATTTGGGGGTATTGGTGAGAGGGAGTTCCATCAGGGGGCGCCTGCGTTCGGGGTCGGGGCCTATCACTCCGTTACGCACTACGTAGCCGAGGATGGCTAGGCGGTCGGTGCTAAACACCCATTTATCCTTATTGTACGTGAGGTTAAGCAGTTTTGCGGTTTGGAGGAATTTCTGGAGGTTGGCGTCATGGTCCTGCTGGTCGTGGCCGCAGATGGTGACATTATCAAGACACGGGAAGGTAGCCTGTAATCCGTACTTGTCGACCATTCGGTCCATCTCCCGTTGGAAGACCGAGACCCCATTTGTGACACCAAACGGAACCCTAAAGAAGTGGTAGAAGCGCCCATCAGCCTCGAACGCGGTGTACAGTCGGTCACTCGCGCGGATGGGGAGCTCGTGGTAAGCGGACTTAAGGTCCACAGTGGAGAAGACCTTGTATGTCGCGATCTCGTTTACCATGGTAGAAATACGGGGGAGAGGATACGCGTCCAGTTACGTAAACCGATTAATGGTTTGGCTATAATCGATGACCATCCGATTTTTCTCCCCTGTCCGGACCACCAGCACTTGGGCTCGCCAGGGGCTGTTGCTGGCCTCGATGACCCCTTCCGTCAGCAACCTCTGGACCTCTGACCTGATGAAGGATCGGTCCTGGGCGCTGTGCCGTCTGCTCCGTGTGGCGACGGGTTTGCAATCGGGGGTAAGGTTATCAAACAGGGAGGGGGGGGTCCACTTTGAGGGACGCGAGGCTGCAGACAGTGAGGGGGGGTATAGGGCTGCCGAATTGGAAGGTCAAGCTCTACAGGTTGCACTGGAAGTCCAGTCCTAGGAGTGCCGGTGCGCAAAGGTCAGGGAGGACAAGGAATTTATAATTTTTAAAAACCTTCCCTTGGACCGTGAGGTCCGCGATGCAGCACCCGGTGATGTGGACGGCGTGCGAACCTGAGGCTAAACCGATTTTGCGTGTTACAGGATGGACAGGGAGCGCGCAGCGTCTTACTGTGTCAGGGTGAACGAAGCTTTCCGTGCTCCCGGAGTCCAGCAGGCAGTCCGTCTCGTGACCGTTGAGGTGGATCAGCGTAGTCGTTTTGGCGAGCGTGCGTGGATGAGACTGGTCGAGTTGAACGGCCGCGAGCCGTGGAGAAAATCCGTCGTCGCCGTCCGAGTCGATGCTGGAGGGACATTGCGTGGCAGACCTGGAAGTCGGTGGCCAGGATCCACATGTGAGGTCTGTTCCCCAAGATGGCGGCGCCCAGTATCCGCACGTGGGGTCGGGGCCCCAAGATGGCGGCGCCCAGGACCCGCACGTGGGTCGGCACCCCAAGATGGCGGCGCCCAGGAAGCCCTCGTGGCCGCTGGTGGCGGAGCTAGCGTTGCCGGCGCTGCGAGCTGATGAGGTGATGAGGCGCGCAGGCCGGCTCCAGGAGGTGAGTAACATGCATCAGCTGTGGGGACGCGCAGGCCGGCTCCAGGACGCCGGTTAGGTGCATCAGCTGTGGGGACGCGCAGGCCGGCTCCAGGACGCCGATTAGGTGCAGCAGCTGCGGGAGGAGGTAAGGCACGCAGGCCGGGTGCGGGGGGGCCGGGGGCGGGGGGAGCAGAGTCGCGCTGCGGGCAGGCAGGGACCGGGGGGGGCTCCGAGAGGCGAGCCGGTCGGGCGCCGGGGCCCCGGGGCGGGGGGGAGAAACGTGCGGGGCAGGCCGGCAGAGGCCTGGAGGTGCCGGGGAGGTGCGCTTGTCGGCCCGTGGGGCGTGAGTCGGGAGCGGCTGGGGCGGCCCTGGGGGAGAGAGAGAGGCACACAGGCCGTTCGCAGAGGCCTGGGGGAGGGGGGGGAGAGTGCTGTGCAGCTTCCAGAAGCGCCGCAGCCAGCATTTTGGCCTGGCAGACCGTGGAGTAGTGGCCCTTCTTCCCGCAGCTCTTACAGAGGGCGGAGCGGGCTGGGCAGCGCGAGCGAGGGTGTTTAGCGTACCCGCAAAAGTAGCAGCGGGGCCCCGCGGATTTATCGGGGCGCCCCGTGGCACAAGCCTGAGGGAGGCCGGGAGCGGCGGGTGGCGGGTGGGAAGCATGTCAGGAGGCCTGGCCAGGGACATAGGTGCGAGCGCTTAGATCTGCGACCTCCAGGGAGGCGGAGAGAGTCAGCGTCTCAGTTAAACTGAGTTCGTCTCTTTCCAGCATCCGCTGGCGGATATTGGGAGACAGCATCCCAGCCACGTAAGCGTCTCTGATGAGTAGCTCCATGTGCTCTGTAGCGGACACCGCTACACAGGCGCAACCTCTCCCCAGGGCATAGAGGGCCCGGGCGTATTGGTCTAGAGACTCACCGGGGACTTGCTTTCTGGTGGCCAGCAGATGTCGAGCGAGTACCCTGTTGATCGGTTTGATGAATTGTCCTTTTAGCTTTTGTATAGCGTCATAATAATCCGTTTCCTCTTTGATTATTGCGTAAGCGTCAATACCCATGCTGGAGTGGAGGACGTGCAGCTTCTGTGCCCCGGTGGGGGGGGTGGTTGTAGATGCTAGGAACCCTTCGAGGCAAGTCAGCCAGAGTTGGAAAAGTTCTGCAGAGTTCGGAGTTTGCGGGCTGATGCGGAGGCATTCGGGCTTGATGCGGAACTCCATCTTCAAAGTCGTAGTCAATTAAATTGATGTACCATCGATTGTACGCGAGGCGAGTGATTTACCAAAGTCTGGCTTTAATTGACTAGAACACAGCTCTGCGATCGTCTACAGTGGAAAGGGACGATCGTCAGGCGTCTGAGCATTTATACCTCGTTAATAGAGGCGTGGTTAACTCAGCCTCTCGGCCAATCGGTCGAGAGGCACATGACCGACCAGGGCCAATGGTAAGCCGACGTTCTGGCCCAATGGCAGACGAGTATGCAGATCATATCACCACAGGTTTATGCTTGCGGACTGAGTAAAGATGTTCCACAAAGTGGTCACCCAGACTACGTTTATCCTTTATTGTAAAGTGGGGTTTCTTCATGGTTATAGGATGTACAGAATCACCTCATTTTTATAACTTCATGGACCCACCAAGAAAATGGATAATCTTGCTGAACATCAATTGCTGTTTTTGGCACATCTTCACACCCATATACTGCTTTTTATATCCCTTTTGGGGAATAGTGGCGGTATTTCCGAGCTGATTATCAGCCCATTGAACCATGTTGAATGCTCCTTCTGTGTCCAACAAGTCCTGACATTGAACTCAAACACAGAGCTTCTGGTCCAGTGATAGGGGTACAACCACATCACCGCAAGGCTTCCTATCAACTGCTGAACATATCATATGGTTCATTGTGCAGGCAAATATGCTCTGGTTCACATACTTTGCAAATCGTACCACTACTATCTTTAAAAAAAATTAATTTAGAGTATCCAATTCTTTTTTTTTCCAAATTAAGGGGCAATTGAGTGTGGCCAATCCACCTCACCTGCACATTTTTTTGGGTTGTAGGGGTGAGACCCACGCAGGCACAGAGAGAATGTACAAACTCCACATGGACAGTGACCCTGGGCTGAGATTGAACCCGGGTCCTCAGCGCCGTGAGGCAGCAGTGCTAACTATTGCACCACCGTGTCGCCCTATCTTACCGCTACTATCAAGCAGAAAACACAATAGTGCATCAAAGTTCCTCAGATATGTAAATTGCCTTGGATCACAATACAACAACATAGACATCTGCAGTAAATACTACAGCCAGACAAATTATAAATACAGCTGCAAAATCATTCAGAGTGTCACAATGGGGTTTAAAATGAAGATTCAATAAAGGACAGGCAGAACAGTTGCTGCTTGCAAAGATGTACGCCCTAGATATTCAACAGTGCAGCATCCAGAGTTAACTCTACCCTCAAGGCAGCTTGTTTCTCGGTTTAGAACATTGAAGGCTATGGTTTAGCCAATAGAATTATTCCTGTCACAGTATTTTCCCAGCAGCCCAAGTGCTCTGAATGATAACACTTCAGCAAGATTTCACTAATGGACAGTCTCCATGGATCATTCATCTTTGCGGGTGCTCATTAGTTCAAAACAGTGTTTAAAAATAGTTTTCTCTGGCTGAACACCATTCTAAACATGCAGATTAATTGGAGTTGCTTGATTTATTTAACACATATAATAATACATAAATGTTTGAGCTGCAGTCTGATTAGAATCATGGTTCGAAATTAAAATGTTCTACTTAATAGAAGGCAACAGCTTCTAGTGAATGCTATACTAAGACTGAAATGTCTGACTGCACCTTTCAGCAGCTGCTGGCCGAGCCAGTGGGTCTCCACAAGGGTATCTGACCTCCACTCCTCGGGGGGACCTTCTTCCGACTTTGAAGATTTTGACACAAGACAAGAAGTGCATGGCACTTCTGCTCATAGGCAGAGTGCTTGACCACATGCAATCACATAATGGCCAGCCAATTAGACATGCAGAGACATGGGCTTCAGCCGATCATGTGACAGGGCAGGTAGGAAGTCACCAGTTTCACCATTGGCTTGTGTGTTTGATGGCCCTGGTGCCACATTTAAATGGTACCTGGACAGTGATCAACTCCTTGCGACATCTGTGGTGAATGTCATATAGATGTATATATGTTAATTCACATTGTCTTTGTAAGCGCAGTAGCGTTATCCTACCACTAGGGGGAGTAGTGCTGGGAGCACTCAGGAACTTGTACTGGGCTCCACCCTTGGCTCCGCCCACGACTCCTTCCCCTAGTGCAGCTGTATAAATACCCGTGTCCAGAGTCAGCCTGAGTTCACTACGAGTTCATCGACAGGTAACAGGCTGGCTCTGAAGTAAGTCGATTAAAGTCTAGATTCACATCGGAAACACGTGTCTGGTGAATTGATGGTTCCATCAACATCTTTCTGGCTGTTTGTGAGGAGTTTGCAATTCCTGGAACTGTTGCAACAGCCTGTGCAAAAGTGGGGTAAAGTTTGGAATGCTTTACACTGCAAAGCTTTGGGTAACCTACCAGCACAAGGAGCACTACTTTGCAGACGTGGCAGAAGCGGATGAGTTTGTCACAAAGAACGGCCTGGGAAAGCAGCAGAAGCAGAGGTGAAACCGTCACCTTAAAAAGACTGAGAAACTGAGAGACAATTTGCACGGGACTGTATCGTCTCGGTCTAAAACCGAAAGCTAAGGCAGGGCAAGAGGGGGTGAGAACAGCGCGGTGCAGAAACAGGGATGAGAGAGCAAGAGAGGAAAGGGAAGAAAAGCAGCAGGCATGGGGAAAACTTAGACCAACTTCAGAGAGAGGCCATCCCACCAGCAAGAAAGCTAGCTCCAGGGGGTATGAGAGAGGAGGGGTGCCATGGCGTACCCTCTGGGGCAGAGAAAGTGCCTAGCGAGTGGGGAGGGGGGGGGGGGTTAAACATTACACAAGGGAGAAAAGCAGGAGAATAGAAGAGGGGGGGAAGAGGCGGGGTGACACCAGCAGAGGAGGGGAGAAGCGCAGAACCATAGGGGGAAGAAAGGGACAAGGAGGGGAAGAGCTCTAGGTTGGCTAGAGCAGGCCAAATATGGCAACGTGTGACAAGATGGCACCGCAGACAATCAGTTTGGAGGGTCCCCAAACAAAGGAGAACCCTGGATTGCAGGGGTACATGCAGGGCCGGCTCAAGGTACCGGCAACTCGGGCAGTCGCCCGGGGCGCCATGTGCTAGGGGGCGCCATCAAGGAGTGCGGGTCCCGCGCATGCGCAGTTGGGCCGGTGCCAACCAGCGCATGCGCGGTGGCCGCCCTCCCTCAGGCTGCCCCGCACAAACATGGCGGATGGATCCAGGCTCGCCGGTGGTCACTCCAGCCCCCCCCCCCGGCCCGGCCCCGCCCCCCCCAGGAGGGGAGGGACAGAAACCCCGCATCAGAATAGTCACCTGGAATGGCAGAGGATTTAATGGCCCAGTGAAAAGATCCAGAGTCTTCACCCACCTGAGAAGTATGAAAGCTTCCTCCAAGAGACATACCTGAGGGAGAAGGACCCACTGAGGCTAAGGAAGGGCTGGGTGTGCCAGACCTACCATTCTTGCTGAGGGATGAGAGCCAGGGGTAGCCATACTGATAAATAAGAGGACGGTGTTTACTGCGACGAGCACGATTACCGACCAAGGGGGACAGTACGTCATGGTCAATGCCATCCTGGACGGGGTGTCACTGTTCCTGGTTAATGTGTACGCTCTCAGGGCAGCACAGTGGCCTAGTGGTTAGCACAACCGCCTCACGGCGCTGAGGTCCCAGGTTCGATCCTGGCTCTGGGTCACTGTCCGTGTGGAGTTTGCACATTCTCCCCGTGTCTGCGTGGGTTTCACCCCCACAACCCAAAGATGTGCAAGATAGGCGGATTGGCCACGCTAAATTGCCCCTTAATTGGAAAAAATAATTGGGTAATCTAAATTTTTTTTTAAAAAGAAGAAAAAAAAATGTGTACGCTCCCAACTGGAACAAAACTATAAGAAAAAAACATGGGGAAGTCCCCGACATTGACGCACACCGACTTGTCATGGAGGGAACTTTAACTATGTACAGGACCCAAGGACAGACAGGTCAAACCCAAAAACAGGGAAGACCTCTAGCATGGCGAAAGAACTCAGCACATTAATACAGCAGATGGGGGCAGTGGACCCATGGATGCTCACGCATCCAGGGGAGGATGAGTTCTCCTTCTACCAGATACATAATGTATACACCCGGATTGACTTCTTTGTAGTGGGGAAATCGGTGCTTCCAGAGACGGTAAGAGTGGAATATCCATGATCATAATCTCCGCCCATGCTCCACACTACATAGATGTGAGTTTGGAGACGGGGCCATGCCCAACGGCCCCCATGGGGGTTGGACACTGCCCTCCTCGCCAGCAGGGCTTTCTGCGAGAAATATCACAGGCCATTGACTGGTATATTATCAACAACCAGAACAGGGAGGTCTCACCCTCCACGCTCTGAGAAATGATGAAGACTGTGATCAGGGGAGAGATTTTGCCTGTAAAGCATGCAGAGACAGGGAAGAGAGGGGGCGAAGTAACAACTGGTAGACTCCCTACTGGAGATTGATCGGCGGTACTCAGAGGACCCGACCGCAGAAGCTCCAGGTGGAGAGGAAAAAGCTACAAATAGACTTTGGGCTGCTCTCCATGAGGAAAGCAGTGCACCAACTACGTCTGGCACAGGGGACCCTGTACAAAAAACAGCTGCCTGCCAGTTCACCAACTGAGAAAGCAGGCAGCCACGAGAAAAATAGCACAGTTTAGAGACAACAGGGGCAAACTAGTAGCAAAACCGGAAAAGGTTATAGATGCATTCAAGGCCTTCTACCAGAGATATACACCTCCGAGCCCCCCAAAGGGGACTCTAGGATTAAGCAGTTCCTCGATGGACTGGACATGCCAGTCATGGGGGAGGATAGGAAATGGGGACTGGAAGCACCATTAGAGCTGGGCGAAGTCATGGAGAGCATCAACTCCATGTAGGTGGGGAAGGCGGCAGGACCGGATGAACTCCCACTGAATTTCTACAAAGAATTACTGATAGCATTGGTCCTGCACCGTGGGAGATGTTCACAGACTTGTTGCTGAGGGCACTCTGCCTGCGCTAACAAGCCTCAATCTCTCTGATACTCAAGAAGGACAAAGACCCAACAGAATGCGGGTCCCATAGACCCATCTCGCTGCTCAACATAAACCCAAAATACTTGCCAATATCCTAGCTAGCCAACTGCAGAACTGTGTACCAGAGGTGGTGGCAGAGAGGATCTTTTAAGGGTAGACAGCTAACATCAAATATTAGGCATCTGCTAAACGTGATAATGACCCCACCCGGGGAGGGAACACTGGAGGTGACCATCTCATTGGACGCAGAAAAGGCTTTCGACAGAGCCAAATGGAAGTACCTCACAGAGGTACTGGAGCTGTTCCAGACTGAAGCAGGGTTCGCCACCTGGATGAAACTCCTGTACAACGCTCCCATGCAAGCTCTGGTGGTGGAACCAGCTGAGACAACACTTCGGTCTGACTAAAATATTCATCAAGGCCCCCATCTGCAACTACCATAGGACTTCTACACCAACAACTTACTGACAGAGGGACTGACAGATAAGCTCCGAGTGATCAACGAAACGAGCTAAGATGCATGCAAATTAAAAACTTCCTACATAGGGAAACTAAGACATATCCACGGTGACAAAACAATCACTATTAGAACAACGACTAGACTCAAACAACTTAGCGGGGAGAAACTGCAGGGACCTGTATGGACTACTGGGGAGGCACGCTCCCCACTGGACAGGATGAGAGAAAAACTGCAGGAAGAGCTACCGATTGAAATAGGATGGGGACTCTGGAGCGAAGCACTGAGCAGGGTCAACTCCACCTCCACATGCACAAGGCTAATACTAATACAAGAGGTGCACAGAGAACACCTAACCAAAACCCGAATGAGCAGGTTCTTCCCGGAGGTGCAGGACAAATGTAAACGGTGCTAGGGAGGCCTGGCCAACCACGCCCACATGTTCTGGGCATGCCCCAGACTTGTCGGGTTCTGAACAGCCTTCTTCGATGCTATGTCCATGGTTGTGGAGCTGTGCCCGAGAGTGGCATTCCACAAGTTCGGATCAGCAAGAACTCTCTATGGGGAGGCGGGCCGACACCGTTGCCTTTGCCTCCCTAATTACCCGCCAAAGAAAACAGCTCAGCTGGAGAAGATCAAATTCACCATCCGGGGGTTGGAAGAGTGTTTCCACAAGCCATGGAGACCATTTACCAACTTGTCCAGGACCTGGTTATAGCGGTGGCGAGGCAAGTGAGTGACAAAGGACCCTGATCACCCTCCAGGTGCCCCTTCATCTTCTAGATTCCCAGAGGTGATATGGCACACCAGTAGTGAGGAGGCGTTCAAGGGCGTCTTCGCAGGGCACTCCAAGGGTGCGTTGCTGCTCCTTCTCCCCTGTGCCAGTGACGCCAGTGCCTCCAGAAATAGAGATTTAAGAGTAGACCCTCAGTAGGCCAGGGCCCTCTGGACCTCGGACCACTGGAGGACAACAGTCAAGGTTATCTCATGCAATAAGGAATAGCACCCAGCACACTGCCTCCACCCTCAATTACAGATGTCGGGGTTGCATCAATGTGTAGTGTTAGGAAATGTAAGCAGAAAGAATTGCAATGGCACAAAGGGGGCATAAGTGTTCAATCATTTCTTGATGTGATGAGTTGTTTCAATACATTGAAGCACACAATGCCACATAAGTGGCAGCACGGTAGCATTGTAGTGGCAGCACGGTAGCATTGTAGTGGCAGCACGGTAGCATTGTAGTGGCAGCACGGTAGCATTGTGGATAGCACAATCGCTTCACAGCTCCAGGATCCCAGGTTCGATTCCGGCTTGGGTCACCGTCTGTGCAGAGTCTGCACATCCTCCCCCTGTGTGCGTGGGTTTCCTCCGGGTGCTCCGGTTTCCTCCCACGGTCCAAAGATGTGCAGGTTAGGTGGATTGGCCATGATAAATTGCCCTTAGTGTCCAAAATTGCCCTTAGTGTTGGGTGGGGTTACTGGGTTATGGGGATAGGGTGGAGTTGTTGACCTTGGGTAGGGTGCTCTTTCCAAGAGCCGGTGCAGACTCGATGGGCTGAATGGCCTCCTTCTGCACTGTAAATTCTATGATAAGATTTGGAATCACTGTGTTTATGTGTTGAACATTCATGAATTTGGAGCTTTGCTAATGGATGGAGGCTTTTAAGGGGGTGGCGCTTCCTTGACAGTCAATGATGGATGATGTGGGGCCATTGAAACACCATTTATTGTGAGGCCTTGGAAGTAGTGGCATCTTTGTGTCTCTTGACATGTGCAATTTTATTTCTTTGCCTCACATCGCCGAGGACCGAGGTTCGATCCTGGCCCTGGGAGTTTGCACATTCTCCCCATGTCTGCCTGGGTCTCATCCCCACGACCCAAAGGATGTGTAGGATAGGTGGATTGGCCATGCTAAATAGCCCCTTAATTGGAAAAAGAAATTGGATACTACAGTATATAGTTATCGGGCTGGATTCATCGATTTGGAGGCCAAGTGCCGATGCCGGTGTGGAACTGTGGCGTTTTACAATGCCAAAGTTGGCGGCGAACCCTCACTGATCCTGCAACAGGTGAGGGGCTAGCAACTGTGCCGGGTAAAGCTCCCAGCTCTCACAACAAAAATGGCTGGAGAATGGCTCGGACCATGGCTGCACATGCGCACGGCGATGACCTGCAGCGGTCACGCCATAAAATATGGTGGCAGCCGTGTACAGAGCCAACCTGCCAAATACTGCTCCCATGGCCACCCCCTGGCTACCCCCTGGCCACCCACCATCAGTCCCCCCAGCCCTGGTGGAAGCCCACCCAGCTAGTAGTATGTCTCACGGCCGACGATGACAGTGCTGGACACAGTTCACAACCGCTGAGACCACTCATCAACCGCGCGGTCGGGAACTCGGTCCATCGGGGGCGGAGCTTCGGGGGAAGGCCTTCAGGTGATGCGCCAATGCTGTTCCAACGTCGTGCGGCGCGATGACACCATTTCAGAGGGGGCAGAGGATATAAATCCGGACTCAAACCAGTGTCGTCCCCGATTTGGGCGTCAGAACGGATGCTCCTCCCGATCGCCGATTACGATATCGATGTCACGCAATGGGGAATCCTGCCCATTACTTTTTTCAAAAACCAGGTTGACAAACCAACACATAATACTCACCCCTAGTCATCCATGAGAAGTTTTTGTCTAACCATCAAGGAAGTTACAGCTGAGCACAATAAAACTCAAGGTAATCGGAAGACTCAGCCTGGTTCTGGGAAAGGGATATCATGTTCAACAAATTTAGTGAGGTCTTTGAAGGAGTAAGATGAGTTGTAAATAAGGGAAGCCTGTTGACGTACTGTACTTGGATTTCTAGAAGGCACATAAAAAGTTATCGCTCCAAGTAGGAGCTCATGGTATAGGGGATAGAAGATTGTTTGGCTGACAGTGAATAGTGAGTATGCATAACTGGGTCTTTGTCTGATTGGCAGAATGTGATAAGTGGAGTCCCGCAGGAGTCTGTGCTAGGGCCTCAGCGTTTTACAATTTAAACCAATGACTTACTTGAGGAAAGCGAAGGCACGGTAGCGAAATTTGCAGATGACACAAAGATAGATAAGAAATTATGTTGTGAAGAGGACAAAAGGAATTTGCAGATGGACATAGTTAGGCTGAGTCAATACACAAAATGGAATACAATGTGGGAAAATGTGAAGTTGTTCACTTTGGCAGGAAAAATAAAAAAGCAGAGTACTATGCAGAGAGCAACTGAAGAATTCCGAGATGCAGAGGGATCTAAGTATTCTACTGCATGAGTCACAAATATTAGTACGCAGGTACAGCGAGTAATTAAGAAGGCTAATGGAATTCTATCTTTTATTACAAGATGAATTGAACATAAAAGTAAACATCTTTCGAGAAAGAAGGGAGATAACGGTTTGAGTCTGGATGACTCTGTCAAAAGTAGAGAGACAGAATTATCCAGGCTCGAAACATTAGCTCCCTTCTCTCTCCACAGATCCTGTCAGACCTACTAAGATTATCAAGTATTTTCATCATCATAGAATTTACAGTGCAGAAGGAGGCCATTCAGCCCATCGAGTCTGCATCGGCTCTTGGAAAGAGCACCCTACCCAAGGTCAACACCTCCACCCTATCCCCATAACCCAGTAACCCCACCCAACACTAAGGGCAATTTTGGACACTAAGGGCAATTTATCATGACCAATCCACCTAACCTGCACACCTTTGGACTGTGGGAGGAAACCGGAGCACCCGGCGGAAACCCACGCACACACAGGGAGGATGTGCAGACTCCGCACAGACAGCGACCCAAGCCGGAATCGAACCTGGGACCCTGGAGCTGTGAAGCGATTGTGCTATCCACAATGCTACCGTGCTGCCCCTCCCCCCCCCCCCCCCCCCCCCCCCCCATTTTTGTTTCAGATTCCAGCATCCCCAGGAATTTACTTTTCGATGTGTTCTCTGTGCACCTCTTGAATACTTTGTGCAGTTTTGGTCTCTTTATATAAGGAATGTGGTAAATGTGTTGAGGTCGGTTCAGATTAAAGTTTATCAGATTTCTACCTGGAATGAGCAAGTTGTCTTCTGAAGAAAGGCTGGAAAGACTGGGCTTGTTTCCACTGGAGTTTAGAAGAGTGAGGGGTGACTTAATTGTAGTATATAAGATCTTGAATGGTATTGGCAAGGTGGACGTGGAAATTATGTTTCCTCTTGTGCAGGAGTCCAAAACTAGGGGGCACTGTTTTAAATCAGGAGTCTCCCTTTTAGTATAGAGATTAGGAAAATTTGTTTCTCTCGGAAGGTTATGCGACTTTGGAACTCTCTGCTTCAGAAGGCAGTGAAGGCAGAGTCATTGAATATTTTTAAGGCAGAGGTAAATGGATTCTCATTAGGCAAGGCAATCAAGGGTTATCAGGGATAGATAGGGATGTGGAGTTCAAAACACAAACCCAATAAACCATGATCTTATTAAATGGTTGATGAGCGATCAATAACTACTGAAACGAAGGAATAGTCTGAATTGAAGGCTTAATCTGCAAGATGTTTCTCCAGCAGCTCAAGTACAGAAAGAAGGATGGCTGCTGGGAGACACAGATTCTTATACCCCGTCTCATTGGGCGGAGCTACCTTACGTCTTGACCAATGAAAAGGGAAACACTTGGGCCAATGAGCAGCGAGCCTTCTCCACCAATGGTAGCTCACATCCCCTCTAGTCATACTACCACATTCACCCCTTGTTGAGAAAGGAACCCGGGCGGGGGGTGGGTTGCTTGTTGAGATGAAAATGAGGGGGGGGGCTTGGGCGTCCAGCCATGACTGGCAGTCCGATGCGGGTGGAACAATTTACTGGTAGTATGACTAGTGATATGGGACTGTACCTCTCCAACGGCAGCTGCCCACTGGCCCGTAATTATGTACAGAATTGTGTTATTACAAGGCAAATTATTTACAGAGTCAGAGAAACAAAAAGGTCCATTAAGAGTTCATATTGACTCGATCAGACGATCGGGGGCCTTGGACGTCCTCTGCGACCGACGGAGCTTCGTCGGAGATGTTGGAGATGCGGGCGTCCATGACTCCGGGAGCGATGATCCGGTCCTCGTGGAGGTTTCAGCACCCCTAGACGGAGCTGGTGAGGGCCGGGCTGTGGGGGGGGGGGGGGGGGGGGGGGGTCTAGTCCTCTAGGCGGCCGTACTGTTCTCCCTCTTGACCTGTCCGTTACCCCGGGGGGGGGGTTATAACTGGTCGTCCTGCTTGAGGCAATGCCCTTGCTGAGCAGGAATTGACGCAGTTCGTCACTCATAAAGGAGGACCACCTATCACTGTGTATGTACGCGGGGAATCCGAATAGGGAGAAAATGCTGTGGAGGGCTTTTATGATGGTGGTTGTGGTCATGTCGGGGCAGGGGATGGCGAACGGGAAGCGGGAGTAATCGTCAATCACGTTGAGGAAATACGTGTTGCAATTGGTAGAGGGGAGGGGACCTTTGAAGTCCATGCTGAGGCGTTCAAAGGGACAGGAAGCCTTTATCAGATGCGCTTTTTAGGGGCGGTAGAAGTGCGGCTTGCACTCCGCGCAGATGTGGCAGTTCCTAGTGACTGTCCTGACCTCTTCAATGGAGTAGGGCAGGTTGCGGGTCTTTACAAAATGAAAGAAGCGGGTGACACCCGGGTGGCAGATGTCCACGTGGAGGGCTCAGAGGCGGTCCATTTGTGCATTGGCACAGGTGCCGCGGGACAGGGCATCAGGAGGCTCGTTTAGCTTCCCAGGACGATACAAGATGTCGTAGTTGTAGGTGGATAGCTCGATCCTCCACCGCAAGATCGTGTCATTTTTTATCTTGCCCCGCTGTGCATTGTCAAACATGAAGGCCACCGACCGTTGGTCTGTGAGGAGGGTGAACCTCCTGCCGGCCAGGTAATGCCTCCAATGCCGCACAGCTTCTACTATGGCCTGTGCTTCCTTCTCGACCGAGGAGTAGCGGATTTTGGAAGCATGGAGGGTGCGGATGAAGAAGGCAATGGGTCTGCCCGCTTGGTTGAGGGTGGCTGCCAGAGCTACGTCAGACGCGTCGCTCTCGACTTGGAAGGGGAGTGACTCGTCGATGGCGCGCATCGTGGCCTTTGCAATGTCTGCTTTGATGCGGCTGAAGGCCTGGCGGGCCTTCGTCGTCAGGGGGAAAGTTGCTGTTTGGATGAGAGGACGGGCTTTGTCGGCGTAGTTGGGGACCCACTGAGCGTAATAAGAGAAAAACCCGAGGCAGCGCTTCAGGACCTTGGAGCAGTGAGGGAGGGGGAGTTCCATCAGGGGGCGCATGCGTTCCGGGTCGGGGCCTATCACTCCATTTCGCATGACGTAGCCGAGGATGGCTAGGCGGTCGGTGCTGAACACGCATTTGTCTTTGTTATAAGTCAAATTCAGGAGTTTTGCGGTTTGGAGGAATTTGTGGAGATTGGTGTCGTGGTCCTGCTGATCATGGCCGCAGATGGTGACATTATTGAGATACGGGAAGGTTGTCCATAAACCGTATTGGTCGACCATTCGGTCCATCTCTCGTTGGAAGACCGAGACCCCGTTTGTGACACCGAAGGGAACCCTTAAAAAGTGGTAGAGCCACCTGTCCGCTTCGAACGCAGTGTACTTGCGATCGCTCGCGCGGATGGGGAGCTGGTGGTAGGCGGACTTGAGGTCCACCGTGGAGAAAACCTTGTACTCTGCGATCCTGTTGACCAGGTCGGAGATACGTGGGAGAGGGTACGCGTCCAGCTGCGTAAACCTGTTGATGGTCTAACTGTAGTCTATGACCATCCTATTCTTCTCCGTCTTTGCCACCAGAACTTGTGCTCGCCAGGGGCTGTTACTAGCCTCGATGACCCCTTCCTTCAGAAGCCTTTGGACCTCGGACCTGATGAAGGTCCGGTCCTGGGCACTGTATCGTCTGCTCCTGGTGGCGACAGGTTTGCAATCCTGGGTGAGGTTTGCAAACAAGGACAGCCGATCGACCTTGAGGGTCGCGAGGCTGCAGACAGTGAGGGGAGGTATAGGACTGCCGAATTTAAATGTTAGGGTCTGGAGGTTACACTGGAAGTCTAACCACAGGAGCGCGGCCGTGCAGAGGAGGGGGAGGACGTAGAGTCTGTAATTTTTAAACTCCCTCCCCTGGACCGTGAGGTCCGCTATACAATACCCCGTGATCTCAACCGAATGGGAGCCAGAGGCCAGGGTGATTTTTTGCTTGACGGGATAGACAGGGAGAGCGCAGCGTCTTACCGTGGTAGGGTGTACGAAACTCTCCGTGCTCCCGGAGTCCAGCAGGCAGGTCGTTTCGTGCCTGTTGAGCAGCACCTTCGTCATCGCCGCAGAGAGGGTGCGGGGTCGCGACTGGTCCAAGGTGACTGAAGCGAGTTGTGGCAGAAGATCGGAGTCGTCATCGGGCGGTGCGTAGTCACCCGCACAGGAGTCCTCGGAGCCGATCCAAGATGGCGGCACCCATCGGTCGCACATGGCGGGGGATGGACAAAATGGCGGCGCCCGTCCCCCGCACGTGGCGTCGGAGGCACAATATGGCGGCGCCCGGAGGCCGCACGTGGCATTGGGGGATGGGGACAGAGAAGTTCGCTGGCCGCACGAAACCCTTGGAGAGAGAGAGGGTGGTGTCACGCGGTCGCTGCCCGGGATCGCAGCGACTGCCTTGGCCTGGCAAACAGACAAAAAGTGGCCTTTCTTCCCGCAGCCCTTGCACGTTGCCGATCGGGCTGGGCAACACTGTCGGGGGTGTTTTGCTTGGCCGCAAAAATAACAACGGGGCCCAGCAAGGTTTCCAGGGCGTCTTGCAGCGCAGGCCTGGGGTGATTCCGAGTCCGTAGGGGAGAGGGAGGCTGAATTGCACGCTGCCCAGGGGGCCACCGCGTGGTCGGGGGCGTATGAGCGGGCGTTTTTGTTCACAACATCGAGAGAGTTCGTGAGGGCCCGTGCCTCCGTGAGGCTCAAAGTTTCCCTTTCTAACAGTCTCTGCAGGATTTGTGGGGCCTGCATGCCCGCAACAAAGGAGTCTCGGATGAGGAGTTCAGTGTGCTCAGCAGCAGACACTTGTGGGCAGCCGCAGTTCCTCCCCAGTACAAGGAGCACACGGTAAAAATCATCTAACGACTCACCAGGGATCTGCTGCCTCGTAGCCAGCAAGTGCCGAGCGTAAACTTGATTTACCGGCCGGATGAAGTGTCCTTTAAGCAGTTCCATGGCAGAGTCGTAGTCGGTCGTGTCCTCAATGAGCATGTAGATGGCCGTGCCGACGCATGAGTGGAGGATGTGTAGCTTCTGCTCCCTCATCGGTACGTTTTCCGCCGTGCTGAGGTAGCTGTTGAAACAAGCCAGCCAGTGCTTGAACGTGGCTGCTGCATTAGCTGCGTGGGGGCTGAGGCATAGACTCTCCGGCTTGATATGGAGCTCCATGCTTTAAAAACTTGTAGATCAAATTGATGCGCGATCAATAACTACTGAAACGAAGGAGTAGTCCGAATTGAAGGCTTTAATCTACAAGATGTTTCCCCAGCAGCTCGAGTACAGAAAGAAGGATGGCTGCTGGGAGACACGGGTTCTTATACCCCGCCTCATTGGGCGGAGCTACCTTACATCTTGACCAATGAAAAGGCAAACACTTGGGCCAATGAGCAGCGAGCCTTCTCCACCAATGGTAGCTCACATCCCCAGGTACCATAGTACCATAGTACCTCTAGTCATACTACCACAATGGTGAGCACACAGAGTGAGTATGTGTCATTGACTCATGGGTGACCGCCTTGCAATTCAAAAGTGTATGTGGACAGAACCCCACATACGGGTCTACTCATGCCAAGGACCTGCAGCATTTGTCTTTCTATGTGGCAGAGATCACAAGCATTGGTCTGGAGGGTGCGTGCCAGATCTGCTGACACCTGCACAGTGAAATTTCATGAAGAGATCTAGAGGTCTTGCAGGTGCCTCATTCTGGCTGGAATCTGGTTGCAATGAGCTTGTCAGGGGCCTGTCACTCCGCTATCCTGGTATCCGCAGCTAGAACCGCACAATCCACTCCCTCATGCACATCAGCTTCCTCCCCTTCTTAGGAGGCATTCAGCTCCTCAGTCTTCCCATTGAAAATTCCTCACCTCAATGCTGTGCGAAGTGGAGGGTGCAGAAGACTATGATGGCCCTGGAGACTCTCTGTGACACTGCAGCGCTTCATCTGAGTGGTGCAGTGTGTCCATGTTTGCAGACGACACTAAGATGAGTGGTAAAGCAAAAAGGATACTGAAAGTCTGCAGAGGGATTTGGATAGGTTAAGTGAATGGGCTAGTGTCTGGCAGATGGAATACAATGTTGACAAATGTGAGGTTATCTATTTTGGAAGGAATGTCAGCAAAAGGGATTATTATCTAAATGGTAAAATATTAAAACATGCTGCTGTGCAAAGGGACCTGGGTGTCCCAGTGCACGAGTCGCAAAAAGTTGGTTTACAGGTGCAACAGGTGATTAAGAAGGCGAATGGAATTTTGTCCTTCATTGCTCGAGGGATGGAGTTTAAGACTAGGGAGGTTATGCTGCAATTGTATAAGGTGTTAGTGAGGCCACACCTGGAGTATTGTATTCAGTTTTGGTCTCCTTACCTGAGAAAGGATGTACTGGTGCTGGAGGGTGTGCAGAGGAGATTCACTAGGTTAATCCCAGAGCTGAGGGGTTTGGATTATGAGGAGAGGTTGAGTAGTCTTGGACTGTACTCGTTGGAATTTAGAAGGATGTGGGGGGGAGGGGAGATCTTTTAGAAACATGTAAAATTCCGAATTATGAATGGAATAGATAGGATAGATGCGGGGAGTTGTTTCCACTGGCGGGTGAAAGCAGAACTAGGGGGCATAATCTCAAAATAAGGGGAAGTAGATTTCGGACTGAGCTTAGGAGGAACTTCTTCACCCAAAGGGTTATGAATCTATGGAATTCCCTGCCCAGTGAAGAAGTTAAGGCTCCTTCATTGAATGTTTTCAAGGTAAAAATAGATAGTTTTTGAAGAATAAAGGGTTATGGTGTTCGGGCGGGAAAGTGGAGCTGAGTCCACAAAAGGTCAGCCATGATCTCACTGAATGGCGGAGCAGGCTCGAAGGGCCAGATAGCCTACTCCTGCTCCTAGTTCTTATGCAGACAGCCGAATCTCATCTTCAGCAGTCCAATGTTCTGTCCTATTGTACAGGCGATAGGGCGATATCATTCATCTACTGAGCTTTGTGGGTTCTGCACAGGTGTCATGAGCCAAGTCTTCACAGGACATCCCTTGTCCCCCAGAATCGATCCTTCCAGTTGCTGAGGAGGATAGTTGCCCCAGCTGAGAGTGACTGAGAATGTATTAAAGCTCCCTGGGAAGCAAGCACAATCCTGCAGGATTTGTTGGTTGTTGTCACACACCAGCTGCACATTGAGAAAGTGAAAAACCTTTCAGTTTATGAATGTGTCTGGATGATCCCAGGGAGCTCCCAGCACCACGTGTGTCAATTCGATTTTGCCTTCAACCTGTGAAAATCCATCAATGGCAGCGAATCCCACAGCTCTGGCTGCCTGGTCTTCAGGATCTGTGGTGAACCATGGCAAATTTATTGATCTTGTGAAGAGGGCATTGTTGACCTCCCTAAAGCATCTGTGAGTGGCTGACTGCGAAATGCTGCACATTTGCCCAGTCGAGCATGGGATAATCTGGTGGCATAGAAATTCAGTGCCACTGTGACTTTTAATGCTATTGCCATTGGATAGCTCCCAATCCACAAGGACATAGATCTTCCTGAAGAAACATCCTCAACCATCTCTGACATTTGCAGGCAGTTACACCACGTGTAGCATATTGATTATGTGTCAATACTGGGTGTCTCACTGGCCTCTGGTTGCTATCATCCTGAGCGGCCTGATTATTTGCTGACACCTCTTGTTGGTGTTCTGGTCATTGTTACACTTGGCTCTGGGCTATCCTGTCAGTTCTTTTCCAGATGTACCAGAGTTAGTGGAAGCACAGGGTGCACTTGACCCATCCTGTCTGCCTGAGGTGAACTGTGAACACAAATCAGAGAAAGATCTGGTGAGCATAGTCTTTGAGGCCCTCCATTCTGTCCTGAGCACCTTTGGCCAATGGGGAGTCCTATACGTTGTATCAGCCAGCTCTGGTCGTCACCCAATCCACTGTGGACAGATCCATCCTGGAGCTTTACTCCAGCGAACTCTTCATGTTGACTCAACCAAGTCTGTGGACATTCGCACAATGATCGTGAAACTGGAAGCCATTACCCTACATCCTCCCTCAATAACCTTGACTTTTCGTCTAACCTTCGGCTCTCATTCCTTCAACCTTGATCTGTCTTTGGTGACCCTCAACCCATGCGCATCGCCCAAACCCCCCCCCCCCCCCCCCCGTCTCAACCAATCAACCTTGAGCAATTAACATTCACCGTCAAGCTTCCCCATCACCACTGGTCTACCCATGGCACATTGGAATTGCCCCCATTACCCTCAACCTACCACTTATCATAGTCAGCCCTCCCTATATCATCCTTGGCTTATTGTCTCAGGACCTCACCAGTGACCTTCGCTGCATAATCTTTGATCTCACCACAATCAAGTTTGACCTACAATCTGTGGACATTGGCCTTCCATGTATAGCCTGGCTTTCTCCCTCTGTACCACTTTTTTTAGGGCTGTCACCTCCTTCTCTAGATCAGCCATGCCCCATCTCCCTCTCACAACGACCCCCCTCATTCCCTCAGAGAATTATCCATGCTGCTCGAGTCACTAAATTTTTATGAATATATGTTAATTATTCATAAGAAGGTGAAAATATAGGTGGAGGTGGCTTTTCACAACAATCAAAGTCCTCTTGATTAATCAACTTGGAAGACATGATGATCACATGGCAAGAGTGAATACGAAGCAATTTTTTGGAATAAGAAAGTGACAGAAGTTCCAATTAATCCATCCTGTTATCCTTGATTAACGCTTCAAGAAAATGCCGTTGCCATAAAACAATATGCAGGAAGCAATTGCGCAATATTTGCTTATGATTGGAGGAATTCGTGATTTTGCACAATTTTAGACCACAAAATACCTCTCACAAAATTGCAAAAGGACCTTTGAGCTTGTGAGATAATGTCGTGCAAGGCGTTTGTCTTAGCTTTGCTCTGCATATAAATTCAGGGATTATTGTTTGATAAAGATGGAGCACACAAAATGAATGACTTCAGACATTGCACATGTAATGCACAAAACTCTTGAATGAGAAAAGGTACAAGAGTTCAGGCAGTTTCTTGTATGGCAGGAATGAAAAGGCAAAGGAGCCAGATATAGAACTTTAAATTTGATGAAATCACAGAAAAGAGGGGAGACACTTTGACACCACTTTATTATAAGACTTTTAAAAGTAAAAGTAAAGTTGCCATAGTCCTAGATGGCCATAGCTCACCACCTTTGAGGGAGCGATTTGACTGGTGGTAATTTAACCTGAAGATTACCACACTTCAGATCAGGAGCAAGATCCACAGACACCCCCATAAGAAAGACACCTGTCTAGAAGCTAGAGAGCAGTCCAGACAGGGGCAGTGAAATAAATGACAGTTATAATGCTTATCTGGGAGCACCATATGTCCATTCCTGGAAAGAGAACATCTATGACCTGTGTTTAAACCCCTCAGATCCATTAGAGGCAAGCTATTCATTCATTTCTGGTAGTGGGCTGAGATTGACAGCTGTGAGCCTTGCTCTGTTCATCTCCTCCACAGATGAGCTGAACCCCCAATGTTTATAAACATTCACTACATTAAAGAGAGTTAAGTGCATTAATTTCCATCTGTGGGGTGTTTATTTAGTTAAGGGGTCCCTGTAAGGGTTTCCCTATTTAGGGGTTTCCCATGGGCTGTCTCCCTATTTAGGGGATACCTGGGGGAGGGAGGTGGTGGCAGCCCCTCCCCCCCCCCAACCACCACCCGGCCCCATATTTGGGGAAGGGGGCATCCAGAAAATTCAGAGTGGCCATAGAGTGGACTACGCTATGGGGCCGCTCAAAATGGAGGCCCAATAGCGGGATTCTCTAGCAAATCCCTCATATTCCTTGCCATGCATAAATTTGAATGGCGAGACATATTTAATTGCACTCCCAGCGGGAATGCAAATCACGCGCAATTCAGCTCTGGCTGGAGAACATTGGGCTGGATTTTCCGATTTTGAGGCTATTTCCGGAGGATCCGTGGTGTTTTACGTGGGAAAAATCAGCACTGCCCCAGCACCAACCAGTGATAGGCTAGCAGCCACGCCACGTAAAACGCCCAGCCTCCACAAAATAAACGGCCTGAGAATTGCCTGGTCCGTGGTTGCGCATGCGCATGGTTACGACCTGCAGCGGTCGCGCTGTACAACATGGCGTGTCCATGCGCGGACCCGACCTGTCAGATAGTGCCCCATGGGCACCTCTTGCCCATCCACCACCAGTTCCCCCTCCTCGCCGAAGACTCCCCAGCCAGCAGCACAACTCTTGCCCGACTCCGGCGGCGCAGGACACAGTCCGCAGCCACCACACCAGGTTCCCGACCATTGAGACAACACGCTAACTGCGTCGAGGACTCGACCCATTGGGGTTGGAGCATCGGGGAAGGTCCTTCAGGTGACATCCTGAGGCCGGCCCAACGGCGCATGGCGAGCACCACAATGATGCCACTTTGGAGGGGGCGGAGCATTGCAACCTGCGTAAAACAAGCACCGCTCCCGATTCGGTCGTAAAAATGGATTCTCCGCCCAATCACCGATTACAAAATTGGAGTCAGGAAATGGAGATTCTAGCCCATAATCTCCTAAACTGAGAATGTCGCCCATTGTGGTTAGCTTCAAAGCAGGGTACTTGTGATGCATTCAAGCATGAAGGGAAAGATAGATTAACCAAGCACCTGTTTCTGCAGTAATAAAACTGTTGATCACTGGTGAAAGCAATATATTGTATGAAATTGAATGGAAGATTTACATTTAAAAGGCTGTCAAGGGATTTGAAGCTCTTTGAATTGTACTTGGCTTTTGAGGAAGCCTGTGACACTTGTAACAGATGCTGCTTTAAACACTTTTGTCTGAGGCAGTAGATGTTAGGGAAGGATAATTGAAAATGCAATGATTTTTCACTCTGCTGCCTAGACTGCTCTTCAGCCTTGAGGCAGGTGGCTCTGTTAGGGAACCCTGTCGGACGTCTCTGATGGAGGTCTCTGCTGGGAATCTCTGATGTGGGTCTCTGGTAGGGGTCCCTGTTGGGGATCTGAACGGGAGTTCGCAGGGGGTCTCTGATGGGGGTCAGGATTTGAATTATGGTGGGGCAGTGGGGCCATCCAATAGTGAGTGGGCTGCCCATCAAACCAACTGCTTTATGCTGGATGATGTCTCATGTCTTGAGTGTTGCTGGAGTTGCACTCATGAAGGCAAATGGAGAGTATTCCATCACACTCCTAACTTGGGCCTTGTAGAAATGGTGGAAAGTTTTTTGGGAAGTGTTAACTTAAGTTACTGGTTGGGGAGTATTCATCCACTGCCACTGACCTTCTCTTGTAGTCATAGCATGTATGCCGCTGATCCCGTTAAGTTACCATTCAATAGTAACCAGTGCTGAAGATCACCCTGTATTTGTCATAGACGCGAATGCTCTGAAGCTTCATAGATGCAGCTAACAAATTTATCAAAACAACAGGGCAGCACGGTAGCATGGTGGTTAGCATAAATGCTTCACAGCTCCAGGGTCCCAGGTTCGATTCCCGGCTTGGTCACTGTCTGTGCGGAGTCTGCACGTCCTCCCCGTGTGTGCGTGGGTTTCCTCCGGGTGCTCCGGTTTCCTCCCACAGTCCAAAGATGTGCGGGTTAGGTGGATTGGCCATGCTAAATTGCCCGTAGTGTCCTAAAATGTAAGGTTAAGGGGGGGTTGTTGGGTTACGGGTATAGGGTGGATATGTGAGTTTGAGTAGGGTGATCATTGCTCGGCACAACATCGAGGGCCGAAGGGCCTGTTCTGTGCTGTACTGTTCTATGTTCTATAACTCACTAACTGGTGCAGAATTTTAAAGACTGTTCTTGGTGTTAACATATATATGTGGCATCCTTTGGCAACATCCTTCATTTAAAAGCTCAATCCTTGAGATCTGATCAACACTGCCTTATCACGTCCCACTACCAGCTACCTTTCCTATTTACCTCTAAGTGTGTCCCACATCCTTCCCAGAGGCTATGCTAATTCACCTGCCAGAAGCCCTCACTCTCCATTGATCATCAGCACATATCCTCGACCTCTAAATGGCTGCCCTAACATTACAGATTCCAGCTGTCACAATGCTTGCCATTTCAAACTAGCGAATAATGACTGATTAAACCTCATTATAAAGTCTCACCAAGAATATAACTGAAATAGTTCTGTCCTCCCCTTCCCTCGGCAGTGGCTAGGTTTCAGCACCCACAATACTGATCAAGATATGTATTAATCATTTATCATATATATTTGTTCAGAACTGGTGTGTCTCCAAACTTCACATAAATAGATTCAAGAAGGGTCTAATATAGAAATCCAAGAGATTAATATTTATTTTGGCGACACTTGCTCTCTGTTTTAACCATTATTTAATCAGTATTTATGTAATAGTAAATGGATGATCTCTTTATCTTTCTGTGTTATTTAATTTTCATGAACATTTGCCTCTAATGTAGATATGTTGCTTTTTAAGTTAAAATGAACTATAGTGCAAAATCTTAAAGACTATTAGTTGTAACAGTGAATGTGAATATACACCACTTCATTTTTTTTATTTCCCTCTGTTTATTAATGAAAATATGTTTATGCACTTCATCTTTAAATAATCATAAATAAGATCCTGACTGGCTTTTAATTGGGAATAATTCTAATGTTATTACACAATTAATGTGCCCCATTTATCAAAATGACCACTGCCTAGAAAGTACTGCATGATATATTAGTGTAAGGACAATTCAAATATTGATATTACACTGCTTTTCCCCTTATTGTTTGGCCTCTGTTAACCCTCTGTTAAAATTAAGTTACCAACTAATATCACACAAAGTAATTATTATGATGAAAATAACAATTTGAATTTACATAACAGCTTTGACATCGTAAAATATCCCAAGATGCTTTGCAAGAACAATGTTTAACACTGAACCACATATTGAGATGGGGCAGATGACTAAAAACTTGGTCAAAGAAGTAGATTTAAAGGAGTGCCTTCAAGGAGGAAGGAAAAGGGGTAACATTCTTAAGGAGGTACAGGAGCACAGGGACCTGGGTATCTGTACACATAGAAGGTGGCGGGACAAGTGGAGAGAGCAGTTAATAAAGCATACAGTATCCTGGGCTTTATTAATAGTGGCAAAGAGTAAACAAGCAAAATGGTTATTTTGAACTTATGCAAGACATTGGTTAGACCACAGGTGGAATATTGTGTACAGTTCTGGGTGCCACACCATAGGAAAGATGTGAACACATTGGAGAAAATGCAGATGGGGTTTACAAGAATGGTTTCACGTATAAGCAACTTTAGCTATGGGGATAGATTTGGTAGGTTGTGTTGCGCGTTTTACTGGAGTGTATTAACACGCCTCCGTTTAAAGGCCGTGTGCTTAACACTGCTATGGCTCTGTGTATGTAATTATGCTCAGGAGTCGCCAGGTGCCGTATTTAGACACCTCACAAGTATATCAAGGTCAGGTTCAAAGTAATAAATCTGTACACCGATTAGTAAGTCCAAACGATTGATATTTATTATGACAAATATAATAAATACACATGCATACGCTAAAGAGACTAACTTACTTCTAATACTAAACAACTAAAATACTTATCTAGACAGGAACAGGCAAGGTCAGGGAGCAAGGCCTTCGTCCCGTTCTTGGTCTGCAACTCTCAGGTACTTAAAGTTGTCAGGGTCTAGCAAAGTCTGGATCCCGTAGCGATCGTCGTAGTGGCACTTACAGTTCGATGGCTGATGGCTCAACGGCTGGTGATGGAACTGGAGTCAGGATGCGATGTATCAGCAAAGCGGAGCCGGAGCGACAAAACAGCAGAGAGCCGGAGCCAAAACAGACCGAACCATGTGCGGGGTCTACTTTTATAGGTCCCCCAAAGTCCATGCCCCTTCGGGGCGGTCTTTTACCTGCCATGTATCGATTGGGCCTTTTCCCAATCGATATCTTCCAAACTCCCCAATCTGAGTGTCGCTTCTCGATGGGTGGGGCGGTACCTATGGTTCTTTGTGTTGGATACTATGGTGCCGTTCTGTCTGGGCGTCTACTCAAAAGTATCCATTCATACTTAAATGTTTCTATTGTGTGGGGTCTGGATCTGGATCACCTCATTACTATGTAGATCTTGTTGCCATTTACACCTTTGGCTGACACTCTGCACCTGGCCACAAACTGGTTTCTGTACGTGCAGAATGCTAATTAGTCTTCTGCAAACTGCTTGTCCTTGCTAAGACTGTTTTCTCCCTGCAGCCTTAGCAGTTCTCCATTTTGTAGCCCAGTGTCCATCTTAGGTGGCTACATTCCCTCCTTGTGATCCTCACAATAAATTGTGAAGGATCACCTATGCACGTTTCTTCGAGTGCCTTTGGGTGCCCTCTTTGGGTTCCCTGACCTTAGCAAGTTCCTGGGCGTCTACTCTGTCTTTAACTATGGGAAGAAAATTTTTTATCTGACATCTCTACTTGGCGCTATGTCAAAGGGGACATGCATTACCAAAAACCGGGAACCTCTACCTATCACAAGTACTATCCTTATCTTACTTTAAACATTTTATTACAGTCTAAAAACCTTATCCATTCACACCACATTACATATCACTTTCTGACTCGCCAGTCGAGTTCAGAACAATATAACACATTGGTATCCTTTATTAACATAGTGCTTTATTCATTGAGGGGCTGGGGGGATTGGTGAAAACCGAAAATAGGGGATTGAACTCCGTAAATGGTTGAGGGGCAGGAACGGGAGGCTCTCCTTTTCCACTTCCTCAACCTGAGGGTCTGTACAATTACGCAGAGGATTGCAATCACCAACAGTGATTCAATCACGTACGACATTGAATACCATGTCATAAATTTTGTGCACCAGGTCTGAACTTCGCTGATCAGAGCTGAGCACGGGGAAGTTGGTGTGAGGGAAACATTGACGGCGGGGGTTGTGGGGGAAACGTGACTTGCTTCCACATATACAAATACAACATTTAACTGTAATAGGTAGGCTTCCATCATGGTCTTCTCTTCGTTCTCTTTGTTCTCTTCCTCCTGTATGGCCGATCCTTGCCGTGAACCCTCTTTCGACTCTTCGAAAGCTATGGGATCAAGCACAGTATCTGTCAATACACAGTTTAATATCCATACTTGCTAGTTTATCTGTCCTCTCATTCCAATTGACCCATTAAATGACTGGCCAAGTCACACCCTGTGACTCCCCTCATTTTTTTTTCAAAAGCGAATTTAGGAGCAGAATACACATAACAACGTTCCTCCTGCGAGCCGTCTCGCAGGCTTTGCTAATTTACCATCCGAATGTTCCTGGATGTAAATAGCATGTGGGAGGGCGGCCTAAGGGCTGCCTAACGAAAAATGAAAACAAATTTTGAAACAAAAGGTCGAATGGGTTGCGTATGGGCCGCTACGGGTACGATTTGAATGGAATCCCCGGGTAAGGCGTGCTGTGCCGTACCCGAGCTTGGCTGACCAAAGTGGGTTCTCAGACAGGGCGGGTCCTCAGTGCCGTTTGTCCACTGCCTGAGTAACCTGGAATGAACGGGCAAGAATGTGTTTACCGTGGGTTTGCAGCCTCTATTCGCCGAATAGAGGGGCACCTAAAACAAGGGAGGAGCCAAGATGCTCCAACATCTAAAAACAGTGAACAAGTCGTGAACCGTGTCGGTTCACCAGAGGATACAACTGAAGTTCTCAAAGGTATCTGCAGATAAACTAGTGTGCGTGTGAGGTGGTCACAATCAAACCATTGGATTGGGAACTGAAGTTCTCAAAGGTTTCTGCGGACAAGCTAAAGTGCGTGCGAGGTGGTCACAAGCTTTTCGGCTGAAAAGAAGGTGTCCAACCTCCAACTGAACCATTAACATTTAAAACAAACAAACATAACTTACAAACAAAACATACGTGCAGGTTCCATCAGAAAGGATATCGCTTCCCTCAAGCGGTTCCTATTTTACATCATCTGGACACCTCACTTTTCCTCTGCCTCTGTGAACAGGGTCACAAAGGGGTTGCCGTATCGGGAGTCAGACACCGTGTTGTCCTGCTCTCCCGGATCCCACACCCTTGTGTGGATCAGGCATGCAATTTTGGAATTATGTGACCGGGGGTCACTTTCGTCGTTACGGACAAGTCTGTAGGAATTGTCCCTGTGCCAAAGTGTTGGGTCTAAACTTGAGTGGGCATTGTCGGGGTAGTCGGGGTCAGGTGGTGGGTCTGGATATTTGATATAGGTGACTTCCATGGGGTCACTGGAGTCGGGGTCATAGTCGCTGCTGTGTGGGCTGTAGGGTTGTGTGCTGTGGCTGTCCTCAAAGTCAGTGTCAGTATCGCTGTCTCTGCTATGGCAGCTTGTGGGCGTTTCGGGGCGTGGTCTGTTGTGGTCAGTGGGCAGAGTCGTGGGCGAGTCCGATGATGAACTGGTCTGTGAGGGGGATGGTGGAAACGTGTCTCTAATGGGCGGGGCGAGGTGTTCTGCTGCGTCTAGCAGGACATGGTGTGCATGGCGAGACTGTGTCCCATATGCCTTCAGTTGGTTAATATGGAACCACGCAGTCTTTCCATTGGGGTATTTTATCCTGTAAACTGAGAGGCTAATTTTGTCCGAAATTGAATACGGGCCTGAAAATTTTGGTGCCAAAAAACTGCTGGGGTTACACACAGATAGCATTACCTGTTGCCCAACCTGGAATTCTGTGGGGTGTACGTTCTTATTAAAGCAGGCTGTGCTTTGTCTGCATCGTTTTCCTAGTTGAACTGCGGCTGCGATCTGTGCAGACCTCACAGTCTCAACTAGGTCTTTAACAGCTTTCTCATGGGTGAGGGCCGTCACTTCGGGGCTAGTCATGTCCAGTCCTAAAAGGAATTCTGTACCTTTCATAGGGCGTCTGGTCATGAGTGTGTGTGGGGTGAAACCTGTAGATGTGGAAACCGTATTTCGGATAAACATGAGTGCGAATGGGAGTACTGAATCCCATGTTGAGTTGTTTTCCTGAACCATTTTTCTAAGGGTAGATTTTAGGGTCCGATTCATGCGCTCTACAATCCTGCTGGACTGTGGGTGATACGCAATGTGAAAATTTTGTTTAATGCCGAATATGGTCAGGACGTTCTTCATGACACGTCCTGTGAAGTGAGATCCCTGGTCCGAATCTATACTTCTAGGTAAACCCCATCTCGTGAAGATGTGGTGGGTCAGGATCTTTGCAGCTGTCTTAGCTGTATTTGTGCGTGAGGGGAATGCCTCTACCCATTTGGTAAAGGTATCAATTACCACCAGCACGTATTTATAGCCATTCCTACAAGGGGGCAATGGTCCTATAAAGTCGATCTGGAGGTTTGTCCAGGGGCCATTAACTGGTCGAGTATGCCGAAGCTGTGCCTTCTTGGAATACCTCTCCGGGTTATTCTGGGCGCAAATAAGGCAATTCTCAATGTAATGGGTTACATCGGTCCTTAGGTTAGGCCACCAACAGAGTTGCCTGAGGTGCCTCGTGGTCGGGTCGATCCCTTGATGTCCGTGTCCATCATGGAACAAGGCAATCATTTGGTTTCTGTCCTGCTGCGGGACCACATAAAGCTGGTCCTTGATGATCACACCCTCATGTGTGGTCAGAGCGTGTCGGAACTTATTATACTGAGGCACAAAATTGCCTTTAAAAATATCCCTGAGATCCTCATCCTGCTTCTGTGCCTCTGCTAAATCCTTAATGTCTGTCTGTGAGACTTGAACTGCACTCACAGGGGCGCTAGCTGGTGCGCTAGCTGGGGGTGTCCAAAAGTGTCCTCGCCTGGAACCTGCTTTAGCCAGTGCGTCGGCTTTTACATTCCCAGGGGGGGATGACCTATGGTGGCTTCTAACTTTTATAATGCCAAAGGTCCTATCCTTCGCTTTGTCTAGAATGTGGCGGAGTAAAGGGGCTGATGGAAGGGGTTTCCCGTCTGCGGAGACAAAACCTTGTGTCCTCCACAGGGGTAGAAAATCTGTTAGACTGTTGCAGACATATAGACTGTCCGAGTATATATCCGCCGGGCTGGGGAAAGAATCGGGGTGGTCCACTATGTAAGCTATGGCCGTGAGCTCTGCTGCCTGCGCGCCTAAGTGACCTGGCAATTTTAAAGCTATTTCTTCGAGTGCGCGACCCTGCGCGTCCTCGACATAGATGCCGCATCCAGTGATACGCTCATCATCTAAAACCGTGGATGAACCGTCCACGTATATCTTTAGTGGGCCACACGTGTCTGTGTGTTGGGGGCTTTGTCTTGGGTTCCCTATCTTCCTGGGGGGTGTCTTCGCTATGAAGGGTCCTGTGTTGTGTAGGGGTGCTACAATTTCACATTCATGGGGCTGTCCTGGATATTGGAGGTTGTCGGCTAAAAATGTGTGTGTCCGGGTCCGTTTTACCATAATGTCCCGTCCTTGTAAAAGTAGTGTCCACCTAGCTGCCCTAATCTGGCTAACTGAACCGTCCTTCAGTCGACCGTCTAGGAGTAACTGTGTGGGGGTGTGCTCGGTCAAAATGGTGATGGGGATGAGTCCGGTAATGTAGGAAAAGCATTGAACTGCCCAGAAAACTGCTAGAAGGTGCCTCTCGCAGGCTGAGAATCCTTGTTCTACTGGGTCTAAAAGTCGGGAGGTATAAGCCACTGGTCTTAGCTGCTCGTGCCGTTCCTGAAGTAACACGGCCGAGAGGGTCAGATCTGTGCTCGCTACCTCTATTGCATAGGGGGAGAGTTGGTCTGGGACTTGTAGCGCGGGTGCTGCGCTAAGGGCTTTCTTTAACTCTTCCACAGCCTCTGTGTGCTGCGGAAGCCATTCCCAAGGGGCCCCTTTCTTAAGGAGGTCTGAGAGTGGGGCTGCCTTTGTCGCGAAGCCATCGATGTGGTTCCGACAATAACCAACCAGTCCTAAGAACGACCGGAGGGCTGAAACATTCGGGGGAAGAGGTAATTTGACAATTGAATCAATCCTTTTGAATTCGATCTCGCGTTTGCCGTGTGTGATGACTGTACCCAAATACATCACTTTATTTTGCAATATCTGGGCCTTTCTTGGGTTAACTTTACATCCAATTGAGGTTAAAAGTTCCAGGAGCTCGGCCAGAAGCGTAATGTGCTCTGCCTTTGTGTCTGTCTGCAGTAATAGGTCGTCCACATACTGTACCAGACATTCGGGGCGGGAAAATTTTTCTAAACCATTCGCCAGCTGTCGGTGGAAAATGGAGGGGGAATTGTGGAATCCTTGTGGGAGGCATGTCCACGTATACTGCTGTGTTTTGAACGTGCAGGCAAATTTGTACTGGCACGCCTTTGCCAATGGGATTGACCAGAAGCCGTTGCTAATGTCCAATACCGTGAAGAATTTGGAGATGAGTCCCTGTTTGAGCATGGTCTCGGGACTTGTTGCTACCGTGGGGGCTACTGCTGGGGTTACTTTATTGAGCTCCCGATAATCAATGGTCAGACACCATGATCCGTCGGGCTTTCTCACTGGCCAAATAGGGACATTATTGGTTGAGGCTACTGTTCTAAGCACCCCTTGCTCCAATAAGCTACCTATCACTTTCTCTATCTCTCCCTCTGCTTCTAGGGGAAATCTGTATTGTTTCTGTGGTCGGGGGTCAGGTCCGGTAACGTGAACTTGTCCGGTCATTCTGCTGCAGTCGTGCCGGTGACTGGCAAATGCTGTCCTGTGTTTGTTTAAAACTGCTCTCACTTGTCTGTCCGTGTTTAGTGTAGTCAGGTCAAATGAATAGTCGCCTACTGCGCTAATCCGATTAGCGTACTCTCCTACTGTGAGAGTAGCGGGTGCTCTGTCTGACCTTGCCATTCGCCAGACACATTGGTTAACTGGGTCGAACGACAGGCTATGGGCATTCATAAAATCTATCCCCAATATGTGTTCTGCTGAACGGGGAAGATTTACTAAAATGACTGGGTGTCTGGTGGAAATGTTCCCTAGCTGGATTGCTACGGGTGCTGTAATGTGTCCCTGCTGCGAGTGTCCTGTGAAACCGCTAAGTGTGATGGTGGAGGTGGTCGGCCACATTTCTGCCTGTGCCGTGGTGGTGGAATTAATCGTGGTGCGGGACCCTCCTGTGTCCCAAAGTAACTCAATGGGCTTCCCTCTAACCTTAGCTGTGACTACCTGTCTTCCGGATTGATCCCAAAGAGTGTCACAGACCCAAGTGGGGGAGCCCGAACACCGTCAGTCCGTCCCGTCCACATTGGTCTGTCCTGACTGTATCCCTATACAATGGATCGGCTTTGCTTTATTTCTATTCAGAGTGCCTGTCTGCTGGCCTCTCTGCGATATTTGGGGTGCATTGCATTCCTTAGCCCAATGTCCTAACTGGCCACAGTTGTAGCATTCAAGCGACTTCTGTGGAGGGCTGTTCTTTCCTTCATTTACCCATGCGGGGCTTTGGTGTGCTCTCACTGCCTGAATGTCCGCTGCAGCCTGAGCTTCCTCCGGGGACTTTACTTTGCCTTTGTCCTGAACTGATTGCTCCCAAGCGCGGGACAATCTTTTCAGGACCCATTTCTCATTGTGGGCCTCTTCTGAGGGCTCATAACTGTTGCAAGCACTCTGCCCTGCATCTGTGGCATGGGAAATTATGGTGCGCGTCCATTTAACCATGTTTTCACGGTTCAAATGGGCTCTATTTAAATCGCCGAAAACTGTGTTAAAATGGATCCACAGCCTTCCTGCAAATGCTGTGGGGTGCTCTGTTTTCTTTTGTCGGCACTTGTTAAGTCCTTCAACTGGGTCACCTTGGTTATACCCTATGGCATCTAAAATGGAGGTGTGCATTTTCTCTAGGGTGCCTCCTCCAACGTTCTGTGGGTCGGGGAGGGCTGCTACAACAGATTGGTCTAAGCTCAGAACCGTGAGCTTAACCTGCTCTCTCTCGTCCAGGCCATACATGGTTGCCTGCTGTTTCACTTTCGCGAAAAATTGGTGGGGGCCTGCGGTGGGGAGAAACGGAGTGATCTTCTCACACGCGTCCCTGAGTTGCGTTACAGTTAAGGGGGTGGTGTAGGTGATATCGGGTGCGCCTTCTGTGGTTGCTTTCCTTTGGGTGGTGACTGGATTCATTGGTGCGGTAGCGATTTGATCTGTGGGGGGTTGGGGTGCTTGTCTTTTCTGCTGCGCTGCTGGCGCACACGTTCCCTGAACATAGCGCTGCGCTGTCTCACTTAATTCCTGCCAGTCTGGGGCATTCTCCTCATCTAGCTTTGTTCCAAAAGTACTTTGAAACCCATTCTGCACTGAAAGCAGAGATTGCAGTTCCGCAATCTGCTTTCTACACTTCGCATGATCCACTGTACTTTGTCTCTGTTCTGTGGTGGCAGCATGGAGTGCTCTTAACGCTGCCTTAAGGTCAGAGCATTGCCTCTGCAATGCCTCTACCTGCTTCTCTGATTCTTCTCTTATCAGGACGGCACGTTGCATGTCCTGATAGGCCTTTTCGTACTGGGTCTGGGAACTGCTGAGATGGGCTAGACATGACTGATGTGCCCTCTTGGCATCATCTACCTCGCTACCCTTCTCTGCCAGCTTCCCTCTAAGTACCATATTCTCTTTCTCGATGTCCCTGACATCAACTTTGCTCATCCTATTTCGTTCTTCTAATTCTGCCCGGAGCATCTGAACGACCTCCTCAGTGCCTCGCAACTGTGCCAAACAGGACACGATTGCCATCGGCTTGCGTGATTTACTAAGGTTTTTCTTATGAATTTGAGAGAGGTTCTCCCACCAAGTATGTCCTATACTTCCGGGACCTGTCTCCTCATTCATACAGAACTCTTTCCAAAGGGGCCATCCCTTTCCTTGCAGATACTTGTGGAGTTCCAGCTCCCACACGGGACACTGACCTACTCGGCTACTGCTGGTCGCTGCGACCACAAACCGTTCTGGGTTCATGAGGCGTTCCATTGCCTGCATGGCCATTTTTTCTTTCTTTCTTAAATTTGGAACAGGGGGTGTTGAGGTTATGTTTTACGAGACGGGTAAGGCTTACGCTATGTTCCGTTCACAAAACTCCCGAAAGTTTGTCGCAACAAAAGCTCTCAGGTTTTCCTTACAACCCTGTTAGTACGCATGCACAAAACACACTTCCAAATTATCTTTATTCGTTTGAACATCTTGATTACTTGTGATTTTTCCTTTTTCTTTACTCAGATTTCTAATTCAAATTTCTGGGTCCTCGACGGAGTGGGGGTGCCACTTGTAACCGCGTCCCGGCAGGATGTCGCCACTAAATGTTGCGCGTTTTACTGGAGTGTATTAACACGCCTCCGTTTAAAGGCCGTGTGCTTAACACTGCTATGGCTCTGTGTATGTAATTATGCTCAGGAGTCGCCAGGTGCCGTATTTAGACACCTCACAAGTATATCAAGGTCAGGTTCAAAGTAATAAATCTGTACACCGATTAGTAAGTCCAAACGATTGATATTTATTATGACAAATATAATAAATACACATGCATACGCTAAAGAGACTAACTTACTTCTAATACTAAACAACTAAAATACTTATCTAGACAGGAACAGGCAAGGTCAGGGAGCAAGGCCTTCGTCCCGTTCTTGGTCTGCAACTCTCAGGTACTTAAAGTTGTCAGGGTCTAGCAAAGTCTGGATCCCGTAGCGATCGTCGTAGTGGCACTTACAGTTCGATGGCTGATGGCTCAACGGCTGGTGATGGAACTGGAGTCAGGATGCGATGTATCAGCAAAGCGGAGCCGGAGCGACAAAACAGCAGAGAGCCGGAGCCAAAACAGACCGAACCATGTGCGGGGTCTACTTTTATAGGTCCCCCAAAGTCCGTGCCCCTTCGGGGCGGTCTTTTACCTGCCATGTATCGATTGGGCCTTTTCCCAATCGATATCTTCCAGACCCCCCAATCTGAGTGTCGCTTCTCGATGGGTGGGGCGGTACCTATGGTTCTTTGTGTTGGATACTATGGTGCCGTTCTGTCTGGGCGTCTACTCAAAAGTATCCATTCATACTTAAATGTTTCTATTGTGTGGGGTCTGGATCTGGATCACCTCATTACTATGTAGATCTTGTTGCCATTTACACCTTTGGCTGACACTCTGCACCTGGCCACAAACTGGTTTCTGTACGTGCAGAATGCTAATTAGTCTTCTGCAAACTGCTTGTCCTTGCTAAGACTGTTTTCTCCCTGCAGCCTTAGCAGTTCTCCATTTTGTAGCCCAGTGTCCATCTTAGGTGGCTACGGTTGGCACAGTTCTCCTTGGAAGAGAAGAGGCTAAGAGGAGATTTGATAGAGATGTTTAAAATCTTGAGGGGGCTAGACAGAGTAGATAGGGAGAAACTGTTCCCGTTCACAAAAGGATCAAGAACGAGAGGGCACAGATTTAAAGTAATTTGCAAAAGAAGCAAATGTTACATGCAAAAGAATGTTTTAACAGGATTGCTTCAGGTCCGGAAGGCATTGCCTGAACGTTTAATGCAGGCATGTTCAGGCGAAGAGGGCATTAAATGATTACTTGAATAGAAACAATGTGCAGGGTATGGAGAAAAGCTAGGGGAATGGCACTAAATCATGATCCTCGTTTGGAGAGCCAGTGTAGACACGATGGGCCAACTCTAACAATCCTATGGTTCTGAGACTGAGAGGTCTATGGAGGGAACTATCGGGTTAAGTGCCTTGGCAGATGATGGCATGGCCGCCAATGATGGCATGATTAAACTTGGAGATGATGAAGAGGGAAGAATTGCAGATATCTTGGGAGTTGTAGGGTAGAGTTGGGAGAAGCAACCTCACATTTCTGACTTTGGGTAAGTGCCATTTCCCACTGAGGCCGAGCAGAAATCATGTCAAAACACAAAAAGGGGCTGGTTTAGCTCACTTGGCTAAATCGCTGGCTTTTAAAGCAGACCAAGCAGGCCAGCAGCACAGTTCGATTCCCGTACCAGCCTCCCCGGACAGGCGCCGGAATGTGGCGACTAGGGGCTTTTCACAGTAACTTCATTGAAGCCTACTCGTGACAATAAGTGATTTTCATTTTCAACAAGACAGTTTGATGATATTTGGTGAAGGTGGCACTCTACAGCAACAATGTGAGGTTTGCCGTGGTCTACCCGGTGAAGCTGAGAGTGACCTACAGTTCGAGAGACTTCTACTTTGAGGTGGAAGCAGCGGAGCCATTCATGAAGGCAGACGAATTGGGACTGAAATGAAAGATGAGGCTGAGATTGGGGCTTGGACTGAGGCGATGGGGACTGCCTTTATCTCTTGTTTTGGGTAGTTTCTTGTTCTGTATTTGTGGGGGGAACAGCTGGGATTTTGGGTTAGTTGATTGGGGGAGGGTAGTTTGCCTTTGTTATAGTGGGCAGCATGGTAGCATAGTGATTAGCACAGTTGCTTCACAGCTCCAGGGTCCCAGGATCGATTCCCGGCTGGGTCACTGTCTGTGCGGTGTCTGCACGTTCTCCCCGTGTTTGCGTGGGTTTCCTCCGGGGGCTCCAGTTTCCTCCTACAGTCCAAAGATGTGCGGGTTAAGTGGATTGGCCATGCTAAATTGCCCTTAGTGTCCAAAAACGGTAAGTGGGGGTTACTGGGTTATGGGGGTAGGGTAGATACGTGGGCTTAAGTAGGGTACTCTTTGTAAGGGCCGGTGCAGACTCGATGGGCCGAATGGCCTCCTTCTGCAAGAAAGGTTGCCTCGACCTTTATCTGTTCTCTTTATATATTAACGATCTAGATGACGGGACTGGGGGCATTCTGGCCAAGTTTGCCGATGATACAAAGATAGGTGGAGGGGCAGGTAGTATTGAGGAGGTGGGGAGGCTGCAGAAAGATTTAGACAGTTTAGGAGAATGGTCCAAGAAGTGGCTGATGAAATTCAACGTGGGCAAGTGCGAGGTCTTGCACTTTGGAAAAAAGAATAGAGGCATGGACTATTTTCTAAACGGTGACAAAATTCATAATGCTAAAGTGCAAAGGGACTTGGGAGTCCTAGTCCAGGATTCTCTAAAGGTAAACTTGCAGGTTGAGTCCGTAATTAAGAAAGCAAATGTAATGTTGTCATTTATCTCAAGAGGCTTGGAATATAAAAGCAGGGATGTACTTCTGAGGCTTTATAAAGCACTAGTTAGGCCCCATTTAGAATACTGTGAGCAATTTTGGGCCCCACACCTCAGGAAGGACATACTGGCACTGGAGCGGGTCCAGCGGAGATTCACACGGATGATCCCAGGAATGGTAGGCCTAACAAACGATGAACGTCTGAGGATCGTGGGATTATATTCATTGGAGTTTAGGAGGTTGAGGGGAGATCTAATAGAAACTTACAAGATAATGAATGGCTTGGATAGGATGGACGTAGGGAAGTTGTTTCCATTAGCAGGGGAGACTAGGACGCGGGGGCACAGCCTTAGAATAAAAGGGAGTCACTTTAGAACAGAGATGAGGAGAAATTTCTTCAGCCAGAAAGTGGTAGGTCTGTGGAATTCATTGCCGCAGAGGGCGGTGGAGGCCGGGACGTTGAGTGTCTTTAAGACAGAAATTGATAAATTCTTGATTTCTCGAGGAATTAAGGGCTATGGGGAGAGAGCGGGTAAATGGAGTTGAAATCAACCATGATTGAATGGTGGAGTGGACTCGATGGGCCAAATGGCCTTACTTCCGCTCCTATGTCTTTTGGTCTATGGACCTTCCCGAAAACACCAGCCTCTTCGTTGGTGGAGGCGGTGCTGTCAGTGGGAGGGCTGGAGAAGGGGGTTGTTTCAGTGATCTACGGGAGAATCCTGGAGGACAATGTGTCAATGGGTGGGATTAAGGCTAAGTGGGAAGATGATCTGGGGGTGGGGGGAGGGGGGTGTTGGAAGAGGAACTGTAGTGTGAGGTGCTGTGGAGGGTAAATGCCTCAACCTCGTTTGTGAGGTTGGGGCTGATACAGCTGAAGGTAGTGTATAGGGCGCACTTCACAAAATCAAGGATGAACCGGCTGTTCGAGGGGATGGGAGGATGTCTGTGAGCAATGTGGGAGGGGCCCCACAAACCATGTTCATATGACTTGGTCCTGCACAAAGGTTCTGGAGGATGGTATTTCGCACAATCTCAGGGTACGGTTTTGGATGTGGAGCCTGGTCCCCTCGAAGCCATATTCGGGGTGTCGGACTGGCCCGACTTGCAGGGGCGGATATTTTAGCCTTGCCTCACTGATCGCTCGTCGGCAGGTCCTGTTGGGGTGGAGGTCAGTCTCTCCACCCTGTGCCTTGGTGTGGCAGGGGCGGGGAGCCTGCTGGAGTTTTTGGACCTGGAGAAAGTGAAGGATGAGCTGAGGGGGACAAAGGAGGGTTCTACAATTCATGGGATTTGTTCATTATGGACTTTCGGGAATTGGTTACTGTTGAGGGGGGTGGTTGGGGGGAGGGGTGGTTGGGGGGAGGGGTGGGGGGGGTTTCTTGGGTTAGGCTGAGATTGTTTTTTTTTTAATATTTTGTTGGGATTGTGCTTGTGTTTCTTTTGTATGGTGAAAATAATGAAAATTTATCGAATAAAAATATTTTAAAAAATACTTTACATCTATGTTATAAGTAAACAAATCTGATGAGTCTACCAAAAATATTAATTCTCGCTATTCCCAAGGTCAGAATTTTGTAAATATTTAATTTGTAGTATGGGTAGCATATGGTGAGATATTTTATCAAAAAAGTATCCTAAATCTCTTTAAAATCGGTGAAAAGAAGACCTGAATATATTTTCGTATTCCAACGGTAAGGGAATAAATGTGAAAAAACAGAACAGTAGTATGTGAGGGCCAACAGAACTCGTACAACTATACTACCACACTCTGGCAAGAAGGGGATAGAGCAGGCATATGACATTCCTCAGAAGGTAGAGATCCTGTTTTTTCTATTCATGTTGCAATAACAGGGACAGAGGCTGTGCAGAAATTTGCATCAGTGCTCTTACCTAAATACTGGATCCCACTGGATATCTTTGCCCTGGTGGCCACTTTGGAAGAAATTATTCAGAAAGCGAATTTAGTTATTCAGGATTCACAAGGGTGTAAAGGCTGCTTTTGAATTGTAAAATTAATGATGGTTGTCTTGAAGGTGTCTATCTCTCAAATGTCTGCAATTATTCACAGTGTAAAACTTTTCTATTTGTTAACCTACCTACTATTTCCAGCATAATATCCGTCCATTACTCCCGGCACAAAACCTAGCGACTATTTTCAGCACAATGCTGTGTGTAACCACCAGATTTAATAACCCCACATTGGACTAAGTGTTTAAGGCAACTTAAAGTGTGAAGTTGATCAGGAATTTCCTGGGAGTTGTTCATGCCTTACTGCCCCTTCCATGTTTTTTTGCTTTCAAATCTCTACTTTTTAAAAAAATACTTGCGCTGTTTAATTGAAGTTTCTTGCCATCTTTTATCACTATTCTGCTGACTGTACAGAAAGGAAATTGCAGGAAACTATTGAAAACTTTACCTGACCTCTATTATGAGTAAGAGAGCAAAATTGGATTTGCAAGTTGCATTCATCCTAGCCACAGAGAGCCAGAGAGTGGAGCTTTGGAGAAAGTGAAAAGATGGGTGGATGGATCAGAGCACAAGGTGGTGTACTTTCTAACAAAACGCTCAAAAATGGTGAGGTAATAGATCTGCAACTGCTTCAATTTCCAGACATTTTAAATTATTCCATCAAGGAATGTGGATGTGTAATTGCTGCAATGTGCAACTTCTCTCATCAGACAGCCATCTAGTGTTCAGTTAGCAATATGCAAGAACCATAAATATCACTTTTTCTTCCTCAAAATTACAAGGTGAAAGTAGTAATCTCCAAGAACGAGCCTGGTTAATGGCAAAATAAATAAATTTAGCAATGAGGAAGAGTTGGGTGTTATTGGCATTCATGTTAGAAGCTGACTTCAAGATTCCAGATAATGTCACTATGTACATATATCATGAAGATCCGGAACATATTTACACTTTTCTTACACTGTCAGTTTATACCCAGAACTCGTGGGTCATAGAACCATAGAATTTCTACAAAGCAGAAGAAGGCCATTCGAGTTAGCACCAACCCTCTGAAAGAGCACCCTACCCCTGCCACTCCCCTGCCCTATCCCTGTAACTTCCTAACCTGCACATCTTTGGACCCTAAGGGGCAATTGATCATGGCCAATCCACCTAAGCTGCACATATTTGGACTGTGGGAGGAAACCTGAGCAACCGCACGCAGACGTGGGGAGAATCTGCAAACTCCAACAGTCACCCAAAGCCGGAATTGAAGCATTTTCTCATGCGTTTCAGATTCCAGCATCCGCGGTAATTTGCTTTTAGCCGGAATTGGAAAATGAAAATGAAAATCGCTTATTGTCACGAGTAAGCTTCAATGAAGTTACTGTGAAAAGCCCCTAGTCGCCACATTCCGGCGCATGTCCGGGGAGGCTGGTACGGGTCACTGGCGCTGTGATGCAATAGTGCTAACAACTGTGACACTGTGCAGCCCATGTGATACATGACTGAACTTCCTCAGTAATTCGCCACTTATTGGGTGTGATTCTGTGGAAAATAATTAAAGTCCGCTTTTGGGCGGGTTTGGCAAGGCATTTCTTGGCAGCTGCACCCCATTATTCAACCAGCACTTTGGTGGTTTTTGGGCCGAGGCCACAGTTTAGTCAATTTTAAATGGCTCACCACAGATCGGGCTGCCAATCTCAATACATTAATCTTCCAGGCAATCCAGGCAACCCCCCCCCCCCCCCCCCCCCCAGTGCTTTATGGACCCTGCCTTCCCCACCTCAATATTGTTGAGGCACCTGGGACACCCTCCCACCAACATCTTCATAGAATTCTTCATAGAATTTACAGTGCAGAAGGAGGTAATTCGGCCCATCGAGTCTGCACCGGCTCTTGGAAAGAGCACCCTACCCAAGGTCAACACCTCCACCCGATCCCCATAACCCCATAACCCAGTAACCCCAACCAACACAAAGGGCAATTTTTGACACTAAGGGCAATTTAGCATGGCCAATCCACCTAACCTGCACATCTTTGGACTGTGGGAGGAAACCGGAGCACCCGGAGGAAACCCACGCACACACAGGGAGGATGTGCAGACTCCACACAGACTGTGACCCAAGCCGGAATCGAACCTGGGACCCTGGAGCTGTGAAGCATTTGTGCTATCCACAATGCTACCGTGCTGCCCTTGCTCCAATGGGAAAGGCCCTCCCGCACCCAACCGCAGATAGTGTCAAACTGGCACCTGGGAACCCAACACTGGCAGCCTGGCACATTGGCAGTGCAATCCAGGCATCCTGGCAGCGTCCAGGTATTTAAATGAGCCTAGATATGCTGATATGGATCACGCCCAGCTTGGATCGAGAAGGCGCACCACAGTCAGTCCGGTACAGCATGTGGAGGAGGTAGTAGCAGCTGAAGGGCCGGACGGTCGGAGTGCAGGCCAGCCCCAGGAACCAGCTGCCATCCAGACGGGTCACGGGCTCCTGAAACATCCAGTCCCACCCATAGTGCAGGTGCAGGCAGAGACCCAGGGACTACAGGAGGGATGACAGCCGATGTCCAGACCTGAAGGCGCAGGTGGAGGAGTCCATCCGCGAGCAGGGGTGGTGCTGGTGAGGCATGCCACCAGGCCGAAACTGCATGGGTGGCATCCACGGTGGAGGTAATGGGGGCGACGGTGTCGGATATGGGCATGCTGGTTTAGCTCACTGAGCTAAATCGCTGGCTTTTAAAGCAGACCAAGCAGGCCAGCAGCACGGTTCGATTCCCGTACCAGCCTCCCCGGACAGGCGCTGGAATGTGGCGACTAGGGGCTTTTCACAGTAACTACACTGAAGCCTACTCGTGACAATAAGCGATTTTCATTTCATTTTATTTCATATGGGTCAACGTGTGCAAGGCCTGGGGCATTCTGTGCAGGCGGGGGCCGAGGCCCAGGACAGGGCTGCCCTCTCACAGGCAACCGTGTGCCAGAGCCAGCTGGAGATTGCAGCGGCGTTCCTCATCGTGGCCCAGTCACAGCAGGCCATTGCTGAGAGCGTCGGCAGCAATGCCCAGGTGCAGGCCGACGTGACACAGACACAGAGAAAGGTGATCCAGTCCCAGAGGGATGTGGCCCACGCACTGGCTGATGTGGCCCACACTCTGAGGGACGTTGCCCACACCATGAGGGACGCGACCCACTCACTGGCTGATGTGGCACAGACCCTCAGGGTGATGGCACAGTCGCAGAGTGATGTGGTGCAGTCCCAGTCGGAGATGGGCCACTCCCTGTGCTCCATAGCTGCGAGCATTCAGACCCTTCTCGATATCAGAGCGGGTCTCCAGGACTGGCAGCACCAGGTGTCAGGGGGGCCTCAGGGGATGGCTCCGCTCGCACCCCCATCCCATGGAGAAGCCTGGGGCCACCAGGCACTCCGAGGGAGGAGAAGGTGCTGGGGCCCATGCTAGTGGCTCCAGCAATGGAGGTGCTGGAACACCGCCGCAGCTCGGGCTCCCCCCCCCCCCCCACCCCCCCCCCCCCCCCCCCCCCCCCCCCCCGTCCCTGGTGCATCTGGCGGTCAGCAGACTGAACAGGGCGGCACCATGCCACCCGGCATGCCCAAGGAGCAACCGGGTACATCCAGGCTGGGCCGCCACAGGAGACATGCGTCAATAGGGACTCTCATCCCAGAGCAGGAATCACAGCAGTTCGCCTCCACTCCTGCTGTACCATCTGGGGAACCACAAAGGGTCGTGGTAGGGCCCGTAAAGCCAGAAAGATAGACACTAGTTAAGTTGGCATGGGTGCAGGGCACAGTCTAGTTATAGGGGCGAGGGCAAACACAGGCTGCATATATTTGTTCATAATAAACAAGTTCATATCGTTCAAACCTGACCTGGTGCTCTGTCTGATGTGGGGATGGGGCGGTCAGTGCTGGCCGGTGGGAGTGGGGGGTATGGGATGAGTGAGGCCCAATGGGTGGGCCGTTTAGCCCCCCCCCCCCCCCGCCCCCGCCAAACCGTCACGAGCATCCCGTCCCGTGTGATGGACTGGCCAGCTCGCATCCAGGGATCACCAGGTGGAAGGAGCTACTGTGGGCATGAGTCAGACATTGTCAAACGATGTTGAGCACCGAGCTGATCGCAGAGCGGGCTGTCATCATCCTCCAGCCCTAAGACCAGACCCGCTGTTACTGCCAACAAAGTGCCTCGAGCTCATAGGACTGCAAGTATATATAACGGAGGCGGTGTGCATGCGGGTGGTTTGGTGGTGGGGGAGGTGAGGGTGGTCGGTGGTGTGGGAGATGAGGGTGTTCGGTGGTGTGGGAGGTTAGGGGGTTCGGTGGTGTGGGAGGTGAGGGTGTTCGGAGGTGTGGGAGGTGAGGGGGTTCGGTGGTGGGGGAGGTGAGGGTGTTCGGTGGTGTGGGAGATGAGGGTGTTCGGTGGTGTGGGAGGTTAGGGGGTTCGGTGGTGTGGGAGGTGAGGGTGTTCGGAGGTGTGGGAGGTGAGGGGGTTCGGTGGTGTGGGAGGTGAGGGTGGTCGGTGGTGGGGGAGGTGAGGGTGTTCAGTGGTGTAGGAGGTGAGGGTGTTCGGTGGTGTGGGAGGTTAGGGGGTTCGATGGTGGGGGAGGTGAGGGTGTTCGGTGGTGTGGGAGGTGAGGGTGGTCGGTGGTGGGGGGAGGTGAGGGTGGTCGGTGGTGGGGGAGGTGAGGGTGGTCGGTGGTGGGGGAGGTGAGGGTGGGGGTGGTGTGGGAGGTGAGGGTGGTGTAGGAGGTGAGGGGGTTCGATGGTGGGGGAGGTGAGGGTGGTCGGTGGTGGGGAGGTGAGGGTGTTCAGTGGTGTAGGAGGTGAGGGTGTTCGATGGTGTGGGAGGTGAGGGTGTTCGGTGGTGTGGGAGGTGCGGGTGGTCGGTGGTGGGGGAGGTGAGGGTGGTCGGTGGTGGGGGAGGTGAGGGTGTTCGGTGGTGTGGGAGGTGAGGGGGTTCGGTGGTGTGGGAGGTGCGGGTGTTCGGTGGTGTGGGAGGTGCGGGTGTTCGGTGGTATGGGAGGTGAGGGTGGTCGGTGGTGTGGGAGGTGAGGGTGTTCGGTGGTGTGGGTGGTGAGGGTGTTCGGTGGTGGGGGAGGTGAGGGTGTTCGGTGGTGTGGGAGGTTAGGGTGTTCGGTGGTGTGGGAGGTGAGGGTGATCGGTGGTGTGGGAGGTGAGGATGTTCGGTGGTGTGGGAGGTGAGGGTGGTCGGTGGTGGGGGAGGTGAGGGTGGGGGTGGTGGGGGAGGTGAGGGTGGTGTGGGAGGTGAGGGTGGTCGGTGGTGGGGGAGGTGAGGGTGTTCAGTGGTGTGGGAGGTGAGGGTGTTCGGTGGTGTGGGAGGTGAGGATGTTCGGTGGTGTGGGAGGTGAGGGTGTTCGATGGTGGGGGAGGTGAGGGTGGTCGGTGGTGGGGGAGGTGAGGGTGGTCGGTGGTGGGGGGAGGTGAGGGCGGTCGGTGGTGTGGGAGGTGCAGGTGTTCGGTGGTGTGGGAGGTGAGGGTGGTCGGTGGTGGGGGAGGTGAGGGTGTTCGGTGGTGTGGGAGGTGCAGGTGTTCGGTGGTGTGGGAGGTGAGGGTGGTCGGTGGTGGGGGAGGTGAGGGGGTTCGGTGGTGTGGGAGGTGCGGGTGGTCGGTGGTGTGGGAGGTGAGGGTGGTCGGTGGTGTGGGAGGTGAGGATGTTCGGTGGTGTGGGAGGTGAGGGTGGTCGGTGGTGGGGGAGGTGAGGGTGGGGGTGGTGGGGGAGGTGAGGGTGGTGTGGGAGGTGAGGGTGGTCGGTGGTGGGGGAGGTGAGGGTGTTCAGTGGTGTGGGAGGTGAGGATGTTCGGTGGTGTGGGAGGTGAGGGTGTTCGATGGTGGGGGAGGTGAGGGTGGTCGGTGGTGGGGGAGGTGAGGGTGGTCGGTGGTGGGGGGAGGTGAGGGTGGTCGGTGGTGTGGGAGGTGCAGGTGTTCGGTGGTGTGGGAGGTGAGGGTGGTCGGTGGTGGGGGAGGTGAGGGTGTTCGGTGGTGTGGGAGGTGCAGGTGTTCGGTGGTGTGGAAGGTGAGGGTGGTCGGTGGTGGGGGAGGTGAGGGTGTTCGGTGGTGTGGGAGGTGAGGGGGTTCGATGGTGTGGGAGGTGAGGGTGGTCGGTGGTGGGGGAGGTGAGGGTGGTCGGTGGTGTGGGAGGTGAGGGGGTTCGGTGGTGTGGGAGGTGAGGGGGTTCGGTGGTGTGGGAGGTGAGGGGGTTTGGTGGTGTGGGAGGTGAGGGGGATCGATGGTGTGGGAGGTGAGGGTGGTCGGTGGTGGGGGAGGTGAGGGTGTTCGGTGGTGTGGGAGGTGAGGGGGTTCGGTGGTGTGGGAGGTGAGGGGGTTCGGTGGTGTGGGAGGTGCGGGTGTTCGGTGGTGTGGGAGGTGAGGGGGTTCGGTGGTGTGGGAGGTGAGGGTGTTCGGTGGTGTGGGAGGTGCGGGGGTTCGGTGGTGTGGGAGGTGAGGGGGTTCGGTGGTGTGGGAGGTGAGGGTGGTCGGTGGTATGGGAGGTGAGGGTGGTCGGTGGTGTGGGAGGTGAGGGGGTTCGGTGGTGTGGGAGGTGAGGGTGTTCGGTGGTGTGGGAGGTGAGGGTGGTCGGTGGTGTGGGAGGTGAGGGTGTTCGGTGGTGTGGGAGGTGAGGGTGTTCGGTGGTGTGGGAGGTGAGGGGGTTCGGTGGTGTGGGAGGTGCGGGTGTTCGGTGGTGTGGGAGGTGAGGGGGTTCGGTGGTGTGGGAGGTGAGGGGGTTCGGTGGTGTGGGAGGTGAGGGGGTTCGGTGGTGTGGGAGGTGAGGGTGTTCGGTGGTGTGGGAGGTGAGGGTGGTCGGTGGTGTGGGAGGTGAGGGGGTTTGGTATGGAGGTGTCTGTGCCCCTTGCCAACGACCCCACCTCCCTCCCTAGTCTGTGAAACGTGTCTCATGCGCTCTGGCCCTGACGATAATGTTGTGTGGCCTCCCATGCCTGGTGTGCTATCACCTGGCAGATGTGTCACACAGTCTCCCTGCTCAACCGCAGTCTCCTTCTGCATGCCTGGTCTGGAAGGTCCTCAAAGGACATACAGTCGCGGTACACGGGTGGCCTCATCCGGCGCCTCCTTGGCACCTCCTCCTCGGCCGGTTGGGCGGCCTGCCCTCCATCCTGAGCTTCTGCCCACTCTTCTGCTATCCTCCGCCTCCTTTCTGAGTGGCCCCGCTCATGCTGCCACAGGGCCATGGTCACGGCCATGGCAGCCAACACCGCAGGTTGATGTCCGAAAGCCTTTATTTTCTGCAGGGGGCAAACTACAAACTTATTATCATGGCGCATACACCTGTGCCCAACCAGGGCCCCGGTTGGCAATGCAGGCCCCACCCAGGCATGTCCCCACCCCGGCACTCCAGCCCTGTCGGTGCCCCCGGTCCTGGCGCCCGTCCCTGCTGCCAAGGGTAACGTTGGATGGCAGTGCCTTCACTGAGGCTGCCATCGGTGTGGTCCTGGGTGGCCCCTCGGTGGGTAGCTGCCGGTTGGATGGGGTGGTCGGTGGGGGTGCCTATCCATATGGCTATTGTCACTGTATGCACCCAAGGGGCCACGGTGGGTGGCCAGCAAGATAGTCGCCGTAATGGCGGTCTGTGCCTGGGCACCACCCCTGTCCTGTTGGGGAGGCTTCCCAGCTGCTCTACCTGTCCCCCCCCCCCCCCCCCCTCCCCTCCCCTCCCTTGGCCCTGGCAGCACCTCACCCTCCTCGCAGAAAGCATGCCTGGTGTCTGAGCCGGAGGCCCGCAGTCACCCACGCCACTTAATAATAATAATCGCTTATTGTCACATGTAAGTTTCAGTGAAGCTACTGTGAAGCCTGTGCTACCGGGCAGCACGGTAGCACAAGCGGATAGCACTGTAGCTTCACAGCGCCAGGGACCCAGGTTCAATTCCCCGCTGGGTCACTGTCTGTGCGGAGTCTGCACATTCTCCCTGTGTCTGCGTGGGTTTCCTCCGGGTGCTCCGGTTTCCTCCCACAGTCCAAAGACGTGCAGGTTAGGTGGATTGGCCATGCTAAATTGCCCTTAATGTCCAAAAATGTTATTAGGTTACGACGATAGGGTGGAAGTGAGGGCTTGAGTGGGTCAGTGCAGACTCGATGGATCGAATGGCCTCCTTCTGCACTGTATGCTCTATGTTCTATGTACAAGACAGCTGTTTAGCCCACTGTGTTAAACCAGCCCCTAAAGGTGTGGGGTTTAAATGGGGGTTCTTTCCTAGGGCTGGTGCAGACTCGATGGGCCGAATGGTCTCCTTCTGCACTGTAAATTCTACGTTCTATGAATAAACCGGAGATGTTTATATGGTTGGTAGGGAGTCAGGCACAGAAAGAGATGGCTGAGTCACTGGTTGATGTGGCACAGTCCCAGAGGGAGATGGTCCCTACCTCCTCTCTCTGGCATCGCAGCCAGCATGCCAGGTTCCCGAAAATTCATAGCACATTAGAAACACGCCGTCGGGAATTCGGCCCATCCGAGGCACTGAATCGCGGAGGCCCCGGGGAATTGGTCGTCAGGGCCGCTAATGATATGCCTACTGTACTTTCAGGCCGTGTGGCGGGCGCCGCGATTTCAGGGTTTTTGGGGGATTGGAGAATGCCGATTTAGCGTGAAATCAGGGTCAGGCTCGATTTCAGTGTCGGAAGCTATTCTCTGCCCAATCGCATTTCGCGATTTCGGCGTCGGCTGATGGAGAATCCAGCCCATGTTATTTCCTTCTTTCATGTGTAACTGATTTAGGAGTCACATGAATGCAAATAATATGCGTCAAATACTTGATTTTTACTGTAACTTGAACTGGAACATACATACACCCCACGAGTACAGAGCACATTTAGACATTTAACTCTCAGTCTACACACATAACTATTGGTCCTTGTGATATGTGCGTTCATTTCCTGTTGTGACTCTCCACTTGCAGTTTCTTCTACAGCAGGGAGTGGTCAGTCATATCATGGTTAAGGATGATGACAGTCAAAAATGTTGTTTGTGGTAGGTATGATCTCAGTCTGATTATCATGGTGAAAAACAGGTTTTAGTGACTTACGTAAGGCGTGGTGAGAGACAGAAAGCGTGTTCCAGAGTTTGAGAGAGAAAGACCAGGGGCGCGATTCTCCGATGCCATGCGGCATCGGGAAAGCCGTCGTGAACTCAGCTGAGTTCACGATGGCGTCAGAGGCCGCTGCTCGCACCCTATTCACCCCCCCCCCCCGGGGGGGCTAGGAGCGGCGTTGCGAGAAACTCGTCCGCTGGGCATTGACGCTTGCGTCAAAGCGGCGCGCCAAGAATGACGCGATGGCGGCGCCTAAGTGACGCCATGTGCGCATGCGCAGGGTGTCCGGCTCCAACCTGAACATGCCCGGTTGCCGTCTTCCCCTCCGCTGCCCCGCAAGACATGGTAGCTTGATCTTGCGGGACGGCGGAGGGGAAAGAGTGCGTCTCTTAGAGACGCCGGCCCGACGATCGGTGGGCACCCGATCGCGGGCCAGTCACCTCCTGAGCACGCCCGTGGTGCTCGATCCTCTCTCCGCCCCCCCACAGGCCCCACACTTACCTGTCGCGAGATGTTCACGCCGGCAGCGACCAGGTGTGGTTGGCACCGGCGTGAACCGGTCGGATTCGTCAGGCCGCTCGGCCCATCCGGGCCGGAGAATCGCCGGTTGCCGTGAAAAACGGCGAGCAGCGACTCCGCGACACGCCATTTTGGGGGTGTGGGAGAATCGCAGTGGGTGCTAGGGCGGCGTGTCGTGATTCATCTGGCCCTCCCGCGATTCTCCCACCCGGCATGGGGAGCGGACAATCGCGCCCCAGATTTGAGATTCTCCGTTTCAGAGACTAGGGCACGATTCTCCGCTGTCCACGCTGGTTGGGAGAATAGCGGGAGGGCCTCCCGACAGTTTTCACGACCTCCCGCTATTCTCCCCCTCCCCTCGCCCGACCCACGTCACGAATCGTCGCTTGCCGTTTTTTACGGTGAGCGGCGATTCTCCGCGGCCGATGGGCTGAGCAGCCGGGCCTTTACGCCCGTTTTTGCACGGCAGCAAACACACCTGCTTGCTGCCATCGTAAAAACAGCGCTAGATGCCCGTTTGGGGCATCCAGAGGCCCGTTTGGGGCGGGAACACCACCGTTGTGCTCGGGAGGGGACAGGCCCGCGATCGGTGCCCACCGATCGTCGGGCCTGCGTCCAAAAGGGACACAACATTTCCCCTCCGCCGCCCGACAAGATCAAGCCGCCACATCTTGTCGAGCAGCAGTAGAGAAATGCGGAACCGCACATGCGCGTGTTCCGTCAATGGTGTGATGACGTCACCCGCGCATGCGCGGGTTGGAGCCGGCCGTGCGTCATCTTGGCACGCGGCCTTAACGACGGTCGTTAAGGCCGCGACGCCGTGATTCCCGGGGTCCTACTCCTAGCCCCGAAGGGGGGGGGGGGGGGGGGGGGGGGGGGGGGGAATCGGGTCCCGGGAACGGGCGTGAAGGCAGCCGTGAAATATGGCTAGTTTCACGGCAGCCTTTACGACTCTCCGCATTTGCGGAGAATCTCGCCCTTACGTGCTGACACTGGGGCAGAATCAGTGGACATCTACGACGGCAAAATTCGCACTGCTCAAGGAGCAATTCAATAACCATTAATGGGTTAGCACTGGCGCTGGGTGGGAGGGTGATCTTTGAGGAGGATGCTGAGGTGCTTCAGCGGGATTTGGACAGGCTGAGTGAGTGGGCGCATCCATAGCAGATGCAGTTTAATGTGGATAACCGTGAGGTTATTTAACCTCTTCGATAACAAAAATAGGAAGGCAGAGTATTATTTGAATGGGTGTAAACTGAGAGAGGTGGATACTCAGCGAGACCTTTGTATCCTTGTGCATCAGTCGCTGAAAATAAGCGTGCAGATACAGCAGGCAGTAAAGAAGGTAAATGGTATGTTGGCCGTCATAGTGAGAGGATTTGAGTATAGGAATAGAGATGTACAATTGCAATTGTACAGGTCATTGGTGAGGCTACACCTGGAGTATTGTGTGCAGTTTTGGTGTCCTTATCTGAGGAAGGATGTTGTTGCTATGGAGAGAGTGCAGCTTAGGTTTAGCTGGCTGATTCTTGGGATGACGGGACTGTCACATGAGAAGAGACTAAGTGGGTTAGGATTATATTCATTGGAGTTTAGAAGAGGGAGAGGAGGTCTGATAGAAATTTACAAAATTCTAATACGAGCGATTCCAATGAAAACCGGTGTCCGATTCGCTGGGGTTGGGATTGACACTCGAGGCTGACAAGCTGTAGCTGCATATTAGCACTCCACTCCCCACACACACTCAACGCAGCAAACAAGATGGCAGCACAGAGAGCGGCACTCCAGTTTGCAGACGTGGAACTGGAGACCTTGCTAGACACCATGGAGGAGAGGCGGGCCACCATGTATCCCGGAATGGAGGTTGTCACCCACGGCTGTACACCAGACCTGCGCGCAGGTGACAGGCTCAGTGAACACCGTGGGCCCCACCGCCAGGGCCTGCCAGCAGTGCAGGAAAAAGCTGCACAACCTCCTCAGGGTGGCCAAGATGAATAGGCAGCACTGTGCCCCTGACACTAACCCTCATCCCATACACTCGTAATCTCCCACCCGGAGAGTGACCGGACCCTGCCCGCAGGCAGTGTGTGCTCACCCCACACTGCACCACATGCCAGCACCCGTACCAGTCACCATGGACAGGTGACATGGCCACAAAAGCCACCAGCTGCCCACCCCCTGTGCTGAATGCATCCGACTGCCTAACACTGTGCGCTTTCTCTCTCCCCCCTGGACCAAGGGAAAGCCACGCACAACCGCCGGGAAGGAGAAAAGACCAGAGGAGACCGCCGGATCTGTGGCACCTCTCTGCAGTGGAGCAGCGGGCACTGAACCTCATTGGTGGGCCCAGAGAAAGGGCAGTCGCTGAGGTGGGGGTCAGCATCAGGTGAGCAAGTGAGACCCCACTGAGTTACAGTTCTCCATGGCATGTGTGTCACCACCCCCACAACCCCCCCACAACCCCCTCGCAGCCTCCTCCACCGCCATCCACCCACCACCACCCCCACACCACCCCTAGAGCACCACCTAGACCACCCCCAAACCTCCTCCACCACCACTCACAAACCCACCTCCACATCACCCCACACCACCCCCTCCCCCCCCCCCCGCCCTCACCACCACCCACCAACCCAACCGCAATCTAATCATACGTCTTGTGTCTTGCAGGCTCACCTGCCGATGAGGCGGCCCCTACTGGTGTCCCCCCCAACCCCAAGCAAGCGGACAGCAGCGAGGAAGAGGGAACGGGCAGTGAGGACAGCACTCGAACCACAGCCTGAGACAGCCTCAAGCACCAGTCTGGGTCCGACACTAACTTCCCATCACAGCTGTCTCCAACACCCTCCACCATCCCAGAGACACTCACCTTGGTTGTGCAGTTTAGTGACGAGGCTCCTGTGGCACTATCTGGTGCGCACCGCACACATGCTGCGGTACATCAGGTGGAGGTAGGAACCCCCGAGGGAATGGACATTCGGAGGTCACCCGACCCAAGGGGCTAACCGCCGTCCAGATGGGCTTTGGGCTTCTGGAAAGGGCGGTTCCATCGATAGTCGAGCTGCAGTCAGAGTCGGGGCCTACATGAGGGATTGTCAGCAATCATCCAGCGTCTGCAGGTGCAGTTGTAGGAGGCCATGCCAACCATACATGCCACCCAGACCAACACCACATGGGTGGCGTCCGCGGTGGTGACCTTGGGGGCGAAGGTATCGGCCATAGGTCAGGAAGTCCAAGCCCTGGGGCACAGTGTGCGCATTGTGGTCGAGGCACAGGACAGGGCTGCCCCGTTGGAAGCAACCATGTACAAGGGTCACCTGGATATTGTAGCAGCACTCCAGAACTTGGCTCTGACACAGCGAGTCATGGTTGACAGCGTCGGCAGCATTATCCGGTCATTGGCGGACCTGACTCAGGCACAGAAGGAGATGGCAGAGTCACTGACTGATGTGACACATTCCCAGAGGGAGATGGTCCACTCCCTGTGCTCCATGGCCATGAGCATTGAGACCCTGATCAAGACGGGATCGAGCCTCCACTGGTAGTGCCAGGCGGTGGGGTAGTGTCAGGGGTTATCTTCGCTCACATCCCCGTCCCAAGGAGTAGCTTGGGGGCATTCGGGCACCCAGAGGGAGGGGTCCGTGCCGGTGACTCCCACAAGGGTGGTTCCAGAATGCTGCAGCGCCTTGGACTCCCCTGCTCCTGTCCCTGGCTCATCACATGGGCAGCGGGCAGAACAGGGCATCACCACGCCACCTGGGACAGCTGAGCAGCAGCCAGGCCAATCCAGGCCTGGTTGCCCCTGAAGACGGCCGCCAAATGGGACCCAGGTCACAGGGCGGGAACCGCAGCAGGCTGCCTCCACTCCTGATGTACCGCCTGGGGATCCACCTAAACGTAGCGTTAGGGCCCGTAAGGCCAGAAAGGTACACTCCAGTTAAGTTGGCACGGGTGCACAAACCTTTCACAATAAACACCTGTTCACATGTCAACCTGTCTCAGTGCTCTGTCAGAAGGGGTGAGGGATGGGCATAAAGGGGACTTAAGAGTCCAAGTTCACGATTCTCTTAACGTTAACGTTCAGGTTCCGTCAGCAGTTAGGAAGGCAAATGCAATGTTAGCATTCATGTCGAGAGGGCTAGAATACAAGAGCAGGAATGTACTTCTGAGGCTGTATAAGGCTCTAGTCAGACCCCATTTGGAGTATTGTGAGCAGTTTTGGGCTCCGAATCTAAGGAAGGTTGTGCTGGGATTTGAAAGGGTCCAGTGGAGGTTCACAAGAATGATCCCTGGAATGAACAACTTGTTGTATGAGGAACGGTTGAGGACTCTGGGTCTGTACTCTTTGGAGTTTAGAAAGATGATGGGGAACTTATTAAAACTTTCAGGATACTGAGAGGCCTGGATAGTGTGGATGTGGAGAGGATGTTTCCACGAGTAGGAAAAACTAGAACCAGAGGGCATAGCCTCAGACTGAAGGGATGAGGAGGGCTTTCTTCAACCAGAGGGTGGTGAATCTGTGGAACTCTTTGCCGCAGAAGGCTGTGGAGGTCAAATCACTGAGTGCCTTTAAGACAGAGATAGATAGTTCTTGATTGATAAGGGGATCAGGGTTATGGGGAGAAGGAAGGATAATGGGGATGCAAAACATATCAGCCATGATTGAATTTTTTTTCTTTATTCGTTCATGGTATGTGGGAGTCGCTGGCCATGCCAGCATTCATAATAATAATCTTTATTGTTACAAGCAGGCTTATATTAACACTGCAGTGAAGTTTCTGTGAAAAGCCCCTCGTCGCCACATTCCGGCGCCTTTTCGGGTAGACAGAAGGAGAATTCAGAATAGCCAATTCACCTAATAGCACGTTTTTTGGGACTTGTCGGAGGAAATCGGAGCACCCGGAGGAAACCCACGCAGACAAAGGGAGAGCGTGCAGACTCCGCACTGGGACAGTGACCCAAGGAATCGAACCTGGGACCCTGGAGCAGTGAAGCAATAGTGCTACCCACTGTACATTTGTGCCATCCACGGTATTTATTGCTCATCCCTGAGGGTACTTTAGAATATTAGAATCATAGAATTTACAGTGCAGAAGGATGCCATTCGGCCCATCGAGTCTGTCTGGCCCTTGGAAAGAGCACCTCACTTAAGACTTGTGAGAGGCAACCGGAGCACCCGGAGGAAACCCACGCAGACACAGTAAGAACGTGCAGACTCCGCACAGACAGTGACCCAAGCTGGGAATCGAACCTGTGACCCTGGCACTGTGAAGCATCAATGCTAACCACTGTGCTACCATGCTGCCCTCAACCACATTCCTGTTGGTCCAGAGACACGTGTTGGCCAGACCAGGTAAGGACGAAAGATTTCCTTCCCTGAAGGACATTAATGAAACGGCAATTGACAATGGTTAGGGTTAGACAGGGTAGATGCAGGGAAGATGTTACCAATGATGAATGTGTCCAGAACTAGGGGTCATAGTCTGGGAATTCAGGGTAAACTATTTCGGACAGAGATGAAGAGACATTTCTTCACCCAAAATCTGGTGAGCTGTGGAATTCATTACCACAGTAAGTAGTTGATGCTAAAACATTGAATATATTCAAGAGGTGGCTAAATATAGCACTTGGGGAGAATGGCTATGGGAAGAAATCAGGATTAGGTTATTGAGTTGGATGGTCAGCCATGATCGTGATAAATGACGGAGCAGGCTTGTGGGGTCAAAAGACCTCTTCCTGCTCCTATCTTCTATGTATCTATGTACCTCCAGACAGGTGTCACCAGCCATGATAATAGCAGATACCCCTGTTGCCTAGGAGCCAACCCCTCAGCTGGGAGTGCACCTTGAAGATGTCAGGAATTATCGAGTGTGCCAGGATAAAGGCATTGCGCACACCGCCCAAGTACTGGGTGCAGGCGTACATGATGTGCATCTCACGGTCAGACACCAGCTGCATGTTCATTGAGTGGAACCCCTTTCGATTTGTGGCCTGTCATGGGTCAGTGTTTATAGGGCAGCATGCACCCCGCTCATCACTCCCTGGACCTGGGGCATCTCGACAATGATGGCGAACCCCGCTGCCCGGTGATCCTTGTGCGCTCGGTCCACATTGAACTTGAGATATTGTGCCGACCAGGTATACCCAGCCTCTGTAGTGGCATGGAAGCACCTGTGCACCGGGGTCTGTGAACTCCCTGACAGGTCCCCACTGGCAGCCAGGAAGGGCCCTGTGATGTAAAGGTTCAGGGCGACTATCACCTTGACGGCCACTGGGAGCAGGCATCCTCCCCAATTCCCCCACTGTACCAGGTGCGCCATGATATTATGGTCAACCCTGCTCAGCCAGAGTCTTTGACGGCATGCTCGCTCCAACAAATCCTCAAGTGACAGGTGCTGGCGGTACACATGAGGCCTGATGCAGTGCCTCCTTCCCAATTCCTCCTCGGCGTGTTGGGCAGCCAGCTCTCCATCCTCACTAGCTGGCTTCTGTTCCTCTAGGTGGGGTATGGGGTGGTGTTGGGGTGGAGGGTGGAGCTGGGGTGCCGGGGGTGGTGGGGTGGAGGGTGGGATGTGGGGTGAGGGAGGGGGGTGGCGTAGATGACAGGTGAGCTGCAGGGGGTGGTGGGGTGCGGGCACTCATACAGCCGGTGTCACTCTCCGCAACCACGGAGAGGTTGTCAGTGGGGTGCGCAGCAAGGTGGCTGCCTTGCAGGTCGTGGCAATAGCGGTCCTAGCCTGGACACGCCTGTCCCAAGGGGTCACCTCCAACCCAACGGCCCATCCTCTGGTCACCCCCGTCAACCTCCCCCCCAACCATGCAGCCAGCCCTGCCATTAGAATGACTGGCAGCCCACAGTCGTGCCTCTGTATGTCCTGCCTACTCTCTCTCCCTCATCAAACGATGTCTGTTTCCCAATTTTTAAAATCACAAGTGAAACTCACCATCGGTAATTCCTCCTAGTGGAGGCGGAGCATCACGGCAGCACTGGAGACTACCGGGTCAGGCCCACCAATGATATGCCAATGCTTTTACTGTACGTGCGGAGTAGAATGCATTAACACCGCTTTCAAGGCACCAGAGCATGGCATTCTGATGGTGTTAGCAGATGGTTTGTGGTGGAGAAGAGGGAATTGTGCCAGCTCTTCAGGATGATCTTGAAGCAATAAACACTTTTTGCCAAAGAGAGGCAACAACGTAAAGTAATTGAACCAGATTTGATGGTCAGGCCAGTTGAATGACTTTGGTGTTCAAGCTTACGGAATGTTGATTAAAAGCTGTACCACAAGCTGTTGCATAAAGAAAATGTGATGAACTGAGGATGGAGACAAGGTATCATGCACAAAATCAATGGATAATTGAGGATTTAATAGTTTTCCAGAATGGTGGAATTTAAAATACAAATGGAGGATGAGAAGGTAAAATCAAACACTAGTGTTTTGTGCTTAAACAAAGGAGATTACAATAGGGTGAGAGAAGAACTAGCTAAGGTAGACTGGGAGCAAAGACTTTATGGTGAAACAGTTGAGGAACAGTGGAGAACCTGCCAAGAGATTTTTCACAGTGCTCAGCAAAGGTTTACACCAACAAAAAGGAAGGACGGCAGAAAGAGGGAAAATCAACCGTGGATATCTAAGGAAATAAGGGAGAGTATCAAATTGAAGGGAAAAGCATACAGAGGGAACTGGAGCTGGAGCTGGATGAACACCGGATCATTCAGGAGGCAGAGGTAGTCATAGATAGTAGCTTCAGGGATGTAGTTACTCCGAAGAATCAAGATAGATGGGTGACGGTGAGAGGGGCTGGGAGGAAGCAGTCAGTGAAGGGATCCTCTGTGGTCGTTCCCCTCAGTGACAAGTATACCGCTTTGGATACTTTTGAGGGGGATGACCTACCAGGGGTAAGCCACGGTGAATGGATCTCCAGCACTGACCCTGTCCCTGTGGCTCAGAAGGGAAGGAAGGAGAGCAGGAGAGCAATAGTTATTGGGGACTCGATAGTTAGAGGGACAGATAGACGGTTCTGTGGCAGCAAAAGAGACTCACGGATGGTATGTTGTCTCCCGGGCGTCAGGGTCCGTGATGTCTCGGACCGTGTTTTCAGAATCCTTAAGGGGGAGGGGGAACAGTCACAAGTCGTGGTACACATTGGTACCAACGACATAGGTAATAGAAGGGACGGGGATTTAAAACAGGAATTTAGGGAGCTAGGGTGGAAGCTGAGAGGCAGGACAAACCATGTTGTCATCTCTGGTTTGTTGCCGGTGCCACGTGCTAGTGAGGTGAGGAACAGGGAGAGAGTGCAGATAAACACGTGGCTGCAGGGATGGTGTAGGAGGGAGGGGTTCAGGTACGTGGATAATTGGAGCACATTCTGGGGAAGGTGGGACCTGTACAGACAGGACGGTTTGCATCTGAACCAGAGGGACACCAATATCCTGGGAGGGAAATTTGCTACGGCTCTCCGGGGGAGTTTAAACTAACTTGTCAGGGGGCTGGGAAAACGAGCTGTAGTCCAGAAGCCAGTGTTGAGAGTAGTGAGGTACTGAGGAGGGTTTCAAGATCGCACGAGTGTACCGGCAGACAGAAAGGTGGGTTGAAGTGTGTCTACTTCAATGCAAGGAGCATCCGGAATAAGGGAGGTGAACTTGGAGCGTGGATTTGTACTTGGGACTACGATGTTGTGGCCATTACGGAGACATGGTTAGAACAGGGACAGGAATGGTTGTTGGAACTTCCGGGCTATAGATGTTTCAGTAAGAGTAGGGAAGGTGGTAAAAGAGGTGGAGGAGTAGCATTGTTAATCAAGATTAGTTTAACAGCTGCAGAAAACAGTTCGAAGGGGATCTGCCTACTGAGGTAATATGGGCCGAAGTTAGAAATAGGAAATGAGCGGTCACGTTGTTAGGAGTTTTCTATAGGCCCCCAAATAGTAAAAGAGATGTGGAGGAAGAAATTGCAAAACAGATTTTGGATAGGTGTGGAGGTGTCAAGGTCGTTGTCATGGGTGACTTTAACTTTCCAAATATTGATTGGAACATCTATAGGTCGAACAGTTCGGATGGAGCACTTTTTGTACAGTGTGTGCAGGAGGATTTCCTGACACAATATGTGGATAGGCCGACAAGAGGGGGGCACATTGGATTTGGTACTGGACAATGAACCGGGTCAAGTGTTAGATTTGTTTGTGGGAGAGCACTTTGGAGATAGCAACCACAATTCGGTGTCTTTCACTATTGCAATGGAGAGGGATAGGGCCATACGGCAAGGCAAGGTTTATAATTGGGGGAGGGAGTAATTATGATGCGATTAGGCAAGAATTAGGGAGCGTAAGATGGGAACAGAAACTTTCAGGGAAAGGCACAAATGAAAAGTGGAGCTTGTTCAAGGAACAAATACTGCGTGTCCTTGATAGGTATGTCCCTGTCAGGCAGGGAGGAAAGGCCGTGTGAGGGAACCATGGTTCACAAAAGAGGTTGAATGCCTTGTCAAGAGGAAAAAGGAAACGTATGTAATTATGAGAAAACAAGGTTCAGTTGGGTCACTTGAGGGTTACAAGGTAGCAAGGAATGAGCTAAATAAAGGGCTTAGGAAAGCTAGGAAGGGGCATGAGAAGTCCTTGGCGGGTTGGATCAAGGAAAACCCCAAGGCTTTTTACTCTTATGTGAGAAATAAAAGAATGACCAAGGTGAGGGTAGGGCCGGTCAAGGACAGTAGTGGGAAATTGTGCATGGAGTCAGAAGGAGAGGCGTTGAATGAATATTTTTCTTTAGTGATCACCAAGGAGAGGGGCCATGTTTTTGAGGATGAGAGTGTGATACAGGCGGGTAGGCTGGAGGAGGTAGATGTTCTGAGGAAGGATGTATTAGCAATTTTGAAAAACCTGAGGGTCGACAAGTCCCCTGGGCCAGATGGAATATATCCAAGGATTCTTTGGGAGGCAAGGGATGAGATTGCAGAGCCTTTGGCTTTGATATTTGGGTTCTCACTGTCCACGGGGATAGTGCCAGAGGACTGGAGAGTGGCGAATGTTGTTCCTCTGTTGAAGAAAGGGAATAGGAATGACCCTGGTAATTATAGGCCGATTCGTGGAGGGTAAACGCGGATTCGTGAAGGGTAAGCCTTGCCTCACAAATTTGATTGAATTCTTTGAGGAGGTAACTAAGTGTGTAGATGAAGGTAGAGCAGTTGATGTCGTATACATGGATTTTAGAAAGGCGTTTGATAAGGTTCCCCATGGTCGGCTCATGAAGAAAGTAAGGAGGTGTGGAATAGAGGGAAATTTAGCCAATTGGATAAGTAAAAGTTTATTACAGTAAAAGTTTCTACAAGTATCACATAGAAGACAGAGGGTGGTGGTGGATGGAAAATTTTCGGACCGGAGACCAGTTACCAGCGGTGTACCACAGGGATCAGTGCTGGGTCCTCTGCTATTTGTGATTTTTATCAATGACTTTGAGGAGGGGGCTGAAGGGTGGGTCAGTAAATTTGCTGATGACACCAAGATTGGTGGAGTAGTGGATGAGGTGGAGGGCTGTTGTAGGCTGCAAAGAGACATTGATAGGATGCAGAGCTGGGCCGAAAAATGGCAGATGGAGTTTAACCCTGATAAGTGCGAGGTGATTCATTTTGGTAGAAAAAATTTGAATGCGGATTACAGGGTCAATGGCAGGGTTCTGAGGAATGTGGAGGAACAGAGAGATGTAGGGGTTCATGTCCACAGATCTCTGAAGGTTGCCACTCAAGTGGATAGAGCCGTGAAGAAGGCCTATAGTGTGTTAGCGTTTATTAACAGGGGGCTTGAGTTTAAGAGCCGCGGGGTTATGCTGCAACTGTACATGACCCTGGTGAGACCACATTTGGAGTATTGTGTGCAGTTCTGGTCACATTATTATAGGAAGGATGTGGAAGCATTGGAAAGGGTGCAAAGGAGATTTACAAGGATGCTACCTGGTTTGCAGGATAGGTCTTATGAGGAAAGGTTGAGGGAGCTAGGGCTTTTCTCTTTGGAGCGGAGGAGGATGAGAGGTGACTTAATAGAGGTTTATAAGATGATGAGGGGGATAGATAGAGTGGACGTTCAGAGACGATTTTCTCGGGTGGATGTAGCTGTTACAAGGGGGCATAACTATAAGATTCAGGGTGGGAGATATAGGAGGGATATCCGAGGTAGATTCTTTACTCAGAAAGTGGTTAGGGTGTGGAATGGACTGCCTGCTGTGATAGTGGAGTCGGACACTTTAGGAACTTTCAAGCGGTTATTGGATAGGCACATGGAGCACACATGAATGACAGGGAGTGGGATAACTTGATCTTGGTTTCGGACAATGCTTGGCACAACATCGAGGGCCGTAGGGCCTGTTCCGTGCTGTACTGTTCTATGTTCTATGTTCTAAAGTGGCAAAGATTAGTGGGAGACTAGAGGACTGGGAAATCTTTAGGGGGCAACAGAAAGCTACTAAAAAAGCTATAAAGAAGAGTAAGATAGATTATGAGAGTAAACGTGCTCAGAATATAAAAACAGATAGTAAAAGTTTCTACAAATATATAAAACAAAAAGGAGTGTCTAAGGTAAATATTGGTCCTTTAGAGGATGAGAAGGGAGATTTAATAATGGGAGATGAAGAAATGGCTGAGGAACTGAACAGTTATTTTGGGTCAGTCTTCACAGTGGAAGACACAAATAACATGCCAGTGACTGATAGAAATGAGGCTATTACAGGTGAGGACCTTGAGATGATTGTTATCACTAAGGAGGTAGTGATGGGCAAGCTAATGGGGCTAAAGGTAGACAAGTCTCCTGGCCCTGATGGAATGCATCCCAGAGTGCTAAAAGAGATGGCTAGGGAAATTGAAAATGCACTAGTGATAATTTACCAAAATTCACTAGATTCTGGGGTGGTCCCGGCGGATTGGAAATTAGCAAACGTGACACCACTGTTTAAAAAAGGAGGTAGGCAGAAAGCGGGTAATTATAGGCCAGTGAGCTTAACTTCGGTCGTAGGGAAGATGCTGGAATCTATCATCAAAGAAGAAATAATGAGGCATCTGGATGGAAATTGTCCATTGGGCAGACGCAGCATGGGTTCATAAAGGGCAGGTCGTGCCTAACTAATTAGGTGAATTTTTTGAGGACATTACCAGAGCGGTAGGTAACGGGGAGCCAATGGATGTGGTATCTCTGGATTTCCAGAAAACCTTTGACAAGATGCCACACAAAAGGTTGCCGCATAAGATAAAGATGCATGGCATTAAGGGTAAAGTAGTAGCATGGATAGAGGATTGGTTAATTAATAGAAAGCAAAGAGTGGGGATTAATTGGTGTTTCTCTGGTTGGTAGTCAGTAGTTAGTAGTGTCCTTCAGGGTTCAGTGTTGGGCCCACAATTGTTCACAATTTACACAGATGATTTGGAGTTGGGGACCGAGGGCAATGTGTCCAAGTTTGCAGACAACACTGCGATGAGTGGTAAAGCAAAAAGTGCAGAGGATACCGCAAGTCTGCAGAGGGATTTGGATAGGTTAAGTGAATGGGCTAGGGTCTGGCAGATGGAATACAATGTTGACAAATGTGAGATTATCCATTTTGGTAGGAATAGCAGCAAAAGGGATTATTATTTAAATGATAAAATATTAAAACATGCTGCTGTGCAGAGAGACCTGGGTGTGCTCGTGCATGAGTCGCAAAAAATTGGTTTACAGGTGGAACAGGTGATTAAGAAAGCGAATGGAATTTTGTCCTTCATTGCCAGAGGGATGGAGTTTAAGACTAGGGAGGTTATGCTGCAATTGTCTAAGATGTTAGTAAGGCCACACCTGGAGTATTGTGTTCAGTTTTGGTCTCCTTCCCTGAGAAAGGACGTACTGGTGCTGGAGGGTGTGTAGAGGAGATTCACTAGGTTAATCCCAGAGCTGAAGGATGCGGGGGGGGATCTTATGGAAACATATAAAATTATGAAGGGAATAGATAGGATAGATGTGGGCAGGTTGTTTCCACTGGCAGGTGAAAGCAGAACTAGGGGGCATAGCCTCAAAATAAGAGGAAGTAGATTTAGGACTGAGTTTAGGAGAAACTTCTTCACCCAAAGGGTTGTCAATCTATGGAATTCCTTGCCCAGTAAAGCAGTTGAGGCTCCTTCAGTAAACATTTTTAAGATAAAGATAGATAGTTTTTTGTAGAATAAAGGGATTAAGAGTTATGGTGTTTGGGCCGGAAAGTGGAGCTGAGTCCACAAAAGATCAGCCATGATCTCATTGAATGGCGGAGCAGGCTCGAGGGGCCATATGGCCTACTCCTGCTCCTAGTTCTTATGTTCTTATGTTCTTAATAATAGAAAATTGAAAAACCAGGTACTAGGTACTATAAACAGCCAGATGGGCATGGGGCAAAGTCAAGGTAAGATGGGCATGGGGCAAAGTCAAGGTAAGATAGACTTTAATGTACTCATGTAAAAATGTTTCAAACTTTAATTGCCATTGGGGTAGAATAGGTTCCAAAATAAAAATAATAATAAAAATTGTAATTTAAAAGATCAATAGTAAAATAGATGGGGCGGGATTCTCAGTCGGCCGACGCTGGAAACGCAAGCGAGCGGAGAATTGCGCGCCAGCCGAAAATCGAGGCCGGCGCAGTGCACCCGGTGGAATGCCGTGCTCCAGTGTCTTGACAGTGGTGTGAATACATTCTCCACTGCAGGTACAGTAAATACCGTTGATGTATCATCAATGGGCACATCCCAGTATTCTCCGGGTCTCCCGCGATGCTCTGCCTCCGCCAGGAGAAACAGAAGGTTTACTGATGGTTTAAAAATCGGGAAACAGCCGCGTTGGCTGCTGAGGGTAAGAGAGGAGGTAGGTAATGTTCTTAAAGGCGCGACAGTGTACTGCGATCCTGCCTGTTCTGCCGGTCCTGCCACTGGTATGGCTGGCTGGGGGTGGGTGGCCGTCTGCCAGGGCCAGGGGGAGTAGCGGGGGGGGAGGGGGGGGTGTAATCAGGGGATGGGCCATGGCTTCAGGGTGACCCCCGGGACTGGGGTGTCCAAGTAGGGACTGCCATTGCCGTGGCCTGCAAGGTAGCCATATTGCTGCAATTCCACTGACTGCCAAACGTGGCCTGTGGTTCCGTGGAACGACACTGGCCGCATGGGTTCAACCACCCCCCTACCCCCACCCCCCACATCCCCTCCACCACACCAACCCCATCCTCCACACACAACCAGGCTCCACCCTCCTGTGGGGCATCACGCGGCCCATCCAAGGGCATCACTGATGGTAGCCCCGACAGGAGGAGGCCAGACAGGAACCTCAGAGCGTACCTCTGACATGGGTAGGTCCAGCCACCGGTACACCTGCTGGCTGTGACGGGTGCTGGGGCCAGTCCTGACCATTGGTGGGGCCAGGGGAGCGATGCAGAGGGCAGTGTGCCAGGGAGAATAGCCAATGGTGGGTGTGGGGGAGGGTGGAGGGGAGGGGCCATGCGGGGGCAGGGGCTGCAGTGTAAGGCCGAGCCACCATGCAGCCTGTTGAACAGGTCTAGGCACGGGGGTACACACCATGCTAGCATGTCCACCTTTCACTCGCCGCAGACAACGGATGGTTGCCATCAGCCTGGGCGCCCCAGCCCTTGGGGATGCACTGAGGTTGTGTGAGCAGGAGCTGCTTGGGGAGGGCCCGAGGAGCAGCGGAGCCTATCTCAGAGGTATAGAAACCAGCCAGTGAGGATGGAGAACAGGCCGTCCAAAAGGCCGAGGAGGGGGCGGGAAGGCGATGCTGCCTTCGGCCTCATCTGTACCGGCAGTGCCTGTCAATCGAGGACCTACCGGATCGGGCATGCCAACGAAAACTCTGGCTGAGCAGGGAGACCGTATGGCATATCTGCCGGATCATGCCGCACCTGGAATTGTGAGGTATGGGGGATACATCCGCTTCTGGTGGTCGTCAAGGTGACGGTCACCCTAAACTTCTTTGCCATGGGGTCCTTCCAGGTGTCAAGTGGAGACCTGTCTGCATCCATGCCTTCACGGAGTCTCGATATGCCCAGGTGGCTCAATGCGTCATGTCTAAATCCACCTAGATGCCCAGGCACTGGAGGTCGCCGCCATTGCCAGAATGTCCCAGGTCCAGGGGGTGATCGATGGGATGCATGTCCCCCTAGGCGCTTGAGGGCGTGGTCTTCACAAACTGAAGGAGTTTCCACTCCATGAACATGCAACTTGTGTGTGACCACGAGATGCACATCATGCATGTTTGCAGCCAATACCCGGGAAGTGTGCACGATGCCTTCATCCTGGCACACTCGATGGTTCCCGACACCTACGAGGTGCTCCCGTGGGTGAGGGGTTGGCTCCTGGGTGACAGGGGTTATCTGCTGCGGTCATGGGTCATGGAGCTTCTCCAGAGGCCACAGATCGGCGCGGGGACCCACTACAAAGACGCCCAGGGCCGTGATCGAGCGGCACATTGGCATCCTGAAGATGCAATTCAGGTGCCTGACCGCTCTGGGTGGGCCCTCCAGTATAGTGCTAAGAGAGTTTCCCATACCTTAGTGGCCTGCTGCATACTCAACAACATCGCACAGCAGAGGGGTAATATGCTGGAGGATGAATGCCAGGCCTCATCGATCAGGAGGATACGGGGAGGGCCAGGATGGGCAGGGCATGGGGCCTGGGCAGTGTCAGGAGGCTGCACAACGTGTGTGCCAGGGCTGACGTGCACAGGATGCTCTGATCGCTTCCCCAACAGCCATATCCACAGTCCCTGCACCCCCCCCCCCCACCCCCCGCTCGCCTCACAATTCCAACCCCTTCCATTATTCCTACCTGGGTTGGCAGTACCAGCTGGTCTGGTCCTTGGGATGGAGGATGATGATGACCCGCTCGGCTATGAGCTCTCGTGCTCTGCAACGCCTGACTCCTGCCCACGGTAGCACTTTCCACTGTCCACCTGGGATATCCCTTCATGCAAGCTGGTCATTCCATCACACGGTCCCATCGAACCCTTGGTGTGGCGGAAACGGGTGAGGGGTTGTGGTGGAGAGCGATCGGGGTGGTACTGGGTACGGGGACGGTGAGCGGTGGCTGACCTGGGTGCCCTGGCCTGTGCCCCCTCGAATGGCCACTCATCCTCCCTCGTACCCCGCTCCCCTCATTACACCCTCTGCAGCCAGCCCAGCCCATCCCTCACACCCTTCTGACAGAGCACTGATACAAGTTGAAATGTTTGTGAACAGGTGTTTATTGTGGACAGGTGAACATGTTTCGGTGGGTTTGTGCCCCAGCCCCTATCACTATTCTGTGTGCTGCACCCATGCCAACTTAACTGGTGTCCAACTTTCTGGCCTTACGGGCCCTAACCCTATGTCTAGCTGGATCCCCAGGCGGTACATCAGGGGTGGAGGTGGTCTGCTGTGATTCCTGCCCTTTGACCTGGGTCTCCTTTGGCAGCCATCCTCTGAAGCATCTGAAGCATCCCCGCCACCTGGCACGGCCAATGCTCATGACCATGACCACGGGGATTGGGCCACCTCCCTCTGGGACTGTGCCACGTCTCTCTGTGACTGGCTCAGGCCAGCCTGTGATCTGGAAATGCCGGTGACTCCCACAGCCATGACCCGTTATGACTGGCCAAGTTCTGGAGCGCCGCTACAATGTCTAGGTGGCCATGGTATATAGCTGCCATGACCTGTGCCTCAGCCACCACCCACAGAGTGCCCAAGGCATTGGACATCCTGACCCATGGCCTGTACCTTCAACCCCCCCCACCCCCCCGAGGCCTCCACCGCGGATGCCACCCACGTGGTGTTGGCCTGGGTGGCACGCATGGACAACATCGCCTACTGCCCCAGCGTTTGGACTCCTCCAACTGCATCTGCAGGCACTGGATGTGCTGGATGGTTGTTGACACCTCCCCATGTAGTCCCTGGCACTGTATCTGCAGATTATCATTATTATCATCTCCAGCATCGATGGCACCGCCATTTCCACCACCCAAGTCCCGTCTGGACGGCAGCTAGTCCCTGGGGTTGGCCCGCCCTCCGATGATCCACCCCCTCGGGTGTTCCTACTTCTACCTGATGTAACGCTGCATGTGTGTGGTGTGCACCAGATAGTGTCCCAGGAGCCTCTTCACTAAGGTGCCCAACCGAGGTGTGTCTCTAGGATGGCGGAGGGTGATGGACACAGCTGTGACGGGAAGTCAGTGTCGTCCCTGGACTGGTGCTCCAGGGTGTCATGGGCTGGCACTTGGGGGCTCGTGTTGCTGCCTCCTCGCCGGGGTGATGAGGAGGTGGTGGGATGCTTTTTATATTCATTCTTGGTGTGGGCATTTCTGGCTTGGCCAAATCCCTAATTATCCTTGATCTGTGTGGTTTGCCAAGGCCATTTCATTGGAGGGGAGTGGGGGGGTGGGGGGGGGGGGCAGTTAAGAGCCAACAGCAACACTGTGTGTGTCTGGGGTCATATGTAGGCCAGGCCAGGTAAGGATGGCAGATTTCCTTCCCTGAAGGACATCAGTGAACCAGGTGATTTTTACGACAATCAGCAATGGTTTCGTGGTCATCATTACACTTTTAATTCCAGATTTTTATTAAATTCAAATTTCAGCATCTGCTGTGGTGGGATTAGAACCTGAGACCCCACAGCATTTCCCTGGGTCTCTAGATTACTAGTCTAGTGACAATACCACTACGCCACTGTTATACCGTCAATTCACTGCAAGACCGTGAGAACAAGTGAATATAAGGCTTTATTATCCAGGAACTTGCCTGCCAGTGTCTGCTGTACAAATGAGTGCCACCCACAGGTGGCCGGTCTATATATCGCCCTGGGGAGGGCGGAACCAGAGGCGCAGCCCACCGGGGTTCCAGTACAGTACCTGGAAGTATACCATATTATCATTTCCAGGTCATAGGTCACAGCACTATACAGACAGTTCATACTTAGGTGAATACATTCACCACAGCCACTGTCTCCCCTGGGGAGGATGGTGTGATGTGGGGGAGGTGGGGTACTGGGGTTAAGGTAATATGGAGGTGATTTGGAGGTTGTGCCACACGTGCCATAGGGATACCACAACTCAGTGGGGGCTCATTTGGTTCCCCAATGCCGACCTTTGGCTCGGCGACTGCTCTCTCTCCGGGCCCACCAGCCAGGTCCACTGGCCGGTGTTCCATGACGGTGAGGGGCAGCAGGTTCTGCGGGCCAACTTTAGTCTGTCTCTCTCTGCGATTATGCGCCGCCTTCTCTTGGGTAGGGGAAGCAGAAAGTGCGCAGTGTTAGGCAGTCGGACCCGTGCAGCACAGGGGGATGGGCACCTGCAGACCTTCTTGAACAGGGCACTCGGCCATGGTGGGCGGTATGGGTGTGGCCTGTGGAGTGCAAACGGACTGCCAGCGGGTGGGGTTTGGTCGCCCACCGGGCTGGGGGGGATTGGTGCTGGGGCACAGTGCTGGCTACTCACCCTGGCCACCCCGAGGAGGCCGTGCAGCTTCTTGCGACACTGCTGGCCAGTACTGACGGTGGGGCCCACGGTGCTCACAGCCTCTTCCACCTGTGCCAAATCCCAATGTACGGTGAGAGGTGGCAGCCTACTCCCCATCCTAGGAAACATGGTGCTCCGCCTCTCCTCCAGGGCATCCAGCAGGGTCTCGAGCTCTGCATCTGCGAACCGCGGTGGCACTCTTCGAGCTGGCAACTTGTTGGCTGGATGAGTGCATGTTGTAGAGTGGACCTTGCAGCTGCAGCTTGTCAATCTCTCAAGTGCCAGTCCCAAACCCGACGAATTGAACACCATTTTGTTCTATGTGGCGCCGGTGCTAGCCAATTAACAGATGCTGAATTACTCGGGACCGGCGTTGATTCCGTAGTCAGCACTTGGTCTCCCAAACGGAGAATGCAGCCCATGGTTTTCAGATCCATTTCTTTTGATAAGACCCAGACAAATTTAGGAAAAAGTGACAAAAATTATAATAAATCTAAGATGATTCAAAACTGAAAACATAAATGGTGTAATCAAAATTAGTTCAGAAAAATGAAGTAAATCACGTGGTCTGAAATTATATAGATAGTCATGCTTATAATAACATTTTAATCCTCAATCTAATTTTTGTGTAACCATTCACATTGTAGTGCAATTCATAGGGTTCAATTTTGTCCTTTTTGCACTTTTTCAAAGGTGCCAAGGTTACGACCTATTTTCTCAGGAGTTCATTCAGTTGATCCATACTGGAACCTGCATTAGAAAAAAATGATTTGATGAAATCACCGGATGTTTATTGAGTGATAATCAATAGCTAATTACTAGGAAATAGCACCATTAGTCGATATTTCCATAACATTAAAAATGGTTCAATGCTGGATTTGACTGTTGGCTTTGAGGTACTGACTGAAATCATTTTTGATCCAATATTACAGATTTAGATGAGGATTTGGGGTTGATTATGTGACATTCAATAATTGGCATAATTACATAAACATCAATTCATTTCTATTTCGCACAATCACAAACAAGTACTTTGCAAACAGTTTCAAATTGAGCTCATTCATAAAGAGTATGAGCAGAGGACTGCGGAATATCACGATTGCACCGTCAAACACAACTACTAAAATGTTTAACTGCCATGTTACTGAGGCTGAAGATAAAAATGCAGGATGAGACACTTAATGCAATTTGAACTCACAACAATCACCAACAGGTCAACATAACAATTATAGATAGATAGAATAGATAGAACAGTACAGCACAGAACAGGTCCTTCGGCCCTCGATGTTGTGCCGAGCAATGATCACCCTACTCAAGTCAACGTATCCACCCTATACCAGTAACCCCTCCCAGGGCAATTTAGCATAGCCAATCCACCTAACCCGCACATCTTTGGACTGTGGGAGGAAACTGGAGCACCCGGAGGAAACCCACGCACACACGGGGAGGACGTGCAGACTCCACACAGACAGTGACCCAGCCGGGAATCGAACCTGGGACCCTGGAGCTGTGAAGCATTTATGCTAACCACCATGCTACTGTGCTGCCCCTAAATTCTTGGAGACTTCTGGTGGCGGCATGTAGGAGAAGGTTGCACATATGGCAGCTCCCGCCAAAGTCCTTGTTTTTGAGGTCCTATTGTCTGGTTCCAGCGGGAATTTGGCAGACAAATTCGACTCACCTAATTGTATTCCACGCAAGGATGTTGAAAACAGTGAAAAGGGCAGTTGAAAAGTAGGCTTTGAGCGGTTGTCTTTCAGTTAGAGAAAGTGTGAAGTTCATTGGGAGGAAAGATGGCGGAAGTGACCTTGGCAGGTGTGGCTGCTCCGATCACACTGGAAATACTGCCTGGGGTAATGGCACACAAACCCAAAAGGCAACTTTGTAAACATTTTGAAAAGTAAGGAAGGGAGATGATCAAAACCTTTAAAAAGCCCATTGAGGAGGCACTGGGCCCAATAAGAGGAAAGTTGGGAGGGATTTCAGAGACTGTGAAAGAACATGGAGAGATGCTGAAGGGGATGGAATGGACCGTGTTGCAGCAGAGCGACCAAATTGCCTCACTGGAAGCCGAGATGCTGGTGGTTGAGGAGAGGAACAAGGCCCTGAGAGCAAAGGTCGAGGACCTGGAGAACAGGTCCAGGAGACAGAACCTCAGGATCATGGATTTGCTGAAGGGGATGGAGGGCCTGAGGCCAACCGAGTACTTCTCCCAGATATTTGCAAAGTTGTTAGGGGGGGTAGAAGAATAGATGTCCCCTCCGGTGCTGGATAGGGCCCAACAATCACTCCAGCAGAGGCCTTGAGTGAATGAGCCGTGATGGTTCGTTTTCACAGCTTGCTGAAGAAGGAGCGGGTTATGCAATGGACCAAAAAGAAGCAGGATGTGAGTTGGAAAGGAAGCAGCATCCAAATTTATCAAGATGTCGGGGCAGAGCTACCAAAGATACATAGATACATAGAAGATAGGAGCAGGAGGAGGCCTTTTGGCCCTTCGAGCCTGCTCCACCATTCATCACGATCATGGCTGATCATCCAACTCAATAGCTTAATCCTGCTTTCTCCCCATAGCCTTTGATCCCATTCTCCTCAAGTGCTATACCAAGATGCCTCTTGAATATATTCAAAGTTTTAGCATCAACTACTTCCTGTGGTAATGAATTCCACAGGCTCACCACTCTTTGTGTGAAGAAGTGCCTCATGTAGGCATGTAGAAAAGAGGCACATAGTTTCTATTAAGGCAAAGTTGGCGCTTTCTAAAAGTGGAGTGGTGCAACCAGCAAGGTTGAGAGTTACATCTAGCTCAAAACATCATATTTTCAAGATGTCAGAGGACGCGGAGGTTTTTGCAATGGACTAAGGCCTTGGGCTAATTGCAAGTGTTTGAATGGGACTTTAGTTGGTGTCGATGGGAAGGGATTGTTTAGGGGTGTTTCAGTATTATGTATATATTTCTGATTTTTGGGGTTTATTGGTCTGTGTTGTAGTGTATACGTTGTTGGGGGAGGGTTGAGAGGGCCAAAGTAGTTGGCGTAATGGTTAAGGCAGCAATATGGACAACATATGGCCCAAGGTGGGCTGTTGAGAATTGTAATTGCCTTGGCTTTGGTTTGTTTTGCAGTGGTTGAGGGGGGAGGATCTGGGGGAGCTTCTCGGATGTCTTTTTTCTTTAGGTGTGGGCCGTGATGGGGGCTACATCACTAGTAGTTAGATATTAGTTATAGGTGGACCAGACGGTCATCTTGGATGGGCCTTGGCACAGGAACTTGGTGTGAGGACGGGACAATTCCTCATGGTGGAAATGGCTGACTTCAGAGGGATGGGGGGGTGAAAGACCCCCAATCAGACTAGTCACTTGGAATGTTAGAGGTATAGTGCGACTCGGCGAAATGATCAAGGGTTTTCTCTCATCTGAAGAGTTTAAAGGTCGATGTGGTGCTTTTGCAGGAGACCCAGCTATGGGTGAGGGATCAGATTAGGCTCAGAGAGGGCTTGGTGAGCCAGGTTTTCCATTCAAGCTTTGATAGCGTGGCTCGAAGGGTGGCAATTTTCACAATAAGAGGATCCAATTTATAGTGGGAAAGGTTGTGATGGATCAGAGAGATAGGTATGTGATAGTCACTGGGATGCTTGAAGGTAAGTTAGAGGTGCTGGTGAATGTACATGCCCCGAATTGGGATGATGTAGCAGCATTCATGAGGAGATTGTTGGCCGTGGTAATGGATTTGGACAAATGAGTTGATTCTGGGGGAGATTTAAATTGTGTTTTGACCAGTCTAAGCCAAAGTTGTTGGCCCCTTCAGGGGTGACAAAGGTGTTGTTGGTTTTTATGGAGGAGACAGGGGGTGCAGAATTGTGGTGGTTTATGCCCTCTGGGGGTAAGGTGATTTTGCTTTTTTTTCCAGCACATAAAGTATATTCTCAGCTGTGTTTTTTTCCTGATGGGAAGGACCCTTCTTCCTGTAGTGAAGAAAAAGCTGAGCGCTTGGCTATAGTCATCTCAGACCAGGTTCCACATTTAATGGATTTGATATGAGAGGTAGGTTCGGTTCAGTGCCTGACATGGAGGCTGGATGCGGGGTTATTGGCAGATATGGGAATGGACATGGAGAGCTATAGACGAGTACATGGGGTTTAATGGGAACGGCTCAGTCTCCCTCTCCATTCTGTGGGAGGCCCAGAAAGCAGTGATTAGAGAGAAGAACATCACACAAAGCACATTTAGATAGGGATGCGAGAGAGGGATGCCAAAAGTTGGGAAATTACATTTTGGGAGTGGACCACAGATATTCGAATGACCCAAACCCAGGGCTCCTGGTGAGCAGGAAAAATACGCAGCTGCAGTTTGAGCTGTTATCTACAGACAAGGTGGTGCACCAGTTGCAGCATTCGAAGGGGGTTATTCATGAATATGGGGAGAAGGCTGGTTGCCTCTTAGCTTGCCAGATGAGGCGGCAGGCGACCTCCTGGGAGATTATCTAGATCAGAGACTCGAGTTGCAGGTTTGTGTCCGCTCTGAACAAAGTGAATGGAGTGTTTCAAATTTTACCAAAACAATTCCCTTCTCAATGCCAACAAATACCTACAATCCACATCTACAACTTCCAACAGTCTCGGCCTTTCCTCCATTTCAGCTATATCCCTATGGGCCTTAAAGGAGATAATCCCCTCACCCCGAACCACCGCCTTCAATGCCTCCAAGAAAGTGGCTACAGACTCCTCCCCATTGTGATTAAGCGCCACTGCCACCTAATCACAGAGCATCTTATCAGCCAAACGGGTCGAATCAAACCTCCAACCCCGCTTCTGCACACGTCCCTTCTCAAATCTCACGTCCACATTTGGGCAGCACAGTAGCATAGTGGTTAGCACTATGGGTTCATAGCGCCAGGGTCCGGGTTTGATTCCCAGCTTGGGTCACTGTCTGTGCAGAGTCTGCACATTCTCCCCATGTCTGCATGGGTTTCCTCGGGGTGCTCCGGTTTCCTCCCAAAAGAATGACATACTGGGCGGGGTTATCTGACACCTGCCGGGTCAGAGAATCATCACAGGTGCGGCGGGATTCCCGCCCCGCCGCCCCGATGCCGGCTGCCGAATTCTCCAGCGCCGGGGTTTTGGCGGCGGTGGGAATCTCGCCGCACCGGTCGGCTCCCCTGGCGATTCTCCAGCCCATAATGGGCCGAGCAGCCGCCTGTTTTCGGCCGGTCCCGCCAACGTAAATCAAACCAGGTCCGTACCGGCGGGACCTGGCTCTATGGGCTGCCTGCAGAGTCCTCGGGGGGGGCGCGGGGGGGATCTGGTCCCGGGGGTTGCCCCCAAGGTAGCCTGACCCGCAATTGGGGCCCACTGAGCCGCAGGCGGGCCTGTGCTGTGGGGGCAACCAAAGTCATGGCCGGTACGGAGAAGAACCCCCCTGCGCATGCACTGGGATCGCGCCGGCCAGCAGAGGCCCTTCGGCGCCGATTGGCATGCTGCCAAGTACTTCCGCGCCGGCTTGCGCGCCGCCAACCATGCCGGCGGCGGCCTAGCCCCTGAAGGTGCGGAGGATTCCACACATTTCGGGCGGCCCAACGCCGGAGTGGTTAATGCCACTCCTCGGTGCTGAAATGGCCCGCCCCGCCGGGTAGCGGAGAATCCCGCCCGCGGTAATTTGGATATTCGGAATTCTATCTCCGTGTACCCGAACAGGCGCTCGAGTGTGGCAACTGGGGGAATTTCACAGTAACTTCATTGTCGTTATTGTGACAATAAAGATTTTTATTATTTTTACATAATGTAGTGCAAGGTCCGAAATTACTATTCCTGCATACTTCGCCCCCACAACCTCCGACAGCACCACCTTTCCCACCACAAATAAATTTAATAGATTTCATAGAATTTACAGTGCAGAAGAAGGCCATTCGGTCCATCGAGTCTGCACCAGCTCTTGGAAAGAGCACCCTACCCAACACCACACATCCACCCTATACCCATAACCCAGTAACCCAACCCAACACTAACGGCAATTTTGGACACTAAGAGCAATTTATCATGGCCAATCCACTTAACCCGCACATCTTTGGACTGTGGGAGGAAACCGGAGCACCCGGAGGAAACCCACACAGACACGGGGAGAACGTGCAGACTCTGCACAGACAGTGACCCAAGCCGGGTATCGAATCTGGGACCCTGGAGCTGTGAAGCAAATGTGCTAACCACTATGCAACCGTGCTGCCCGGGTATTGGGCAGGGAGTATTGATGCGGGAGTATACCCAATGGATATCTGAGAAGAAGGAGCACTCCCTCGCTATCAGGCGTCCAAACTACCACAGGTTCACCCCTCCATCTGATTCATAAACACACCAAACTGCCTCACCATTCACGACCTAACCACTGACTTGGGACTAGATCTATCCACCCTGGGGTCCAGTACACAATTATCAACTGGTGGGTATCCAAGTCAGGGATGGACACTAATATCTTCTTATTAAAGTCCACATTGTCCCAATTGAATATACAATGAATATATTGTATATATTCACAAAAAAAAAACTGGTGCCCCCACTAACATCCTATTCACCATCACAAACCAAACCCCAGGTCCCGCACCTTCCTAGCCACCACAGATGCCACTTTTTTACTGAACAGGATCGCAACCCCCCTCAACGTAGATCAACCCCGAGTGGAACGTCTGCCCCACCCATCTCTTTCTTAACCAAATCTGATCCTTCACCCATAGATGTGTCTCCTGCAGGAAAACCACATCTGCCCTCAAACTCTTTAGGTGCGCAAACACCCGAGACCATATAATTGTACCATTTAACCCACGCACATTCCATGGTGCAATCCTTACCGGGGGGTTTCTGACTTCTCCCTCTGCTAAGGTCTGCCATTGTCACCGAACCCAAATCCTGCCCAACCACTCAACCCTTCACTAACCTGGGTCCAGCCAAAATGGCCCCTCCTCCACCCTCACCTAAACTTAACCAGAAAACCAACTGCATCACCATATTATCCAGTCACTTTGGTCCCACACCGTCCTTTCTACTTCTTGGATTGTCGCACCTTGCACCTCCAACTGCTTGTCCACATGATTGAAAGCCAATTGAAAAGGGGCTACTGTACCCTCAATTGCACTAGACCAGTCTCCCTGCATCTCCGTTCGCTGTTGACAAAATTTCCCTTTAATGAAATCCATCAACTGCATCACAGTGCGGCAGATGATGGCGCCAATTTCCCTCTCCATCATTTTTTCCAATGGCGCTGCACCACAAGTGTCCTCTCTCTCCTGAGCTAGGGATCTCACTGACTTTTGCTGGGTCTGATACTCCGCCGGCATTCCACTCTGGGGGAGAAACCACTCTTGTCTCACTTCATACTTTATCCACAAAGATCACCCATTAAATGGGCAAAAAGGGCCAAAACCAACATCTCCAAGCAGGAGCCCTGTGTGCAACCTATCGGAAATTGGCTGCCATTGGAAGTGCCACCAACATCTCTAATGGAGAGGATCGTTTTGCTTGCAAGTTAGGGGCAGGAGAACATTTCTGATATTTATGGACGGATTTTGTCGGAGGACTCTGTGTCAGTTGAGGGGGTTAACCCTCGGTGGGAGAAGGAGTTGTGGTCAAAATTAGATGATGAGATGTGGAGTGAGGTCCTTCGCAGGGTGAATTCCACATCATTGTGCACAAGGCTTGGGTTGATCCAACTTAAGATAGTTTTCAGTTTGCACCTGACCAAGTCAGTTACAGGACCTACCTGAGAGACAGGCTAGGGCAAGAACTCGACCAACCGGAGGGCGAAGATTAGTGTATTTAGAACAAAGAACAAAGAAAATTACAGCACAGGAACAGGCCCTTCGGCCCTCCCAGCCTGCACCGAGTATTTAATATTTAAAATGGAAATCTAGAGCCAGGGACCATATAGTTCATTGTAACTTAACTAAATAAGAATTTAATAAGTATTTAGTTTTAAATTAATTAATTTGTGCTGGAAATGTCAGTCAGCGGGATAAAGTGCTTCACCTGTGAGATGTGCGAAATCCATAATGCTTCAAGCATTCTGGACAGCTACAGGTGCAGGAAGTGTACACAATTGCAGCATCTCACAGACTGCATGGATCGGTTGGAGCAGCAGTTGGATGCACTTATGCACATGCAGGTGGCAGAAAGCATCATAGACAGGAATTTTAGAGATGTAGTCACACCGAAAGTGCAAGCAGGTAGATAACTGATGACTGGAAGGGGCAGGCAGTCAGTGCAGGAATCCTCTGTGGCTGTCGCCCTCTCTCACAAGTATACCCTTGTGGATATTATTGGGGGGAATAGCCTATCAAGGGAAAACAACATCAGTTGCCAGAGCAGTGGCACCACACTGGCTGTGTTGTTCCATAGAGAGGGTCAAAGCACAGAAGAGCAGTAGTTATAGGTGACTCTATTGTCAGGGGTACAGGTAGGTGCTTCGATGGCCTTGAAAGAGATTTCCAGGATGATATGTTGCCTTCCTGGTGCCAGGGTCAAGGATGTCTCTGAATGGGCATGGGGCATTCTGAAGGGGTTAGGTATGTTTTGGCGCAGCCATTTGGGTGCGGCCGTTGTTGCGCGGCCGTTTTGGCGCCAGCCGTTTTGGCGCCGGCTGTTTTGGCGCCGGACGTTTTGGCGCCGGACATTTTGACCATAATAACATTTCTTTATTTGTAAATTAGCCTCAGTTGAGTTGACTGCTGGTGCGGGTCCGCTGTCACAAGTGTTTCATTCTATCACCATCTTTTTATATATTTTTTGAGATTTGGAACCTTTATCAGAGAACATTAAACGGGGAAGACCGCACAAACAATAATGCGGAGGCAGCCCACCGTCGATTGAAATACGAACTTGGCATGCATCATCCCACCATATGGAAACTAATTGATGGCCTGCGTAAAGTACAGAAAGGTAGAGATGCATATTATGAAAGGTTACTAGCCGGCCATGAACCGCCACAAAAACTAAAAAAGTATAGAGATGCAGATAAAAGAATACATGAAACTGTTCTTAAATTTGAAAACATGGATGCTATCGAGTACTTGAGGAGCCTTGCTCATAATTACCAAATGAACTAAACTAAATGAACTAATTTAAGGTTTTTAACTAAATGAACTAATTTAAGGTTTTTAATTTACAATAAAGATAAAAGAATACATGAAACTGTTCTTAAATTTGAAAACATGGATGCTATCGAGTACTTGAGGAGCCTTGCTCATAATTACCAAATGAACTAAACTAAATGAACTAATGTAAGGTTTTTAACTAAATGAACTAATTTAAGGTTTTTAATTTATAATAAAGTTAGTTTAAAAACTTTTTAAAGCTCATCTTTTAATTTACAGTTTTAAGCTTGCTTTTAAGTCCTTCCTTCGAATGATACTGAATCTTGCAACAATTTACTTGCAACAATTTACTAGCCACAAAAACTAAAAAAATTTCTGTCGTCTGCGCCCAAACAGCCGCGCCAAATTGGCTGCGCCCAATTGTCCCATAGCGCCCAAACGGCTGCGTCCAAACGGCCGCGCCAAAACAGCCGCACCCAATTGTCCCATAGTGCCCAAACGGCTGCGTCCAAACGGCCGCGCCAAAACAGCCGCGCTCAATTGTCCCATACCGTTCTGAAGGGGGAGGATGAACAGCCAAAGGTCATGGTGCACATTGACACTAATGATATAGGCAGGAAAAGTGACAATGTCCCACAGGGGCAGTTCAGGGAGCTAGGTAGTAAGCTAAATATCAGGACCTCTCGGGTTGTAATATTGGGATTACTCCCTGTGCCACGTGCCAGTGAGGCTAGGAAGATAATTCAGCTAAAGAGCTGGTGTAGGAGGGAGGGTTTCAGATATCTAGATCATTGGGATCTCTTCCAGGACAGGTTGAACCTGCACAAGGCAAACAGGTTGCACCTAAACTGGAGGAACACCAATATCCTGGGTGGGAGGCTTGGATGGGACATAATTTGTAAGGAGCATCAATGAGGGTTTCTTGAAAGAATATGTATACAGTCCAACTAGGGAAGGGACCGGATTGGACCTGGTGCTGGGGAAAGAGCCCACCCAGGTGATCCAAGTATCAATATTGGAGCATTTTGGGAACAGTGACCATAATTCTATAAGTTTTAAAGTGCCCATGGATAAGGACAAGAGTAGTCTTTGGGTGCAGGTGCTAAATTGAGGAAAGGCTAATTACAACAATATTAAGCAAGAACTGAAGAATTTAGATTGGGGTTGCTGTTTGAGTGTAAATCAACATCTGAAACGTGGAAGTCCTTCCAATATGAGGTGATTAGAAATCAGGGGCGTCATGTTCCTATGAAGGTGAAGGATATCACCAAATAGAAGGAAGACTTACAGAGTGTGCCATGTGAATATGCTTAAAAGGTACTTTGAAAGGGAAGGTGAGAAAAAGGAGGAAGTTTTAATGATTCTAAATCAAAGTGATAAACCAAATCCAGATGACTGGGAATTTGACGTACCTCAAATTAAATTGGAAATGAGGATGTTCTTAAAAATTCGGATTAATTGTTGAGTTACCTTCCAGAGGAAAAACGGACTGATCTGAAAGAGTTATTGATATCATGTGGGCATGTTTGTAGAGATAAATTGGGAAGTACTAAAATGGTTATACTTGATGTAGATGTGGGAAATTCTCTTCCAATCATGCAACATCCATATAATCTTAACCCTTTAAAATTGGCACAGGTTAACAAAGAGATTGAGAGTATGCTTAAAAATGGCATAATTGAAGTGAGTTGCAGCCAATGGAGCTCACCCATAGTGATGGTATCAAAACTGGACGGTACTCAATGGCTACGTGTGGACTATAAAAAGGTTAATGCAGTTACAAGAATGGACTCTTATCCTATCCCACGTTTGGAGGATTGCATTGAGAAAGTGAGACAATCAGCTTTAATTTCCAAACTGGATTTACTGAAAGGGCGAAGGATATTTCAGCTTTTGTGACTCCAGATGGTATATACCAATTCAAAGTTACTCCATTTGGCATGAAAAACACTCGAGTCACATTTCAAAAGTTAACTAACGAAGTTGTTTCAGGATTACCCCATTGTGTGATATATATCGATGATCTGGTAATTTTCAGCCAGACATGGACAGAACGTTTGAAACATCTGATGGAGTTATTCAATCGACTTCAGGAGGCGGGTTTGGTGATAAATCTAGCCAAAAGTGAATTTGGAAAAGCCCAAGTCACTTTCCTTGGCCAGACAATCAGAAGCAATCGAATGGTCCCATTGGGACGTGAAAACAAAATTTCCGATACTGTCGACACGACGGGAAATATTGCGATTCCTTGGTATCATAGAATTTACAGTGCAGAAGGAGGCCATTCGGCCCATCGAGTCTGCACCGGCTGTTGGAAAGAGCACCCGACCCAAGGTCAACACCTCCACCCTATCCCCACAACCCAGTAACCCCACATAACACTAAGGGCAATTTTGGACACTAAGGGCATTTTATCATGGCCAATCCACCTAACCTGCACGTCTTTGGACTGTGGGAGGAAACCGGAGCACCCGGAAGAAACCCACGCACACACGGGGAGGATGTGCAGACTCCACACAGACAGTGACCCAAGCCAGAATCGAACCTGGGACCCTGGAGCTGTGAAGCAATTGTGCTATCCACAATGCTACCATGCTGTCCTTATGAGTGGATTTTACCGGAAACTTGTACCGAATTTCAGCAGTGTGGTCGCTCCACTGACAGACTTGCTCAAGAAGCATAACAAATTCCAGTGGGCAGCGGAGTGTCAACAGGTATTTTACGGCCTGAAGGCTGCGTTAACCAGTGCTCCTGTGTTAGCCATCCCAAATTATACCAAACCATTCAAAGTGGTTGTTGATGCGAGTGATGTGGGCGTAGGTGCGGTGCTTTTTTAGAACAGTACAGCACAGAACAGGCCCTTCGGCCCTCGATGTTGTGCCGAGCATATGATCACCCTACTGAAGCCAACGTATCCACCCTATACCAGTAACCCCCCCCCAATTAACGTTATTTATTTTTTTTAGGACACTAAGGGCAATTTAGCATGGCCAATCCACCTAACCCGCACATCTTTGGACTGTGGGAGGAAACCGGAGCACCCGGAGGAAACCCACGCACACACAGAGAGGACGTGCAGACTCCGCACAGACAGTGACCCAAGCCGGGAACTGAACCTGGGACCCTGGAGCTGTGAAGCATTTATGCTAACCACCATGCTACCGTGCTGCCCCTTCTAACAAAAACAACGACAAAGGGCTGGAGCAGCCTATTGGTTATTTATCAAAGAAATTGAATTCTCACCAGGAAAAATATTCAGCGATTGAGAAGGAGACGTTGAGAGTTTGGTGCAAACTTTACAACATTTTCACATTTATGTGACCAACAATCCGTCTGACACCATTATATATACTGATCATAATCCGTTGACATTTTTGGAGCGATTCCGGAATAACAATGCAAGGCTGTTTTGCTGGAGTTTATTGTTACAGCCATTTCATTTAAAAATAGTACCTGTGGCAGGACGCGAAAGCTGTGATGACCAATGCTCCTGTGTTGGAGAATTACAGGGCACTCTGTGATCAGATTGAACTAAAATATCTGACTTTAAAGAGAAATGGATGGATCGTGCAGAGACCGTTTTGTTCAAAGAGACGGTCAATCAAGAGGGATTCCAGTTGGAGGAAGAAGAACGAAACAAAATGGACTATATTATTATACCTGTTTGCATGTGTTGTTTTTTTAAACAAAAAGTATATTTACTGTGTGCATTTCTTAAAGGATAGTGAAAAGGTGTAAAATGAAACCATCTTGAAGTTGATGGTTTATTTTTTTTCTTGGGGGGGGGAGGTGTCATGCGAGAGTACCTTTAAGAAATGAATGTTTTTAAATGGGTATGTATATAAATATCTGTAGTGATAGTACCTTTAAGAAATGGCTGCTCATGTTACTGCAGTGATGTCAGAGTGTGGGTGAAGCTGAGCTCTGGCTCTGTTTTTGTAGTTTCACTTTGAGAAAAGCTTGGGTGTGTCTGTTTTTTTGTTTTTGTTTTCATTGTTGGAGCTGAAGCCAGACAAAGCTGCTGTTCTCTCTGCCATGAAAAAACTATCTCTTGATCATTTGGTGAATTCAGAATTATAAATATTCTCATTAGTGACTTTAACCTGATGTGCTTCTGTTAAAGGTTATGTTTTTTTGTAAGTCTTCTGGATGTTAAAAGGACAGCGTAAGCATTACTTAGTGTTGTATTCTTTGGGGTTTGTACTTGAATTGATGGTTACTATGATGTTCATTGTATGTTTTAAAAAGGCTAACTTGAGTTCATAGAATAAATAATGTTTTGCTTTAAATAAAATACTTTTCCATTTCCAAACAGAACATACAATATTTGGCGAAATATTAAAAGTCATCAACAGATATTTTAAATTCCAAGTTGTGGAGAGCGCAGATCCCTAAAAAGCACTTCTACGTTATAAGAAGTTATAAAGAAAAACCTGCAGACCAAAATAAAAGAGACATGTAGCGTTTAATGAAGACGAATCACCTTGAAATTGGTTTTGCAGCTCGGAGAAGTGAGTTGCTGCAGTTTTAAAGAAAGAAAACTGCCAGCAATCTGGGGGAGCCTGCCAAGTCTCCCAGAGTGCAGGGCGTTGCTTAAAAACAAACCAAACAGAGCAGGAGGAAACCTGCAGAGTTTAAAGGAATAAAATGCTGCAGTTTTCTTCATAAATGAAAAAGTTTTAAAAGCTTAAAACCCCTAAAATAAAAGCCATGATCATAGGGGTCCTGTCAAACCAAAAAGGCATGTGAAAATCACAGAAAGAGATACCATGAGGCAACAGGCAGCCTGAGTGAAAAGAATGGTTACTGCATAGATAGCCTTAAAGGGGTAACAACATTTAAAGCAGTAACTACAAGGGGAAAAGTGGTTATGGGCAGAAAATGAGAAGAGTCAGATGCATTTTGTCTCAGGAAGTGGCCAAACCAGACAGAAGTTGGGAATCATGGATCATTAGTTTACAGGAGAATGGCAGGATTAAAAAAGAAGAAATACAAGTTGCTAAATGTTTATTAATGTTTGGCTCATTTCCTTGTTAAGTACTCCGCAGCCAACTGATAGATCAATACTCAAGAACATACAACATTTGGCGAAATATTAAAAGTCATTGACAGATATTTTAAATTCCAAGTTGTGGAGAGCGCAGATCCCTAAAAAGCACCCCCAATAAAGCACCAAAAACAACAAGAGACCCCAGAGAGATGGCAACAAAAAACGGCAGTGTGAAGGTGACAGAAAACCTCAGAGAGGAGTGATGTGTTGGGTACGCTGGGTCTGCGAGGACTGCGTTTACCAGAGCAGTGAGAGAGACAGGCTTCCAACTCTTGTAGAAGTACAACTCTATTTTATTTAACTATGAGCTGTTAAACATACTCGCACTGTGGGTTGACACTATGTTAGGTTGACTGGAGACCCGAGGCTAACCTGACCAGACTATACTGTTAGCACATGGTAGATATTCGTGTTACTGATCACGGGCTCTGGCTGTCTCAGAGGTTGCATCCCGAATGAGCGGGAAAACTAGTGCCCTCTGGCTTTTTAGTGGCCGTGTCCTGTCTGGTGATTGGCTGCTGTGTGTTGATTGGTCTTTCAGTGTGTCAGTCAGTGTCTGTCTATGCACCATCATATATTTGTGTGTATATTATGACATCTCCCCCTTTTTGAAAAAAAGTATGTGTACGTGGCAATGAATAGTATGGTATGTGAATGTTCCTGACTATGTGGAGAATATGTGAGCATATTTATTTACAGGACTATATACAAAAATTCTAACATATTTACACGGGAAGGTTTCTAGTGCAGATAGACTGAATGGAACAAAACACGGGACATGAATAACAGTATGGACAAACGAGCGAACGAATAACCAGGATAACGAAACAATCAGTCCATGAGTTTAGAGAGTTCATAAATTCAGGCGGTTCAGAAATTCAGTCTCTGGTGGGCGACAAATTCTGGTTGATTGGTTGTTGTACGGTTCGGACGTCCCTGCGCTGCTGGTGGGAGCGACAGGAGGCAGGTGGTTGAGCAGACCTGCACAGGGCTACGTAGTGGCCAAGCTTGCCACACTGGAGACAGCATTGAGATTTCACAGGACATTGCCGCTGTAAGTGGGAGGAGCCACAGTTGTTGCACGTCGTGACGTCGGAACACTCAGTGCGCCACCGCGCATGCACGGTGCAGTCGTACGTAGTGCACGCCTGCGCAGTTCGGTCTTCGGCCTCGCCGTCCCCACGGTCGTTGCGCGCAAGTGCAGGAGCCCGGGAAAAGCGCGTGAAATGGCCGCCCTCATCCAGGCTCAGACCCTGGAGCTGTTTTACGGCCTGCACCCACTCTGCTTCATGGGGGCCTTGCCGCGCCAACTCTGCCGCTTGAATGTGCGAGTGTCGGTTAGTGGCGTGCTCATGCAGAACGCAGGTTTCGATGGCTATAGTGAGGGTGCGCCGTTTAACTTTGAGGAGCTGCTGGCGTAGGGAGTCCGAGTGCACACCGAAAACGATCTGGTTGCGGATCATTGAATCGGATGTGGAGCCATAATTGCAGGATTGCGCGAGGATGCGAAGGTGGGTGAGGAAAGATTGAAAAGGTTCATCCTTACCTTGCAGACACTGTTGAAAGACGTAGCGTTCAAAACTTTTGTTGACTTTGATGTCACAGTGGCTGTCGAATTTGAGCAGGACTGTCTTGAACTTGGACTTGTCCTCACCTTCAGCAAATGTGAGGGAGTTGAAAATATGAATGGCGTGGTCCCCGGCCGTGGAGAGAAAGAGAGCAATCTTTCTGGCATCTGAGGCAGCTTCCAGGTCGGTGGCTTCGAGGTACAGTTGAAAAGTTTGTTTAAAAATCTTCCAGTTCGCACCGAGGTTGCCAGTGATGCGGAGCGGCGGGGGAGGGCGGGCGCTGTCCATACTACCAGATGGCTGATCGCTGGTCAAAGGCAGATTATTTCAGGGTAGGTCCATCAAACTCTAACATCACGTACTGGTATCATGATGTGTTGGGTATGCTGGGTCTGCGAAGACTGCGTTTACCAGAGCAGTGAGAGAGACAGGCTACCAACTCTTGTAGAAGTACAACTCTATTTTATTTAACTATGAGCTGTTAAACATACTTGCACTGTGGGTCGACACTATGTTAGGTTGACTGGAGACCTGAGGCTAACCTGACCAGACTATACTGCTAGCACATGGTAGATGTTCGTGTTACTGATCACGGGCTCTGGCTGTCTCAGAGGCTGCATCCCGAATGAGTGGGAAAACTAGTGCCCTCTGGCTTTATAGTGGCCATGTCCTGTCTGGTGATTGGCTGCTGTGTTCTGTGTGTTGATTGGTCATCCTGTTTGACAGTCAGTGTCTGTCTGTGCACCATCATATACTTGTGTGTATATTATGACAAGGAGGAGACAGAAGATCCCAGAGCGAGGGAGACAATATTCAAATAAACCACAAGATGGCTGCCGACCATTTCAGTGAAATTAAATGCATATGCCAAAGAGTTTAGTGCGGAAAAAATAAATGGCTGATAAGCAGCCAAATGTCTTAAGTAGAGCTTTTTGCACATTCTTACAGAGTCCGCAAACTGCAACAGCAGATGGCAGTGCCAGCAAGAACACCTTTGAGGTAAAACAAGGGGTGGATTCTCCGATAGCGGAGTTGCTGGTAGCGGAGTTCCCGATGCAGCGGAGATAAAATAGGGTCTGGCAGGGGATCTGACTGGGGGGGGTCTGGCCGGGGTGTCTGTCTGGTTGGGGGCCGGTCAGTGGGAGGATTGGATTGGATTGGATTGGATCTGAACAAGGTACAATGAAAAGTATTGTTCTGCGTGCAGCTCAGACAGATCATTCTGTACATAAAAAGAAAATACATAATAGGGCAAACATAAAATACACAATGTAAGAACACAGACACAGGCATTGGGTGAAGCATACAGGAGTGTAGTGCGACTCGGTCGAGAAGATATGTGAAGAGATCAAATCAGTCCATAAGAGGGTCTTTCAAGAGTCTGGTAACAGCGGGGAAGAAGCTGTTTTTGAATCTGTTCGTGCAAGTTCTCAGACTTTTGTATTTCCTGCCCGATGGAAGAAGTTGGGAGAGAGAGTAAGCCGGGGGGAGGGGTCTTTGATTATGCTGCCCGCTTTCCCAAGGCAGTAGGAGGTGTAGATGGAGTCAATGGATGGGAGGCAGGTTCGGGTGACGGTCTGGGCTGTGTTCATGACTCTCTGTAGTTTTTTCCACTCTTGGGCTGAGCAGTTGCCATACCAAATTGTGATGCAGCCAGATAGGATGTTTTCCATGGTGCACCTGTAAAAATTGGTAAGAGTCAATGTGAACGTGCCGAATTTCCTCAGTTTCCTGAGAACGTATAGGCGCTGTTGTTTTTTCTGCCGGGTCACCCTCAAGCAAGTTTACTATGGGGGAGTGGTGACCCAGCAATTCTGGCCTTGGGGGGGTTTCCCCTACTTGTCAGCAGAGGGGACAGGATTTGTATTGTTGGGGGGAGGTGGGCCAGCCACTGTACCTCGCTGTTGGGCCACCTGCTCAAAATGGCGACCCGAAAGTGGGATTCATGACAGAATCCCTCACATGGGAAGGGATAGTGAACAGCTTTGGGGTGCTGCTCCATGTGCCAGTGCATAGCAGAATCCTCACCGGCATACTACCCCCCCCCCCGACAATCCTTACGGGCATACCCCCTCACCCACCCCCAACAATCTTTAACAGCATTCCAGGCCCCACCAACACCATAGAGCCATAGCTCCACCCTCAGGGTCCACACCCCCCTCCCCACCCCCCCCCCCCCCCCCATATCACACACCAATGCAGCCCACTCCCAATGGGGCTCCCACTAAGACTCGCTCCGACAACTGCCCACTGTCGCAGGTTGGCACTGCCAGGTTGGAACTTCCAGGTTGGTACCTCAGTGCCAACCTGTCAGTGCAAAACTGTGCCACGGCAGTGTTAGGGTACTGCCTGGGCAGGTACCTCTCTCTGCCCCCCTCCCCCAGGGGTCTCCTCGACTGCCTTACGTCTAGCCAAACCTATTGTAAACCTCTCCGACGTGGCTTCTTGTCGACAAGGTATGAATATTTAGTGAGGGGTGACCATGTGATGTGGGGCCTGCTAATAAGATTCAAATTGATGTAAATATATTAAAATGAGTTTCAGACCATTTGCGGGCATGAGCCTTGTGAATTTCCCGGCGAGGGGCAGGGAAATTCGGGAAACACCATCTGTCCGGCATTTCCCGATTCTCACGGAATTTTCTGCCTCCACCCCTGATCCTGCAGACGGCTAGCGCACGCTCAAAATCGCCTCCACTGTATGCAGTCAGTGCCTTAGTTAAGAGAACTTCTAGTTTATTTTATTGTTGTTTACTTTATTGCTTAATAAACATTTATTTCATTCAAAATTATCACACAACTTTTGGACATCGTTCTCTGGACTTCAACCTTTTCCTCACATTATATCAAATTGCAAAATACAGTTAAAGGCAGTTGCTTCAAGTTTTTTTTTCCTGGTTTTGGAATAACTTAGTGTTTACCATCAATTGTGTTCTTAACAGCTCACATTGACGATTTTCAGATGTGATTTTGGATTAATGTTAATTACTTATGTAATTTATGTTCACACCATAGCGTAGTCATTACAGGACAAGTTTGGCCTTGCCCTGGAAACGATTAAGTTGTAAAGTACAATGAGTTCTTTAGTACCTTTGGCTTGTTTACTAATGCATTTTGTGTTTGTCCATGTGAAGTTGACACATTCTCCTTGTATCTGCGTGGGTTTCCTCAGGGTGCCCCGATTTCCTCCCACAGTCCAAAGATGTTCCAAGTCCATTCGTGTCCAAAGATTAGGTGGGGTTCCGGGAATAGGGTAGGGTGTGGGCCTGGGTGGAGTACTCTTTCAGAGAGTCAGTGCAGACTCAATGGACCGAATGGCCTCCTTCAACACTGTAGGGATTCTACGATATTCTATTCTATGATGGCACAAGAACCTGACAGAGAAGATGAATTAGTCTGACTTGCAGCCTGTGTGTGCTTTTTGTTTGCCCTTTTTCTTACAGTCAGTAATTTCACTTGTAGCCTGTACATGTTTTTCTTTAGTTTCTTGCTTTGTCTGTTTTCCTTTCTAATTCTCAATAGCGGTTTGCAAATTTTGAACCTTTCTGTGTTTCTGGATACTTTGGTCGGGGTTCTCTGATCCTGAGACTAAGTGTTGATGCCGTCATAAACGCCGTCGTGTTTTACGACAATGTCAATAGGCCCCCAGGAGCAGCTATTCCAAGCCCTACAGGAGGCCAGCATGGCACTGGAGCAACCCATGCCGCTCCAGCTGCCGATTGTTCCGTCATGAAACGCCACCGTTTTCACGCCAGCGTGGGGACTTAATCTCCAGAACAGAGAATCCAGCCCCCTATTTTTTCCACTCTCTGACACTATGTTGCAAGTATAAGGACAACAGTCTTCATTAGCGTGTGTTTTTCTGAGATGTTTTCATCGAACTGATCTCAAGGTGTTTGCCTAATGAGGCAGGCACATGGAATGGCTACATGATTACAGGAAGCCTGAAGTGTCAATCATACTGAAACCCAGATGCACCATAAGACCTCATTACAAAATGTAAAAACAACATCACATGTTCCACTGAGAGACCTGTATGATTTAAGGACTATGGGCCATAACGTGCAATAGTGTTGGAGAGAGATAGACCGTTGGAATTACAAGAAATAAATACACACCTACCTGCCCTTGACAATTATGTTGACACTCCCAATTGCCTGTGCTCCTTGGGGCCTGCGATGAAAGAACCCCCCACACGCCTCAGCACAGTGCATCATGAGCTCCAAACCCACACCCACCCCAACATCCAATCCCCAGAACTACCCAAATGCGATCCACTTACCTTAGATCCCAAGCTCTGATTTCACACCCCCCGACTTCGCCACATGCTATCCCATGCCAACCTCACACCGCCCCCCCCCCCCCCCCCTCGATAGCAAGGAGCGATATAGGATCAGAAGGCACAGAATCTCTGAGGGGAAAGTTGAGGAATCGCAAAGGTAAAAAGACCCTGATAGGAGTTATGTACAGGCCCCCTAGCAGTAGTCAGGATGTGGGGCAGAAAATAAATCAGGAGATAGAAAAGGCATGTAAAGAAGGCAATATCGCAATAATCATGGGGGACTTCAATATGCAGGTGGACTGGGAAAATCAGGTTGGTAGTGGATCCCAAGAAAAGGAATTTGTGGAATGTCTAAGAGAAGGGTTTTTTTGGAACGGTTTGTGATAGAGCCGACGAGGGAACAGGCAATTCTGGATTTGGTGATGTGTAATGAGGCAGACTTGATTAGGGAACTTAAGGTGAAGGAACCCTTAGGGAGCAGTGACCACAATATGATAGAATTTACCCTGCAGATTGAGAGGGAGAAGCTGCAATCAGATGTAACAGTATTTCAATTAAATAAGGGTAACTACAAAGACATGAGGGAGGAACTGGCCAGAGTGATTGGAGAAGGAGCCGAGCAGGGAAGACAGTGGAACAGCAATGGCAGGGGTTTTGGGGGTTATTCGGGAGGAACAACAGAAATTCATCCCAAGGAGGAGGAAACATGCTAAGGGGAGGACAAGGCATCCATGGCTAACAAGAGGAGTCAAGGACAGCAAACGGCTAAAGAAAAAGCATACAAAGTGACAAGGATTAGTGAGAAGCCAGAGGATTGGGGAAGCCTTTAAATGCGAGCAGAGGACAACGAAAAAAGCAATAACGGGAGAGAAGATGAAATATGAGTGCAAGACAGCTAGTAATATAAAGGAAGATAGGAAGAGTTTCTTTCAATATATAAAAGTTAAGAGAGAGTCAAAAATAGATATTGGATCACTGGAAAACGTGGTTGGGGAAGTAATAATAGGAAACAAAGAAATGGCAGACAAACTGAATAGTTACTTTGCATCAGTCTTCACGGTGGAAGACACCAGTGGGATGCCAGAGCTCTAGGAGAATCAGGGGGCAGAGGTGAGTTCAGTGGCCATCACTAAGGAGAAGGTTCTGGGGAAACTGAAATTTCTTAAGGTGGATGAATTACCTGGACCTAATGGACTACACCCCAGGGTTCTAAAATAAATAGGTGAGGTGATTGTGGAGGCATTGTTGGTGATCTTTCAGGGATCACAGGAGGCAGGAAGGGTCCCAGAGGATTGGAAAATGGTTAATGTAACACCACTGTTTTAGAAGGGAGGGAGACAGAAGATGGGAAATTATAGGCCGGTTAGCCTGAGTTCGGTCATTGGTAAGATTTTAGAGTTCATTATTAAAATGAGATTGCAGAGTACTTGGAAGTGCATGATAAAATAGGACTGAGCCAGCACAGGTTTGTCAAGGGGAGGTCATGTCTGCCAAATCTGTTAGTGTTCTTTGAGGAGGTAACAAGGAAGTTAGACAAAGGAGAACCAGTGGACGTGATTTATTTGTATTTCCAGAAGGCCTTTGACAAGATGCTGTATGGGAGACTGTTAAATAAGTTTAGAACCCATGGTGTTAAGGGTACTATCCTGGCATGGATAGAGGATTGGCTGACTGGCAGAAGGCAGAGAATGGGGATAAAGGGGTCTTTTTCAGGATGGCAGCCGGTGACTAGTGATGTGCCTCAGGGGTTGGTGCTGGGACCACAACTTTTCACAATTTATATTGATGATCTGGACGACGGAACTTAAGGCAATGTTGCTAAGTTTACAGATGATACAAAGATCTGTAGAGGGGCAGATTGTATTTAGGAAGCAGACGGGCTGCAGAAGGACTAGGAGAGTGGGCAAATAAATGGCAAAGTGTGAGGTTATGCACTTTGGAAGGAGAAATGGAGGCATAGACTATATTCTAAATGGGAAGATGCTTAGGAAATCAGAAGCCCAAAGGTACTTGGGAATCGTTGTTCACGATTCTCTAAATGTTAACATGTAGGTTTAGTCAGCAGTTCGGAAGGCAAATGCAATGTGTTGAAAACTACTATGTAGTTTGAGTGTTGTCTCGTATCCACTTTGAACTCAGTAGAAATTTAAGCTACATGTCTCAGATGCAAAATGAAATCTTTTATTGTGTCTATTGATTACAATTGAGAGTTTGAGATCTTCTTGTGGTTACAAATCAAATGTTCTCAATAAAGCCCTGCCAGCAGAAGACTTTAAGAGATATAATTGACTTAGTAGTTTACAAACAGATTTAACTTTCAAAATACAGCAATGGTTTCTTACTCAAAGCAAAAGCAGCTTGCGCAGGCTTTAAAAGTTAGAGTGCAAATATGAAAATACGAAGTAAGGATAGCGTGTAGTTAGATAAAAGTTATAGAGTGATCCTGAATGGAAAATGGCTGCCTGGACCTCTACGTTTAAGGAAAATGTTATCAGTCTGACTCCATCTGTACCTACCCCTGTAATGTGCTGATTGGCTTGGATGAGTCTCCAATGCATTTGGTTGGATGGGTAGTTGTCAATCATCAATATGCAACATAGCTGTGGATATGTTGCATTTTTAGCTGTTTGGTATGTATTGGAATGTGATCTACACTTTTAATCAGCTCTGGTCTATACTGTTTTTTTCTGCTGACTGCTATACTACTCATATTTTGAACAATGGTGGGTTCATGTTGTAATGGTGCTTATTTTGACCTTGATCAGATTGTGGTACTGTTTAATACTTTTAATGAAACTAATTTGAACTTCTGCAATTCTGTTCATTAGAACAATGGACAGTTTATAATGTAAATTTAACTTTTCAGTAGAAATGTTCCATTTGTTTCTAGCTAGCCTGTGGATGTTTCACAGTCTGTGCTTTTTGTTACTGCAAGCTGTGTGTCTTTGTAATCTAAGGTTATGCTTGAAGTCTTATGATGAAATCCATTTTAAAATGGATTTCAAACTGGGCTTTAGTATTTACATCAAAATGGCTAAATCAATGGCCATTTTACCTATCAGGAATAGCTGGTTCCCTTCACAATGTTTGCTTTCATGTCAAGAGGGCGAGAATACAAGACCATGGATGTACTTCTGAGGCTATATAAAGCTCTAGTCAGACTCCATTTGGAGTATTGTGAGCAGTCTTGGGCCCCGTATCTAAGGAAGGATATGCTAGCCTTGGAAAGGGTCCAGAGGAGGCTCACAAGAATGATCCCTGGAATGAATAGCTTGTTGTATGATGAACGGTTGAGAACTCTGGATCTGTACTGGTTGGAGTTTAGAAGGATGAGGGGGGATCTTATTGAAACTTGCAGGATACTGTGTGGCCTGGATAGAGTGGATGTGGAGAGGATGTTTCCACTTGTAGGAAAAACTAGGAGCAGAGGACACCATCTCAGACTAAAGGGACGATCCTTTAAAACAGAGATGAGGAGGAATTTCTTCAGCCAGAGAGTGGTGAATCTGTGGAACTCTTTGCCGCAGAAGGCTGTGGAGGCCAAATCGCTGAGTGTCTTTAAGACAGAGATAAATACGTTTTTGATCAATAACAGGATCAGGTGTTATGGGGAGAAGGCAGGAGAATGGGGATGAGAAAAATATCTTCCTTGATCGAATGGCGGAGCAGACTCGATGGGCCGAGTGGCCGAATTCTGCTCCTATGTCTTATGGTTTTATGGTCTATTATGACACGGGCAACATAAAATTGTGGCCAATAGCCTTGTTAACAAGTTGAACAACTTGTTAACTTATTTTTTTTAAATGGCAGGCAGTCTGCCAATTTTGGGACCCACCCATCCTCCGTGTTGATTAGTGTTTGGAAACAGCTTTGTGATCTGATATTATGATGCTGGATTTTACACATGTGTGGGATGGCAGTAGTCCAATTTCCCAGATTAAAATTCACCGAATAGTGTAGTCACTTCAGAACAAGTTTAGTCTTGACCAAGAAACAATTAAGTTGTAAAGTACAACTAGTTCTTTAATGGCCTCAGCCACAATATTCTATCTGTCACTTGTAAAGCATGCAGCTCCTCAAAGGTTTTCAATAGTAATTTGTAAGAAAACCCTGCTCGCCATCAGAAATTATTCATAGTTGCTGCAGTGTTCCTACGAGCTGTGTTAATGGCCTCATCTATCACTTGGATTATTCAAAGTAATTAATTTTAAAACTCTGAAGAAATCAATTCTTCTCATCTTGAACTGAATGAAAAACCAGCATGTTCTCAGGTCAAAGGTTTTGTGAATGAAATTAATTGTTGAACTCAGCAAGCCTCAGTTAAGTCTTGCTCTTCGGCCCATTCAATGAGAATAATTTGATTCAAATGGCAACATGGGGATGCAAATAATCTGTCTTTTCTGCCACTGTGAGAAAACACTCATAACTTTCCACCATTGAAGAACAAAATCAAAATATTGCAGATGCTTCAAATCTGAAATAAAATGGAAAATGCTGGAAACAGTAGGCACAGCATCGGTGAAGAGAGAAACTTTCATTTTTTATTTAATACACTGATTAAGCCTTTCTTTAAGGGAGGCTGTGGGCCATAACCTTTGGTTGAGTGCTAATTAAATCAGATTGTCACTCTCCACTAGAGATTCAGGCCATCCCTCCAACTCAGGCCAGGTGAAATCTGGGAGTGCAATGCATTCTGGGGCCTAGCATCGAAGACTGTGGAGCTGAAGGTAAGCAAGCCATGCCCTCTTATTACGACAACTGCTGCAGTAAACCAGGTAAGTCTTTTACAAGGTGAGTGTATAAGGTGAGTGGTTGGATTTGTTTTGGGGGGGAGGGGGGTGATTGAACTTCCCCTGCACATCTTTGGGGTACTTTTCAATTTTTTTCAGAAGTGCATTAGCAACCAAAACACAAATAGACTCAAATGATCAGTTAGGTAAATTGTACAAACCGCCTGTCAGATAACAGAAAAAAATTGCCTGCAAAATAGTTAATTCCACAGGGTATTGATCCAATCAATTGTACCAATTAAATCAACACAGACAACTCCAAAATTCCTCTTTGAGACTGTATATAATTTAAAGTAGGTCCACCATTTATTCCATTATTCTTCATTCAAATTACTACTTGTCTTTAGATGACTCCATTTATATTTGTTTTTAGAGGTTTGAGTGGCAAAATAAACAATAATATCTTGCATTTATACAGCACCTTTAACATAGTAAAATGTCTAAAGGTGCCTAAATGGAGAATTCTCAAATTAAATTTGATAGCAAGGGCAGAATTCCCCTAAAAGTGGGAAAGAGTCATTGTCAACGAGAAAATCGGTGCGATTCCAGTTGGCCCCGACAGGAGAAACCGAATTGCAACCTTGAGGCACTTTGAAAACTTTTCTTTTCCCCCATATAAAAATGCCACATCTGAGGTGATCTGATTCACCCACCCTGAGGGTCATTTGAGCGCTTCAATCAAAGAGGTTCTGCATTTAAACGGTTCCACAGCACTTGCTCACAGTCAAGCCAGGATGGTGACAACCAAGAAGCTAGTTGCACAAATCACCAATGGAGCCCTCACAAGAATGTTGGATGCTGTGGAGGAGAGAAAGGCAACTATCTACCCTCAGACTTGCAGGAGACCCTTCAGTAAGGTCTCACATCCCGCCCGGCAAACGACGGCAGCACTGGTCAGTGCCAGCAGCTTGACCAAGAGGACGGGAGTGCAGTGTCGGAAGAAGATGATGAATGGCTTAGTGCCCCTGTCTCTTCTTGGCCCTCTACCCTTCTATCTCCCCTGGAATGTCACCTGGAACCCACAAGTTGCCACCTCACAGATTCCCAGCACCCGAACTCCCAGCACCATCTTCAAATACTCCTCATCAGAATCCCTTCCTGCTTGGGCGCAGTGCCCACATATGCCAGTTGTCATTGACCTCTGTCTCACCAAGCGTCCAGCTCACATTATCCTCTTTTGTGTCCCTGCAGGAGAAGATAGTCCAAATCCACCAGGAGAGAAAATAAGAGGTATATTGCCTGAGGTAAGGATCCTGAATCCTTACAAATAGCGGGCCACGGAGCTCACAGGGGAAGAGTAGGAATGGGCCCGTGCTGAGAGCAAGGTGGGCTTGTGAGAGAAAAGTGAGGAGCCATTACACCTTTATCGAGATGATTAGCCTCAAGTGAGTGCTGTGTTGTCCGAACCCTTGAACAGGCCATGTCCTAAAACCATGTCCCTTGCCTTGCAGGAACATCAACTGAGGAACCTGGCCTGTGGACCAGCAGTGTCCCACAGCCCGCCCCTAAATATATCTCGGAGAACATGGATGAAACATCACAACTATCACACACACCACCCACCACCACAGAGTTTGTTGGGTGGACCTAGCAGCCTGGGTTCCAGGTCACTTTCTGACTGATTCTGATGCACATCAAGTGGAGGCAGGAAAGTCCCAGGGATCGGACAGTCAGAGTTCCGCTGAATCCCAGGACATAGCTGTGCCCTAACCAGGTGCAATGCCCTGGAGATTTTCATCCCTCAGCTGCTTGAGAAGCAAAGGCAGGGCCAGCAGTACCTGGAGGGGTTGTCAGCGACATTCCTGCAATTGTGAGGCTGAATGGAGGAGCCCCATAGCTTCATGTCACAGGAGATATTGCCGGCAATGGGTGGCGACTGCAGTGGAAAGCTTGGGGCAAGATGTCAGATCCATGACTGCTGAACCCCAAGGCATGGCTCAATCACTAAGGACCACGGCTTAGGGCTTCAATACCATGGTCCAGAACTGGCAGCGCTGTATGACGTTCAGTCTTCTGAGGCTCACTCCAGCTGCCCCCCTGTCCCATGTAGTAACGCATGGGCCCACGAGGAGGAACCTCTGGAGCAGTTACCAGATCCTTCCACCCAGGACAGCCTGGGACTGACCAGCCAATCTGAATCCGCCCCACCTCCTGATATCGCCACACCTCCGAGGCAACAGGCTGAACAGTGTTATGCAGCAACACCAGTGCCACCTAAGAGTAGGCCAGGGCCCTCCAGGCCCCAGCTCTCCAGAGGACACCCGTCAAGGGTATTTCAGGCAATAGGGCGTTGAAGGCAGCAGGTTGCCTCCATTTCTGATGTACGTCCTGGGAATAAACCTAGATGTAGTGGGAGGGCTTGCAAGGCTAAGGGATTGTAGGTGCACAGAGTGGGCACAGGTGAGGTTAGCAGATAGCTGGGAGTCTTTATCGAATGTCACAAATGCACTTCATCCCATCTGGGCACAGCTCTTCTCACAGATCCTTAAAGTCAGGCAACCAGTTAGGTTCACTCAAAGTCCAGTGAAAATAATATCATTCCTGAAAGGACTTGTGCATTAATCAGTGATCTCTAGGCCCTCATCCCTAATCCCCTTCTAGTGCTATGCGACATAGGGATCTAGGCCGAACCTCACTTGCACACGAGCTGGGAAGTCAGCGTGCTGGCAACAGACAGACAGGGGTCAGACATAAGCAATAGCTGATGTGCATCACAGAATGGCCCCACTGCGAGTCATCATCCTTCTGCATTTTCTGACCAGTAGGCACAAGGACTCACCAGGCCTAGCACCCTGATGACTAAGATTTACTGCGACTCTTCTTTGGAGATCATGGAGGATTAGGCACGGTCTTGGGTCGGGGGTGTTTTGTAATGCTCTTGACGTAGCATAAGCTGCTTCCTTGATGTGCACTCTGACAAAGGAAGGTTCAGACTTGGAGATAGCTTTAACACATTTATTAAACTGTTAACAATTCTCCTACTTGGATTCGACTCTCCTCTTAATCCTGCTATAGCTACTCAGACTGATAAACCAGTCTGCTACAATCTAGGTGGTGGGTATGATGTGTTTCAAATCAACCCTGTGTACTCACTGAGTGTCTCCACTGGAAAGAGAAAGATCATGTGTGCCTTGTCCTTTTATATGGGTTGGTGTAATGCCCTCCTGTGGTAGTGTCACCTCTGTGTGTGCCGTGAATGCCCATTGGTCGTGTCCTATCTTACTGGTTGAATTTCTGTGTCATGATGTCTCTGGTGCTCCCTCTAGTGTCTAGCTAGTCTACGTGTATTTACATTAACCCCTTGTGTATTTACAGTGATGCATATCACCACGGGGGCGGGGTGGGGCGAGGTTATGGTGGGGGGGTGCTTCTTGAACTGTTGGACAACATGATGTTCCTATAGTGTGAAGTGGGAAGCGATGAAGGCAGCCCTGGTCCTTCTGCCCATGTGAACCCTCGCCCTGGCCTATCCGCCACCCTCTGGCTCCTCTCTGACCTCTTCTTCCAATCCCTCCTGGTCTTCCTCATCCAAAGAGAAGTCCCGCTCCTCCAGGTCTTCATCAGTAAGGTGGTCGATCTGCTGCTATGCCAAACTATGTAGAGCATACCAGACCACCACGATGTGGGAGATCCTCTGGGGACTGTACTGTAGAGCCCCACCAGACCTGTCAAGACAGCAGAATCACATCTTAAGGAGCCCAATGCATTGCTCAATCACAGACCGGGTGGCAATGTGAACCTCGTTGTAATGGGTCTCTGCTTCGGTCTCAGGCATCCACACTGGCATCATCAGCCGAGACCTCAGCGGGTATACCCTGTCCCCATCGAGCCATCCCTGCAGCCTGGGGTGACCTGCAAATATTCCAGGAATTTGCGATTGTCCAAGGATGTCGCTATCATGCCCACTCCCTGGAAAATGTGCACACACATGTATGAACCTCATCTGTTGGTCATACACCAGCTGGACATTAAGGAAGTGGAATCCCTTCCTGTTGATTAACAGGACTCTCTGATGTGTCAGGGTGCATGCAACATGAGTGCAGTTCCCTGCCCCCTGTGGCAAACCAGCTATGGTGATGAATCCCACGGCCTTCCCATTCTGCTGGACCTGGTACAGGTCAAAATGGATGAAGTCTAATGCCCTCGTATAGAGTGCATCCATGACCACAGGGATGTATTTATGGGAAGATGACTTCAAAATGCCAAACAGGTCATCCAAGAAGCCCTGGAGTGAACCCATTGTGTAGAGATTGGGTGCTGCCATAACCATCACAGCCACAGGGAGGGACTGCCCTCTGCATCCACATGACGCCAAGTTGTACAGATGGTAAATTTCTCCCTAGTGGGCCGGAGTCTCCTGCGGCACATGTTGTCCAACAGCTACATAAAGGATACTTGGGCCTGCATCCCCTTGGTTTCATTCTTCATCTTCATGCCCCCTGTTTAGCTGCTGCTGTCTCTGCCACTTGCACCTGCCTCGCGGTACCCCTGGTCTCCTGACACTGGGTGTTCTCTGGGTACTGCCTTTCATTGCTTCTGGAGTCCTGGAGTCTGTGTTCCTCCCGCATTGTAATTAGCAGAATTAGAACATAGAACATGGAATTACAGTGCAGAAGGAGGCCATTCAGCCGATAGAGCCTGCACCGGCCCTTGGAAAGAGCACCCCACTTAAGCCCACAACTCTGCCCCATACCCGTAACCCAGCAACCCCACCCAACCCCTTTGGGTACTAGGGCAATTTAGCATGGCCAATCCACCTAACCTGCACGTGTTTGGACTGTGGGAGGAAACCAGAGCTCCCAGAAGAAACCCATGCAGACATGAGGAGAACGTGCAGACTCTGTACAGACAGTGACCCAAGCTGGGAATCGAACCTGGGCCCCTGGAGCTGTGAAGCGACAATGTTAACCTCTTGTGCTACCGTGCCGCCCACAATTGCCAGCTCTATTGGCTCCATACCAATCTCGATTGTGATGAATGAGATAGAGATAGACCGTCAGGTTGGTGTGGCAGCTACTTTACTTTAATACCTCCCTCGTCCATTGTCTTCCCGGTCCTGGAAGCAACCAGTCCTACACATTATCCGGCAGCATCCACTCACTCACATTCAGGTGCCCTTCAATCTCAATTGTTTGACCCTCCCCTTCAGTATCACCTCTGACCTCCCAGCTGGTTGTTCCCTCCCTTAATCTTTATATCACTGGGGCTTCTGACAGGAGGTTTCAATGGTCACCCATTCCTCATGGGCAGGGTCAACTGGACAGTTCTATCCACCTTGAGGGCTGATGGATCCTCAATGGCTCTTACATTTCGCTAATTACTTGCTATACCTGCCTTTTGTGATTCATGCACGAGGACACCCAGATACCTCTGCACCTCAGAACACTGCAATCTCTCACTATTTAGATAATAAGCTTATATTTGATTATTCCTACCAGAATGGACAATTACACATTATCCCACATTATACTCCATGTGTCAGATGTTTTCCCATTCACTTAACCTATCTATATCCTTTTGTAGCCTCCTTACATCCTCTTCACAATTTACTTTATGACCTATATTTGTGTCATCAGCAAATTTAACAACCATACTTTCAGTCTCTTCCTAAAGTCATTTATATAAATTGTAAAAAACAGCCCTGCTGCAACATCTTAAATAATGGCTTCTAAAATTTTCCTGAAGACAGATGTTAAGACACAGTCAAAGAAACTTGTGAACTGAGCAGGAAGACATTAGTGCCTCATAGCAGGGTAAGAAAATGTAATGGAAGAACTTCTAAGAAGCTCTGGGATTCCGTTCTTAGATTGCTTATTTAATCTTCAGGCATTTTGTTACATGTTTAGTGTTTTAATAGGTGTGCTGAGCTGTGGGTTTTTTAGCATTTGCTGTTCCTTCTCTGTTATCAATTTTTCCTTTCAATATATATGTTAATAGAAATTCTTTGATGAAAAAATGTTTGCCAAACAGGTTCTGATTTCCAGATATATTAACACAATGATATAAATCACATCAAGTGTTTCACTGAAGCACTTGTAGTGATTTCTTCCAAATCTGGCATCTCAGTGAATTAAATAAAAAATTACATTTATATAACAACTCTCAGGACTTCCTGAAATGATTTACATCCAGTTAAGTATTTTTGGAGTGTAATCACTGTTAAAATGTAGAAAACACAACTCCCTAAAATGATTTACATTCAGTTAATTACTTTTGGAGTGTAATGACTATTATAATGTAGAAAGCACAAGGTCATTTGTATTTATAGCCACCTCCACCTCTGGCATCGTACCCTTAGATGTCATAATAACATTTAATAGGCATCTGATATTATTGGACAAGTGCCTCCCTTTCACAAAACCTGTCTGATCTTCCAACACTACATCCAGAACACGACCCTCGTGCTACAACCTTAGCCAGAATTTTTCCATCTGTAATTAATAAGGAGATGAGTCTGGACGATCCACATTTCACTGGGTCTTTTTCTTTCTTGGGGATTAATGAAATAGACGCCTGAGTAAGCATGGTCGGTAACTGACCCCGTGCCGAAGAATCAGAAAACATCTTCAGGAGATGTGAGACCAATACTGTCGCAAACCGTTTATAAAAATCAATCTGGAATCCATTGGGTCCGGCGCCTTCTTTGACTGCATTGCGCCAATTGCATACTTCCTATAACTTCAGTGGAGCCTCCAGTCCGTGCCATTTCTCCTCTTCCACCTCCAGGAAAATCAAATTGAAACAATTAAAGGTAGTACACAGGACTCAAATGACACAGGAACAAATGAGCAGATTGTCCACAGAAATGGAAGATGAATGTAAGAGGTGTAAAGGAGGACCAGCTAACAATAGAATAGAACAGTACAGCACAGAACAGGCCCTTCGGCCCTCGATGTTGTGCCGAGCAATGATCACCCTACTTAAACCCACGTAACCCGTATACCCGTAACCCAACAATCCCCCCATTAACCTTACACTACGGGCAATTTAGCATGGCCAATCCACCTAACCCGCACATCTTTGGACTGTGGGAGGAAACCGGAGCACCCGGAGGAAACCGACGCACACACGGGGAGGACGTGCAGACTCCACACAGACAGTGACCCAGCCGGGAATCGAACCTGGGACCCTGGAGCTGTGAAGCATTGATGCTAACCACCATGCTACCGTGAGGCCCCAATGTCACATGTTCTTGTCATGTCCACGATTAGTGGGGTTCTGGGTCTCGGTATTTAAGATTGTGGGCGGTGGAAATATTACCGGGACCCCTTGAAGCAATTTTCGGTGTGTCGGAAGTACCAGGACTAATAAAAGGGAAATGAGCTATTGTGGCAGTCTTTGTCACATCGATCACCTGGAGGCTAATTTTATTGGAACGGAAGTCAGAAGATCCACCAAAGGTATTGACATGGTCGGGGGATGTTGCGGATTTGCTTAAACTTGAGAAAAGTTTGCCTTTCGTGGCTTAGATGGGGGTTTCTGGGAAAAATGAAAGCTGTTCTTGTCTCTACAGATGTTCATTACCAGTAGGTAAGGGTGGGGGGGGGGGGGGGGGGGGGGAAGTGTAGGGGAGGTGGGAAGAGGGGGCAGGGGAGAGGGAAAGGTTTAATGGAAATGCAGGATAAAATCTCAAATTAGAAGAATTGTGTTTTGTTTATTTTGTTTTTGAATGATTGTTTGTACGTGGTTATGTATGACCTGATTTTAATAAAAATATTTTTTTTAAAGAAAGCACAAGGTCCCCAGAATGGCAATGTGGAAATGGTCAGAAATATTTGTTTGTAATATTTATTGAAGATAAATATGACCTAGGGGGGAAACTTCCTTGCTGCACTTCAAATAGTTTTATAGGCTCTTTTACATCCACTTAAAAGGGTAGATGGGACATCAGTTTATTCTTTCATCTGAAAGATGGCACCTCTCACAGTACAGTTCCCCTTCAGTACTGCAATGAAGTATCAGATTGGACAATGTGTTGACATTTTTGAAATAGTTCTTGGATCCATCACATTGTGATCGAGGCGTGAGTGATACTAGCTGAGTCAAGACTGACCCTTCATTTAAAACAAAACCACCTGATTACCAACTGACTCTACTTGCAATAACAAAAAGACCTTTAATTGAACATTGGATATGGATTCAAATCCAATCCAGAATGATAGCATGAAAATTCCTCTGTTCAAATTCACAGGTACCAAACAGTCTTGCTCCACCTCTTGATATACATGGGCACACAATAGATACATAATGTCTGATTGGGAAAATGGAAAAGTACCACGGTGGCAGAATCAGGCAGCACGGTAGCATGGTGGTTAGCACAATTGCTTCACAGCTCCAGGGTCCCAGGTTCGATTCCCGGCTTGGTTCACTGTCTGTACGGAGTCTGCACGTTCTCCCCGTGTGTGCGTGGGTTTCCTCCGGGTGCTCCGGTTTCCTCTCACAGTCCAAAGATGTGCAGGTTAGGTGGATCGGCCATGCTAAATTGCCCTTAGTGTTCAAAATTGCCCTTAGTGTTGGGTGGAGTTATTGGGTTATGGGAATAGGGTGGAGATGTGGGCTTGGGTAGGGTGCTCTTTCAAAGAGCCGGTGCAGACTTAATGGGCCGAATGGCCTTCTTCTGCACTGTAAATTCTATGAATCATCTAAAGTTGAGGATGATGCAGAGAAAAGGAAGATTTACCTATGCAGTTACCTAGGCCCTCTCTCTCGCCCTATCCCGTAACCCTACCTAAACTGCAAAGGGGCAATTTAGCATTGTCAATCCATCTAACCTGCACATCTTTGGACTGTGGGAGGAAACCGGTGCAACCGGAGAAAACCCATGCAGATACAGAAAGAAAGTGAAACACCAGACATCACCCAAGACTTGATAGAACCCGGGTCCTTGGTGCTGTGAGACAGCAGCGCTAACTACTGTGCCATCCTTCTTAGAAGTGTTCCCCTTCTTCTTGGTAAAGAAAGTCACATATCTACTCGGTTTATTTTCAAACTCATATAGCTTTTTTTGGACAAACGTTATACTCCTTGCAGCACGTTGAGTCAGCAATGAGTCTAGTTTCTATTCTGATTGCATTAATTTCATTCTGCATGGAATGGCTAGGATTTGTACCATTTTCCCTTTCTGTTTTGGCCAATTTTACTTCAAGCTGGCGGTGACGCTCGTATTTGACGCATTTTGCTGGCCATTTCCAAAATGATCAAGCTTCTTGCAAAGGCTTTACAGGTTTGCCACAGGATTGAAGGGCTTACTTCGAAGAGAGAATTGACTGAATAGAAGAGTACAAATTTGGCCTTTAAATACCAGATAAAATCCTAAAGCAGACATGAGTTAAATCTCAAAGATTTAAACGAAGGATAAGTCCTCCTGAATAGAAATTCCAAGAAGACCGGGACATGATCGGAGACTACAATACTACCTGTAGAGCAGGAGGCCACTGAATGTAATATTGTTTCGGGCATGACAAAATAATCAAATCACATTGGTGAGGAGCGGAGAAGATGAACTCTTTATCTTGGGATGCAATGTCCTCCAAACATCCAAGTACCCCATATACTTGCATGCCGATGCTAATGCCTTTGCCTGTTGAGGGGAAGGATTCCTAGTTATGGGAAGTTTGGCCATCAAAAGGTCAAGATGACAGTTGAAGTCCCCACCTATGAAGGAATTTGTTGAAGCTAATTCGGCAAAATCCATAAACAATTTAGTAACAAAATCAGGAAAACTGTTTGGAGGTTCATAGACATTCATTATAAAAATACATTCCCCATATATTGGATTGGATTTGTTTATTGGATTTGTTTATTGTCACGTGTACCGAGGTACAGTGAACAGTATTTTTCTGCGAGCTGCTCAACAGATCATTAAGGACATGAAATGAAAAGGAAAGAAAAGAAAATACATAATAGAGCAACAGAAGGTTCACAATGTAACCACATAAGCACCGGCATCGGGTGAAGCATAGTGTTAATGAGGTCAGTCATTTAGAAGTCTGGTAACAGTGGGGAAGAAGCTGTTTTTGAGTCTGTTTGTGCGTGTTCTCAGACTTCTGTATCTCCTGCCCGATGTGCAGCGACAATAATCTCTCCCTCAATGCCAGCAAAACTAAAGAGCTGGTCATTGACTTCAGGAAGCACACACCCTTGTCAGCATCAATGGGGCCGAGGTGGAGATGGTTAGCAATTTCAGATTCCTAGGGGTGCATATCTCCAAAAATCTGTCCTGGTCCACCCACGTCGACACTACCACCAAGAAAACACAACAGCGCCTACACTTCCTCAGGAAACTAAGGAAAGTCGGCATGTCACATTAACCTACCAACCTTTACAGATGCACCATAGAAAGCATCCTATCGGGCTGCATCACAGCCTGGTATGGCAACTGCTCGGCCCAGGACTGCAAGAAACTTCAGAGATTCGTGAACACAGCCAGTCCATCACACGAATGTGCCTCCCATCCATTGACTCCATCTACACCTCCCGCTGCCTGGGGAAAATGGGCAGCATAATCAAAGACCCCTCCCACCCGGCTTACTCACTCTTCCAACTTCTTCCATTGGGCAGGAGATACAGAAGTCTGAGAACACGCACGAATAGACTCAAAAACAGCTTCTTCCACACTGTCACTCCTAAATGACCCTCTTATGCAGGCATTGTCAAACTCGGGGGCGCGACCCGCGGGTGGGTCACGGGCAGGTGTCGGGAGGGCCGCGGAGCTGTCCGTCGTGGCGCTTCCGATCGCGTAAATCTGCGCGCAACAGCCGGCTGTTAATAAGGCAGGCTGCAAGCCAACTTCAAAATGGCAGCAAACATGTAAAATAAATCCGGCCGCACTGCGCATGCGTGTCAGATCATCGGCGCGCATGCACAAAACTATGCGCATGTGCGCCGATTAACCGGCATGCAATCGCAGTGCTGCCGCTTTTTTTTTAAACAGCCACAGCTTTTGGTTTTACAAATTCAGGGTGGTTTTATTCATTTTATTCATTTATTTTAGTCATTTTATTTTATTTTTTTACAAGTTCGGGGGGGTTTTATTTGATAACATTTTACAGGAAAAAAATGCAGAACTTTGGACAGATGGATACTCCATACTTTCCGACACCGGAAGGCTTCACCTTCTTCCAACAGGTTCCATTGGAAGAGTGTGTACGAGGGCCAAAGGGACCCAAAACCATTTCCTCCATTTTTGTCAGCAACAAACAAAGTAAGAGAAAATGGTGGGTCACGCAGGTCGGCCAGCGTGGGTCGCGAAGGTCGGCCGGCGTGGGTCGCGAAGGTCGGCCAGGTTGGGTCCCGAAGGTTGGCCAGTTGGTAAAAATGGGTCCCCGGAAAAACAATTTGAAGAATACTGCTCTTATGGACTGACCTCATTTTTTTTTTAAAATCTTTTTATTGGCTTTTCTCATATTTATAAACAGTTGGACTGACCTCATTAATACTACACACTTGTATGCTTCATCCGATGCCAGTGCTTATGTAGTTAAATTGTATACCTTGTGTTGCCCTATTATGTATCTTCTTTTATTCCCTTTTTCTTCCATTGTACTTAATGATCTGTTGAGCTGCTCGCAGAAAAATACTTTTCACTGTACCTTGGTACATGTGACAATAAACAAATCCAATCTAATCCAATCCGATGGAAGAAGTTGGAAGAGTGAGTAAGACGGGTGGGAGGGGTCTTTGATTATGCTGCCCACTTTCCCCAGGCAGCGGGAGGTGTAGACAGAGTCAATGAATGGGAGGCAGGTTCGTGTGATGGTCTGGGCTGTGTTCACGACTCTCTGAAGTTCTTTGCGGTCCTGGCTGAGCAGTTGCCACACCAGGCTGTGATGCAGCCAAATAAGATGCTTTCTATGATGCATCTTCCCCACAGTTACAAGACTCCTAAATGACCCTCTTAAGCAGGCATTGTCAAACTCGGGGGCGCGACCCGCGGTTGGTCGCGGGCGGGTGTCGGGAGGGTCGCGGAGCTGTCCGTTGCGGCGCTCCCGATCGCGTAAATCTGCGCGCAACAGCCGGCTGTTAATAAGGCATGCTGCAAGCCGACTTCAAAATGGCCGCAAACATGTAAAATAAATCTGGCCGCACTGCGCATGCGTGTCAGATCATCGGAGCGCATGCACAAGGGGCTGGTTTAGCTCACTGGGCTAAATCACTGGCTTTTAAAGCAGACCAAGCAGGCCAGCATCACGGTTCGATTCCCGTACCAGCCCCGCTGGCCAGGTGCCGGAATGTGGCGACTAGGGGCTTTTCACAGTAACTTCATTGAAGCCTACTCGTGACAATAAGTGATTTTCATTTTCATTTCATTTCATCTGTAAAAGTTGGTAAGAGTTAATGTGGGCATGCCGAATTTCCTTAGATTCCTGAGGGAGTATAGGCGCTGTTGTGCTTTCTTGGTATAGCATTCCTTTGACGATTACATACCTTTATAAAGGAAATATAGTTTCGTGAGGGCCATGAAGAATCCAGCACGAGTTTTCAGGATACAAAGAAATAACATTTATTTACAATAACATATATACACACAACAGCAGCAGCAGCAACTTCCCTTGCTGCTCACTCCTCTCTCTCCCTGGTTCCAAACTGGCCAGCTCTATTTATGCAGGGAGTCTGCTAATGATTTCTCCGCCCCCCTCATTGGGGAAGCTCATACTCCCACAGGATTGTGGGATTGTCATTAGTCCCCAGCCAATGGTAAGCAGGCAGGTTATAACAGATAGGAATGTATTTATAAAGGAATATAGCATTCCTTTGTCAATTAAACACCTTACCCTCACTTGCCCTTCACAGTTCTCCAATCTAAAAGATGCATTATTAACAAAAACCTCTAATTTCCTGAGTTATGCTGTGCTCAACATTACCACTACTGTTTGGTGGCCGATAAGCAATGCCTACCAAAGCTTGCGCCCTTTGCTGTTTCTTAGCTTCACCCAAACTGATTCTACATCTTGACCTTCTGACCCAAGATCGTCTGTTACTAATGTACAGATCCCATCCTTTAACAATGCAACATCAACTTCTTTTCCTTTTTGCCTATCTTTCCGAAATGTTGAATACCTTTGAACCTTCAGTTCTTAACCGTTGTCACCTTGCAGCCATGTCTCTGTTATGGCAATTAGGTCTTATCTATTTACTTCAATTTCTGCCATCAATTCATCTACCTTGTTGCTGCATTCAAATAAAGTGCCTTTAAAGCTGTCTTATTACTGTCACAATCTCTAGCCTTAACTGCTGGCAGGCTCTTATGTTTGTATATGCTATGTCCCTTCCTGCCATACTCTGATAATCATACCATTTACTGCTATCCTACTCTCTCACCTTCTCCTCTTTCTTTAGTTTATCACATCTTCCCTCATCACCACTACTTTAATGCCCTCTCTAATGCCCTAGTCATATGACTCACCAGTATGGTTGAAGTAAAGACAGTCCAATGGTACAGCTCCCACTTTCCCCAGCTCTGGTCCCAGTGCCCCAGGACACAATTCTCCCACACACCAATCTTTGAGCCATTTATTTAACTCTCTAATTTTCTTCCGTGTACATCAATTTGCCTATAGTTCAGGTAATAATTATAGTCATCTAAGATGGCCACCTGCAAAGGACCATGGGAATTAGGGCCAACCCAGGACCCAGACAGATGCACAGCCTACGTGTACCTAAAACACAGGTAACCAGACCTGACCGAAACCCCCGCTCGTTTATGGCCCATTTTTCCAGGACAATAGAACTCCAATCAAGCAACTGGAACAGCCACAGACTGATCGGCGCCACTCCCTTGCTCAGATAGCACAACTGCCAAGGCCAATGACCACTAAGGACCCACCCAGCTACCAAAGCACCCGCCCCTTTATTGGCCGAAATCGAAGAGAGTGATCAGAGCCCTGTCGAACTCTTGAGTCCAAGGTTAAGGACCACACCAAAGAGCGTGAAATCCCAGAGGGATAAAAAAGAGAGCACAGCCATGTGTTCTGTCTCTTTTAGATCCAGCCTGTGCCAGCCCAATTGCAGCAGGAACAGCCAGCTAAGTTCAAGACCAACGATCGCTACCTGACGGATGAGACCAGCAGAGACAGAGCCACTTTCTTCGAACCAGCCAAGTGAAATCCAGATAAAGGCCTTTATCCATTTGCAAAGTGCCAGTTGCCCTGAAGTTAAGTATAGGTTATTGTAGCTGATAGGTGTAGTTTAACTCGTAGTAGATATTGTGTTTGCATGTTGAGATAACTCTTGTGTATGTAAATAAACCATCTTTTGAATGAACTAACTGGTTGTGTGATCATTTGATCGATATAAGGGAAAGGCTTGTGGTTCATCGAGATAAATAGAAATACGCACACTATTGGCAACGCGGTTGGGACCAAAACAGAGCAACAGTATTGGCGGCGCTGTTGGGATCGAAATGGGCAACATTATTGGCGACTCCTCCGGGGCTTGATTAGAAGTGACTTTGTCACTCCGAGAGAACCCACAAACTTTGAATCCAATTGCGAGAAAGAGAAAGAATCACAAGTGCAAGTCCCATATCGACCAAATAACTGAATTTCGGAAGTGTGTACTAACCCGCATGCGTATCTAACAGGAAGAGGAAGGTAAACTCGTTAGAATTGTGTACAACTATTGAGGGATTGTGAGCCGGAAAATAGCTTAAGCCATAGCCGCTGTTCAAATCGCTGCCTTATTCCCCTGTCCCAAATTAAAAGTAGAGAAAGAGATAAGAGAAGTAATGGCCACTAAAGCAAGAGAAAGATTGATGAATCCACAGGAACCCAAGGTCACAACGACCAACACAGCAGAGCAATGCCCCATATGGGAGGAAGAGTTAAGGAAATACTTAAAGGGGAAAGGATGGCCCCTTTGGTCAAATTTTTGCGCTAATGATGAGTCAGGTCCAGGAAAGATAGGACAGACTTGGTGGGAGAACCTAAGCGAGGTCCACAAAAAAAATGTAGGGAAAGTCAGAAAGCCGATGGCAATAGTGTCCTGTTTGGCACAGAGGAGGTCATGAAGACGCTCCATAGGCAATTAATTGAGAAGGAAGAAAAGAACGAGGGAAACAGTAATGAAAGCGAGAAGATAACATTTAGCAGCTAAGGATAAGGAAATGGCCGATGTAAAACGCGCACATCAATCATGTCTAGTTCACCTTAGTAGCTTCCAGACCCAGTACGATAAAGCCTACCAAGATACGCAGCGCGCAGTCATGGTAAGAGAGGAAACAGAACAACAGGTCGCCCAGCTAACTAGCAAATGCGCAGATTTAAAAGCAGTTTTGACAGCGCTCCACAACTCCACTAAGGAACAGAGGCAGAGTACCGTTGACCATGCTTAATGCCGACAGAAGATGGAAAAGTTACAGTCGCTACTCTCAGTACAGAATGGCTTCAGGTACACTTTCGGGCAGGATTTAGATGAGGAAGATGCCCCGATTGGCAAGAGTTAAATGAAAGCGCCCAAAAATACGTAGAGGACACGGGAAATCAAAATCAAACCCCCCACACCCCAAAAAGAAAAGCACCCACAACAGCAACTGCACGGGCAGCACACACCCCCCCATTCACAATTTGATCCCCATGAATCTGGTTACCACAAAACGCAGGTCATCGGATCAGGATGAGCCGGATATCGTTTACACCACCCCACTATCTATAACTATCAATTAAGAGACGCTTGCACGAAAATTATTCCATTCTGGCCCACCGCAGACCCACACAGCTTCTTTGAGAAAGTGCGCCAACAAAAGGTTATGTACGGCCTCGATGAGAGAGAGGTAGTAAAGCTAATAGTTATAAGCCTTAGCCAGTCCGTAAGATCAGCTTTGCCAGAACCCCAAAATGCAGCAGGAGGAACCCTACAGGAATGAAAACAGCCATATTAGATGCCATCGTGTAAAACAAAGGAGAACCAGTCAAGGGTTTAAATCACTGCAGGCAAAAGAAGGGAGACCATCCGACTGCATTTGCTGGTCGTCTATGGATTCTTTTAATGGCAGTCTTCAATTGAACTGCGCACACCTAAATGAGGAGGACACCACTAAATGGTCCCACACCTTAGTCTCGCATGCCACAGTCGCAGGTCAAAAGGCTTGTGGAAACGGCGTCCCCGCAGACCACACACACAATGAGGTTTGGGTACTTAAACGACTTTCTAGAGCATGGAAACAAACCCTATACAGATAGACAGATCAGGACGATATAAAAGCAAACATGCACCCAGTTAGGACTAGCCAGGACCCAGCATAGATAGACGAGGGTAGACACGAGAAGCATCATCCCAGAGCACAGGCACCACGAGGTTGTTACAATTGTGGCCCCGTAGGACATTACGCCTGCGATTACCAAAAAAAAACCCGAACCATCAACGATACCAACAACCAAACCCCCCACCCAGGAACAATGTTAGGCCCAAGCATAATGTTATCACCCATTCAGACGACTTAGCGTTTAACTCCCCAGATTGACGGTGTTCGGACTCCCCATCTTTGGTCTGTGACACACGCTGGGACAAATCAGGCAGTAGTACAGGCACAGTCCGGGGACATACATTCGATTTCCTTTGGGACACAGGAGGATCCCGCACCAATTTGAACTCCTCCACCATGTTTCAACAGGACAAATGGCCCACCACAGACACCATCACCCTGAGTGGATTCACAGGCCACATACAGCAAGGATATATCACAGTTCCCATACCCATCCAGATAGGGAACATTAGCACCAAATACCCTGTCGTTTTAGTTGACTTACCCCAAACTGCAGAGCACATCTTAGGCATTGACTTTATGAGCTCCCAAAACCTTTCCTTTGACCCAGCAAATAAATGTGTCTGGTGAATGGCTAAAACAACTAGGGCTCCCACTACACTCAGAGTAGGGGATTATGAAAACAGGATTTGCTCAGTAGGGGACAATTGGTTTAATCCACAATCAACTAGTGCAGACCAGACAATTAGAGAGGTCCTCATAAATCACAGAGCTTTGTGCGCACAACACAAACACGATTGTAGGAAGATCCCAGATACAGTGAAGGTTTCAGGTCCCGATCCAAAGCTGCAAAAGCAATACGGTTTCCCACAGTAGGCAAGAGGGTGAGATTTCGAAGGTTATTAACAGTTTGCTAGACCAAGGAGTTATTCGACCCATAGCTTTCGCAACTAATGCCCCAATTTAGCCCGTTAAAAAGCCCGATGGTTCATGGCAACTAATGATCGATTACCGAGAACTTAATAAGTTAACCCCTTTAGCAGCCCCCACTGTTGCCACGTGTCCCGCGACCATGCTCAAACAGGGAGTACAGGCAAAGTACTTCACAGTGCTGGACATCAGCAATGTCTTTTGGTCCATCCCGTTAGACAGGACCTAAGATGTGCTCTGAATTCGCATTTACGTTCAAGGGCAGCAGTACACGTGGACATGCCTCCCACAAGGATTCCATAACTCCCCCTCCATTTTCCCCCGACAATTGGCCAATGGACTTTCTAAATTTTCCTGACCCGAATGCCTAATACAATATGTAGACGACCTGCTCTTGCAAACGGACACAAAAAAGGAACACATAGAGCTCTTATCTGAATTACTAGGTCTACTGCAATCAATCGGATGTAAGGTAAACCCAAGAAGGCCCAGATTTTAAAGGAAAAGGTTCTTTATTTAGGCACCATGATCACCACAGGAAGAGAGAAATTGAGCAAAAACGGATCGAGTCCATCATTAAATTGCCCCTGCCCCAAAATGTCACTGCACTCCGGTCATTCCGAGGTTTGGTAGGATATTGCAGAAATCATATAGATGGTTTTGCCACCAAAGCAGCCCCACTCTCAGAACTCCTTAAAAAGAACACCACGTGGGAATGGCTTCCGCAGCACACAGACGCCAATGACAATTTAAAACGTGCCCTAGGCACAGCCCCCGCTTTACAAGTTCGAGACCCGGACTTGACCTATGCCATAGAAGTAGCAACCACCAACCGAGCCCTATCAGCAGTGCTCCTGCAAGAACAACATGATCACATAGGACCCGTAGACTATGCCTCAAGAGTATTTGACCCCATAGAGCAAGGATTCTCAGCCTGCGAACATCACTTGCTTGCAGTCTTTTGGGCAGTACAGTACTTTGCATACATCACAGGCCTCAACCCAGTCACAATCTTGACCGAGCACACCCCAACTCAACTATTACTAGACGTAGATTAAAGGATGGTTCAGTCCGCCAAATCAGAGCAGCTCGCCGGACACTACTGTTACAAGACAGGGATATTACGGGAAAACGCACCAAAGCCCACACATTTCTGGCCGATAATCTCCAATATGCAGGGACCCCCACATGAGTGCCAGATCATAGCAGCCCAACACCACACAGGACCCTTCATCCCAAAATCACTACAACCACGAGCAGGCAGTAAGACACAGGATTCCCAAACCACAGGGGATACTTTAAAAATTTATGTAGACGGTTCCTCCACAATCGAAAATGGAGTTAGAATTACTGGTTGTGGAATTTACGTGGAAGACGCACAGGTACGCCCACTAGAAGTGATCTCTTTAAAATTGCCCGACCACCTAGGTTCACAAGCAGCAGAACTCGCAGCCATAGCCTATGTAATTCAGCACCCCGACTCTTTTCCAACTCCCGCAGACATACACTCGGATACCCTGTATGTGTGCAACAGTTTAACAGAATTCCTGCCCCTGTGGGAATCTCAAGGTTTTGTTTCAGCCGATGGAAAATCCCTACCCTCTGCCCCATTCTTTTTTTTTATAAATTTAGATTACCCAATTATTTTTTCTATTAAGGGGCAATTTAGCATGGCCAATCCACCTACTCTGCACATTTTTGGGTTGTGGGGGCGAAACCCACGCAGACACAGGGAGAATGTGCAAACTCCACACGGACAGTGACCCAGAGCCGGGATCGTACCTGGGACCTCAGCGCCGTGAGGCGGTTGTGCTAACCACTAGGCCACCGTGCTGCCCTCTCTGCCCCATTCTTAAAGCACATTCTCAAGACAGCCTCAGACACACATATGGTATCATTAAAGTAAGAAGCCATCATCGCTCCTCCCCACCCGGTAATGTAAAGGCAGAGGCCTTAGCCAAAGCAGGATCACACCATGGTCACTTCAGGTAGCCACCCGAAAGCAAACTGGTACACTCAGTCCAGGTTTCCCAGACCAATATTGAGGATCTATCGCAAGCCCAAAAAAGCAGATGACACCCTCACACAGGTTTTAGACGGCAACTTCCCAGCCCTCATAAATGGAAGGGCGCACTGACCGTACAGGACGGTATAATTTTAAAAGACTGAATTTATGTGGTCCCCACCCAGGATAGAAACCAGCTCATTTACCGATTTCATGACAGACAGGACATCAGGGCATAGACAATACCATTGCCCATTTCAGACCTTTGTGTCAGTAGCCCGATTTAAAAAACGATGTAACCCATTATGTCGAGAATTGCCTTAACTGTGCTCAGAACAATCCTGAACGTTACTCAAAGAAAGAACAATTACATCACACCCGACCTGTTAATGTCCCTTGGACAAATTTTCAAATCGATTACATTGGCCCCCTTTCCCCTTGCATAAACGGTTTCAAGTCCGTACTGGTTGTAATTGACACCTTTACTAAATGGGTAGAAGCATTTCCCTCACGGACAAACACAGCAAAGGCCACCGCTAAGATTTTAACCCAACAGATATTCACACGCTGGGCTCTCCCACACAGCATTGAGTCAGACCAAGGTTCCCACTTCACCGGCAGAGTCATGCAAAATGTTTTACAATTTTTGGGATCAGGCAGAAATTCCATATAGCATATCACCCCCAATCCAGCGGCATTGTCGAGAGAATGAATCGAACTTTAAAAGTGCCCATTAGGAAGATGGTGCAAAAGAACAATACCACGTTGGACACAGCCCTCCCATTTGCTCTCATGTTTATTCGGAACACCGCTTCCAGTTCCACAGGTTTCCCCCCCCCCCCCCCCCCCCCACACACTCTCATGACCTGATGGCCCATGAAGGGTATTGAATATTTATTAGGCCTTGATTTGGCAAGCCCTACAGTACCCACCCTCACACATGAAAAAGCAGTCCAACAGTTTACAGATAACATTAAAGTGGCACAACTCGCTGCAGCTGTCCGATTAGGCCCTGGAAGGAAGCAGAGTAAAGCCTGCTTTAACAAAAGCACCCACCCCGTAGAGTACACAGTCGGTCAGCAAATAATGGTTTCACTGTCCAAACCGTTTTTTCCTCTCCCCCAAATTTGCAGGACCCTACTCCATTTCCGACAAAGTGAGCCCCTCGGTGTACAAGATCACATACCCCAACGGTAAAACTGGTTGGTTCCACATCAACCAACTCAAAATCTAAGGATCACAATGTAGCCACTCCCACCACATCTCTCTGGCAATAGGAGACGATTACGCCCCGCCCATCGACAACCTAGTCCGACCCCTACGCCAACACTCCCCCAGCCATGCCGGCATTTATCCCTTGTCCACACCCACAGACCCGAACTTGTCTCCGCCCACAGGTACAGACTTTCACCTTGCACTTGACTCCGATGACAGCGAGAGCCTCCCGGATTTGATTACTATCCCTGAACACTGGCGCGATCTCTCTGCCACCAGTCACCCCAGGCACCGGAACCACGATTTAGATATCTTTGACCCCCTATATGCCCTCCCCCAGCCACCGCCACATCCACCGCCCAACCACAGTAACTTGTGCTCCACTCCCACCGCCCCTACGCCTCGCAACAAACAAGTCCCTCTTTGTCACCGCGACAACTCTTGCAGACTGGTAAGGCACGACGATTCGGACCATCCGACAGCCCACGTGGCCATGGCACAGCAACGGCGGACACGAGTCTGGCAACTGGAAGATGGTGATGATTCAGATACTGACTCTCATTTCGGTAATTCTTTTACAGCACTGTTTGTTACGGAACCCTGAGGTTTCCAGATGATGAGAAAGAGACACCGCCTAAGTATTAAGGTGTCCAAGTTCTGATGGAGCCTACCCACCTTTTTCCTTCTTCTTCTACTACATAGTTTTCATTCATAAGCCTCAACCATCACTGGTTGGAAGTAAAGAAAGACTGGTCGAAGAAATTGTCCGAACACTCTCTGCATCGACCACAAGCTGCGAGAGTCTCTGTACTTTAAAAATTTGCATTTCTTGTATCTCCAAAATGGTATTTCAAAACAAAAAACAATGAGGGAGTCACACATGGTGACAATCATAACGGGTAACTGGAGTAAGGAGAGAAAGACTAATAAAATGAGATATTAACCGAAGATAATAACAGATACTATGCTTGCTCCCTCCGGATTACCCAGAAAACAGAAAACACAGGATGAAGCAAGGACTGCTGACATACGTTTGGATCATCGCTGGACTTCTGCAACTGCGCGCGCAACAAACCTTTGTTATAAACCCCACTGAACACTATAAACCAGCCCTGAACACTACCACCAACATACATCCACTAGCCCGGACACTACACCACACATAAAGACAGACATCGAAACCCCCACCTGGTGCGAAAGCATTGCCAAATGGAATCTCCTTTCATACATAGTAGAGGCCCTTCTGGTAATTGCAATAATCTGCAGTGTCATTCAGACACTCCGACTCCGTAAATGGCGAGCAAAAGCCTCCCACTCCCCAATGTATACAGTCCGATCCCCCTTCTTTGGAATTTAACAAAATTGAACTCATGTAACAATCGCTGCTAAAAATAAACCATGTACCTCTTTAACTTTATTAAGATTAAATAGAAATGTGATGCTGTTGTTTTAAATTTTGTACTGTATATAAGTTCTTTGATATTCACCAACATCATGAGAGTAGCTTAGATAGCGTTAGCTAGAGATCAACTGTGCAGATAAATTAAATGTTTTATAGTGACCTAAAGAAGTGACCGTTAGAGATGAATTGATTTTTGAATGCATTAATTGAATATTATGTAAGTGTCCCAAACCATAAGATAGAGTAGAGTAGAATCTTGCCTTGACCAAGGGTTGTTAGACGTATTAGATGCTGTGGTATGAAGAGACAAAAGTTCTGTTCCTTTTTCACCAACACACCTTTATTTCTTCCAACAGAGTCTGCCCAAAACTCTACACATCACCAGACCCAGAGGCCACCTGAAGCCCCTTTACATATCAGTGCCAATTATTGGACACTTAACATAAATGAGACAACTAATTGCAATGTCTCTTAACCCATTACATAACAGTCTCCCCTTCCTTGGAGAAAAAAAACCAATTAGGTGAAAACAAAAGTTCAAGTTTTTTTGGAGAAAAAAAAATCACAGAAACAGGCGCCCTTCATTAACAATACCCAAAAGTTTCCGTGAACTAGCCCCTCTTTTCGTAAAACAGTCTGACAGTTAATAGCTACTGTCGACCCATTTAATTTTTGTTATTTCCCCTCTGTCCAACATCTGCTTCAAACGTGTGATGTCTATCCGTAACTTCTTTTCATTGACACTTTTTGTAGAGTGCACATTTTCCCACAGGGATTTATTGTCAATGTGACAGTCAATAGCTGTATTGCCCAAATCCCCTAATCCCAAAATTTCTGTCAATATCTGATTTATATAAAAGGCCATATCCACCGCTTCCACAAGACTTAACGTCTCAGCAGCCAAAGTGCTTTTGACCACTCTCCTTATTTTCTTTGCTTCCCACACAAGAGGGCAACATTTACCATTGTTCCCCAAAAGGAAAATTATAAAACCTCCTGCGCTTGAAACCCCATCACATAAATTTGCATAGGACGCATCACTATAAACTATGAGTTTCAAGTGCCTAAGGTCACCTAAAACCGGGAACTTCAAAACACACTCCTGCATTTTTAGTTTGGCCAACGCTTTATTTGCTCTTATTATGTCTTCCACTTTGGGACCATTTATTTTTGTATTCAACTCTAAGACATCAAAACTCACGTCCGGTCTAGTCTGTCTACCTAACCAGTTCAGATGCCCAATTAAACTTCGCAGTTGTTCTTTCTCTATCTTTGAAACCATTGTGTCTTTTTGTGAAACCCTGCCATGACTAATTGCTATTGGGCTGATGCTTTCCAAATAAGATTGCTGATGTAAAGTTGCCCCTAACTTAGTCTGTCCTACTTCCAGTCCAATATATTTAAATGCACCGGAAGCCTGACTTCCAACCCTGAATTCTTTTCTCAAACCAGAGATTACAATAGCTTCAAAATCACTACTCCCACCCCATAAAAAATCATCGACATGCATCATAAAGATGCCAGAAAGATTTCCTTTATAGTGCCAGTAAAACATTGCAGGATCTGCTTTCAACTGGCAACAGCCTAACTTTAACAAAACTGACCTTACCAAAACGTACCACACTCTAGATGCATCATTTAATCCATATACACATTTGTTCAACTTCCAGAGTACCCCTTCTGTGTTAGCTGCTTCTTTAGGAGAACAGAGAAAAATGTCTCTCTGGAGCTGATGCCCCTGCAAAAAGGCAGCTTTTATATCTATAGATTTGCATTCCCATGACTTTGTGGCTAATAGAGCCAAGAAAATCTTCAAAATAACCTTTCCTGCTGTAGGTGAATCTACCCTTAAGTCCTGATCGTCTAAGTTTTCTTCAAATCCCTTTGCCACAAGCCTGGCCTTTGCCTTATAAGTTCCATCCGGAAGAACCTTTTCTGTACAAATCCATCTGTGGGATAGAGCTTTTTGTCCCCTATCCGGCACTTCCGTGTATACCCCAAATTCACTCCAACTATGCAATTCTTGCTGTTTAGCATCTTCGATAACTTTTTCATCTAATTTATTTGAAGCCACCAAAATCTCGTGCATGTGGGCTTCTACTCCTATTAGTATTCGTAGTCTTACTCATGTTCCGAGATCTTGATAAACTACGTCCCCTCTCCCGCCTGGTATCTCATTTTGCACTGCTACTGCTTGATCTTTCCCTCCTGTTGTGGGATGTCCTTTCAATAGTTCTCAACCTTTTCCTGCGAACCTGTTCACTATCTGATGTACTATCTGAACTGGCACTGCGTTTCTGTGCCCTCCATTTTTGAACTTTGTTTTCCCAATCCATTGTCTTAACTTTCTCCCCTGAATGCTGTACATTCAACCAATGTTTATACTTTCCAGTGGCCTTCCCTGCTCTACTAATAACAGTTGCATCCTTCCATTGACTAGACCCTTCAGGCAAGTATGTCACTTTTGTACCAACTTTTGGCAGTTGCCCTTTCAGAAAAATGGCCTGTCCTAATTTATCGGAAGTGGCGTGTTCCTCAACAGAAACCCTGTCTATATCAGTTAACTGGTCCTCATAGTTCTGTAACACATGCGTACCAGATGACTCTGGTTCCTAGTCATGTCTGTCTGCTCTGTCTAAATTAGAAAATTTGTAATTGATACCCATTATCCTTGATGAATGTATCCTAACAGTTTGATTACCATGTTGCAAAATATTTGTTTCGCCATCTATGCCTATGATCTTCCCTGGGCCTTTCCATTCATTGGAATTGTCTCTCTTGTAGTATACCATGTCTCCTTGCTGAAAAACGGCATCTGATGGCCGTACATTATGTTTTACCAGGGGCTGGTTTAGCTCACAAGGCTAAATCGCTGGCTTTTAAAGCAGACCAAGCAGGCCAGCAGCACGGTTCGATTCCCGTACCAGCCTCCCCGGACAGGCGCCGGAATGTGGCGACTAGGGGCTTTTCACAGTAACTTCATTGAAGCCTACTCGTGACAATAAGCGATTTTCTTTTCTTTCTTTCTTTTCTTAAAGCTCTGCGAATTCTTTCAGAGACTTCTGCTTCCAAAAAAGCTTTTCTACTGCTATGTAATGTATTTAAATGTTCAGCAAAACCAGAGCTAATTGTAGTCCCCTCCCAAGCTGGAGGCTGGTCATCCAAAATGGATGGAATTTTAGGATTTCTACCAAACACTAATTGATAAGGACTATAGCCCCCAGCCATCTGCAATGAATTCTTTGCATGTACCGCCCATGCTAAAGCTGAATTGAGCCTGCAGTTTGGACGATCTGCCAAAATTTTCCGAAGCATGTCATCGATGACAGCATGATTTCTTTCGCAGACACCATTACTAAATGGGCTTTCTGCAGCCGTGTTCATAACTCTGATATTCATGTTTTCATACATATCCCTAAACTCATCATTAGCAAATTCTCCCCCATTGTCCGTAAGGAATTTTGCCGGTGGACCCATTTCTGTCCCGATCCATTTTTCCAGGATTTGATCCAGAATTACTCTCTTTTCTTTACTTCGTACAATCATTGATTGACTAAATCTGGTTGCTAAATCTACAAAATGCAAAATAAATATATTATTTGCTTTATCCCAGATCTTAAGGTCCATGGCCACAATGTCGTTAAAATCCCTGGCCAAAGGTAGGGTTACTATCGGTTGTGCTGGTGTCCTTCTGTACTTCCTACAAACTTCACAGCGATCACTAACTTGTTCTATCAGTTTAGTATAGTCGTTATCCCTTACCCCTACATCCTTTAATACATTTTTCAGCCTCCGAGGAGACGGATGTGCAAATTGCCTATGCAGTTTTACTACAACAAGCTTTTTATCAGCTAAAGTCCTATTTTCAACTGCCATTAACACATCCTTAACCACTCTACTTGAAATATTATTTGTGAGTAATGGAATACAATAGTGTCCCGACTGTGTAAATTGTAAGTCCACCGTCTTTCCAAAAACTGTTGCCTTATCCTGTTCCATATCCAGTTTCATGTGTGCTTTCTTCATCGACGGTCTGCTCAGAAGCAAATACTTGATACAACATCCGTGCTAATGAAATGATTCATTCCAGCAATATTGCAAGGGATCACCACTCTTTTCAGCGACTTCAGAGTATTATCATCCCCAAACCTGAAACTTGTGGAACTTTCAAATTCTTTAACCTTGTTACGATTTTCAGCATTCAAGGAGTTCAGATAACATTTTAACCAGTCAATCCCACACACAGTAGATATGCAGCTACTGTCCAATACAGCACAGTTGAAGGATTCTGCAACCAACACCCTCATTACCGGCGTAAAACTGCTTGTTAATAGGACAATGCCTTCTTTCTGGTCACTATCGTTTTCCTCTTCTGACTCTTCCGTGTCACGTGTCGCTTCAAACACTCTATCATAACGAGTTGGACAGTTGAAAGCATAATGGTATTGAGAGTCACATCGAAAACATAGATTTATCATGCCCCGTGCATTTCTGGAGTTCATCTTCCTATTGTAGGTTCTAACTGGGTTTCTGTCTTCATAATTTCCTTGTCTCGGTCTCCTTTTATAGTCTTGAGACCTGTTCGTAGCCGTACGATTTCGCCATCCTGTTGGTAGTGTATCTTCCATATTCTGCCTTATTGCAAGCTGACCTATTTGGGTCATCAGAGCCATCGGCATCGAATGTTTTTCCAGAACCTTTTGTAAAGCTTTTGTCATCTGTTCGAATAAGGTATCCTTATCCGTAAACTGAACTCCTGTCAAAAACAGGAGTTAATCCATGTTGCTCACTCTAGCACAGTCAAGTAATTTAAAGGCCAACACAGACTGTGGAAATTCCAGGTTGTGTTTCTGCAGCCTTTTATTGCAATATTGCAAGGGATCACCACTCTTTTCAGAGTGAAAAAAAAGATGGCTGAAGAATTCTGCCAAATTCCATTATATAGTCTTTGATGGATAAATCCTCCATTTTCCGGAACATATCAAAATCCGACCATGCTTCATACGCACTTAACAAGTCATCTTTCTTATAAATCTTATCCATATAATGTAATAAAGTCGCCAGACCTTCTTCTGAGTCTAACTCTTCCAATTCCAGCTCAGAAAGCACTTTGTTTTGGATTTTATTGTCATATGGTAAAGAAAGAGCCAATGCCATACCTTGTTTTCTCTTTCCCAAAGCAGTTACCTTAGTCCACATAACTACTGCACTTCTCCATTGGCCGTACGATTCCCTTTCAGAAAATAAGGGAGGATAGTCATATCCAGCCATCTTTTTCCTGGGTTCAGCCATATATCCCTTTTTTTTCACTCACTCCTTGGTTTGATCTGGAAAAATTGTATCTTTCAACCCTTCACATTTACACAGCAACCATCCTCTGCTACCAATTGTTAGACGTATTAGATGCTGTGGTATGAAGAGACAAAAGTTCTGTTCCTTTTTCACCAACACACCTTTATTTCTTCCAACAGACTCTGCCCAAAACTCTACACATCACCAGACCCAGAGGCCACCTGAAGCCACTTTACATATCAGTGCCAATTATTGGACACTTAACATAAATGAGACAACTAATTGAATGTCTCTTAACCCATTACTTAACAAGGGTGACTGGTCCACCAAGGATGAACAGTGATCAATAGTGTGATCAATCACGCTTCGCGTTCAGGATCAAAAGGACGGAATGTAGCCATCTAAGAGGCTACCTGCAAAGGACCATGGGAATTATGGCCAACCCAGGATTCAGACAGATTCACAGCCTACGTGTATCTAAAACACAGGAAACCAGACCTAACCGAAACCCCCGCTCGTTTACATTTCAATGGCCCATTTTCCCAGGACAATAGAATTTCAATCAAGCAACCGGTACAGCCACAGATTGATCGGCGCCGCTCCCTTGCTCAGAAAGCACAACTGCCAAGATCAATGACTGCTAAGGACCCGCCCAGCTACCAAGGTACCCACCCCTTTATTGGCTGAAATCAAAGAGAGTGATCAGAGCCCTGTCGGACTATTGGGTCCAAGGTTAAGGACCACCTCAAAGTGCGCAAAATCCCAGGGGGATAAAAGAGAGCACAGCCATGTGTTCTGTCTCTTTTGGATCCGGCCTGTGCCAACCCAATTACAGCAGGAACAGCCAGCTCAGTTCAAGACCAACAATTGCCTCCTGACGGATGAGTCCTGCAGAGACAGAGCCACTTTCTTCGAAACAGCCAAGTGAAATCCAGATAAAGGCCTTTATCCATTTGCACTGTGCCGGTCGCCCTGAAGTTAAGTATAGGTTATTGTAGCTGATAGGTGTGGTTTAACTCATAGTGGATATTGCGTTTGCATGTTGAGATAACTCTTGTGTATGTAAATAAACCATCTTTTGAACGAACTAACGGGTTGTGTGGTCATTTGACCGATATAAGGGAAAGGCTTGTGGTTCACCAAGATAAATTGAAATACCTACAGTCTTGGCGACGCTGTTGGGACCGAAACAGAGCAACATAATCCAAAAGTTGTGATTCATAATTTAGCCCGAGCTTTTCATACTCTATAAGCAGAAGCTCCTCCCTAGTCCTACCTATGTTGTTGGTGCCTATGTTGATGATGACTGCTGGATGCTTGCTCCCTCCCACCCCCACAAAATCTTAGTTCTCTCCAGCTCAGAGTTGATATCCTGGATCCTGGCATTAGGAATGCAACACAGCAGTAGACTCCCATTCTTGGCTGCATAGAACTATGTCGATCCCCCTCACCAACTATAACCTACTTTCATTACATTCAGGTTAGCTCCCCCCACTTGAATAGCTTTCTGTACCATGGTATCATGGTAAGATTCCACATTGTAGTCCCCACACTTGGCTGTATTGATTATAATGACCTTGAACCTGTCTGCAATTTGGCTTCCAGCTCATTGACTCTGGGCGGAAGGTCCTCGAATCGCAGGAATTTACTGCCGACGTGTTTGCCTTGAATCACACTAGCATTCAGAAACTCCCACGTCCTGCAGTTGCAACGCATCACCTACTCTACCATCCTTATTGTATTTTAATTAAGTGACTAGTTATTTTAATTAATTTTGAATTAAACTGATGCCTCCTCTCACCCCACTTACTTACGAATTTAAACTTTAATAATCCAATGATTAAGAATAAAATAAAGAATGGAGTCACATTTCTTCTCGCCTGCGAGTCCCTCTACATATTTGAAAAACGCTTATAAAAGGATGTTCTGCTTCTTAATCCACAAAACGTTTGATGAAACTTTGAAAAGACAGCAGGTTCACAAATGTCGTGAGGTCAGACTATAGAAAACACCAATTGCGAGTTATTTCTCTGCATGAGACTGGTGTTTCGAAGTTACATACAACCGAGGCTTTGGAAGGAACGAATGCATTCACTCCATTCACGCATATAATTGGGATCATAATTTGCAACTCGAGTTTCACATTCAAGATCGTCGGTGCAGTTCCCAACAAGGATCTGAACTTGAACACGTGGACTTGCACCTTGAAACCAGGAACAATGGTTTTGTGGTTGGAACATGCGCTTTGAGATTGAAGGGGTTGTAAATATTGATTCTGTTTGAAGGTGATAGGTGTCCCGGTGTGGGTTGTTGTTTTTTTTTGCACACTTTTCAAGCTCGCTGAGTTTGCACAGCTGGATCGCTTTTGGGAAGCCAGTTGTGGAAATGCCACGCAGGCAGACAGGGACCGAGTGCGAGAGAGGCAGGGAGAAGGAGGAAGAGAGGGGGGCACCTCCACGTCGCGCGTGAAGGGACCAGGAGAAAGCGGGGTCACCCGGCGCAAGGTCAAGGCAGTAAAATGATGAATAAAGTGAGGAGGTTGTTCCGCGGCAGCAGCAGGATCTTGGCGATTATTTTTGCCGCCTCGATTATCTGGCTGATCTTTGACATGGCAGCGCTGCGGTTTTCCTTCAGCGAGATCAACAGCCGGGTTTCCAGAGAGGAGCTGGTGCGGCTGGAGCGGCTGAGGGCGAAGGTGCTGCAGGACCAGGAGCTGCACAAGATGTTCAGGAAAAGAGCCGGCGAGGTGGTGGTGGCTGCCGGCGGGGGTGGGCGGCGAGCTGAGGGGGCAAAGTTGGCCAGACGTCGTGCGGCAGCGGGCACGCGCCCCCCGGCCAGCCGCCGCCGCAGCTTCCCGCCGCCCCCCCCGGGAAGGTTCTGGAACGAGTCAGCGGCCCCCCAGCCCGACCGGCAGGGCGGGCCCCAGGCTCCCGCGCGGTCCGGGCCGATCGGCACGGCTCCTCATCCCGGCCCGCCACCGGGGGAGGTGCGGAGGCCCGCTCCACCCAAAGCCCCACAACCTCCGGGAGGCGGGAATGTGACGGCCGGGCCGGCGGCTGCCGCTGGACGGCTGCAGCCCGACCGCGGCGGGCTGGCCGCGGAAAACCGGCAGCCGAGCGCGGGGGCGGCAGAGATGAAGCCGGAGAGCGAGCGCAGGGCAGAGGCCGCCCCCGATTCCCGGCTTCTCCCTGTCTCCCTGCCACAGAGAGCGGCCGCCGAGGCGGAAAAAGCCGGGCTGGAAGAATGGAACAAGATGAATTCATCTGTCAAGGCAACCGATCCGCATACTGAGGCCAACGACACAGTAAAGCAATCCGATGGGAAAACGTCTATCGGCCTTAAAGTTTGGAATAGAACGAAAAACGAATTCGTCAACATTACTGACACAAGAGGTGTTGTATTAAAGCAATCCGCCCCTGAAAAAACAATTTTAAGCGGTTTAACCAATGCCACACAGGCACAGATTATCATTGGAACCAACAAAACCGCCACAAACAATTTGGAATTTAACAACCAGACAAATGCCATTGAAGAAAAGGGTTTTTCGAAAGACGTTGGGGTGGAATTAACTCCTAAAAACAACGAAACATTTGACCGAGAGAGATTTGGCAGTATTCTGAATGATTCAGTTATTAATTTAGATTCTATTGTAGGTGTACACAAGGTCTTGGCGATTGACATGACTTTATCTCCTCGTGATCCTAAAGCCATTGGTCAGTTTGGGCAGCGATCAGTTGTGCCAAAAGAACATGAAAAATTAGCAAAGGAAAAATGGAGTGAGGGACATTTCAACGTATACCTCAGTAACATGATCCCACTGGACAGGGCTATCCCGGATACCAGACCTGAAGGGTGAGATTGTCATTAGCAAAGTAATGTTTACTCGTGTACAATTTTCTAACTATGTAATAATAATCCCAGTTATTTCTACGACAATTTATAGAATATATTTTGGTAAGTATGGAGCTGAGGGTCTATATTGCATACATAGTTTTGTTACTCATTGGTTTATTCCTAGAATTTGATTGCTGTGCTGTAACTATCATTTTCCATATCATTAAATGATCCTAAATTTTGTATTGAAGTATTGCAAACCAAGTAGTTCTATCTGAGACTTTTCTAGCTTCTGTTACAGTATTTGTTAGAACATTTCTGCATGCAAACTCATCAGTTTGAGGTGAAAGAATTCAAATTGTAAAAGTATTTTCAAATGCTAGATCTGCTGTAATGTATGCTAATGATTTTACGGAGAACAATAATTTAAATTTATAGTACACTCTTAGTTATGATTTGAGATACTCCAGTTTGGTTTACTTTACAGCATAAATTCCTGGCATAATTGAATCAAAATTCTCTATGTATGTATTATTGTGGACAAGTAAATTAAATGCATAAATAATAAACAATCCAACAAATAGTAGTTTGCAACATCCTGCTTAGAAGTGAAAAGGAATCTCCTCCACATTTGGATATTTTCTGGACCACGACTATTTTTATTTTAATGGATCTGCAGCCCAAAATTCGTAACTCTTCCTAGTTTTTTGTATAAACTTTCACCAATTAGATCCAAGGTATACCATTACCAATCTAAACAGCAACATGGAAGTACCTGGTGCATGTTTTCTATTCAACAGGTGGGATTGGTTTCATGACTGGAATATAGATCACAGAATTGGATCAAAGTTTCACAGCCATAATGATGGCAATTCCATTCCAGCAGAATGCAGACTATACCTTTTTGTTTGTATGAGCCTGACCTGCTGAGAATTGAACCAGATTAGGAGTGTAGTATCAATATTTTTTATCTTTTTAAAATTTATTCTTGGGATGTGGGTGTTGCTGGCTGGGCCAGCATTTGTTGCCCATCCCTAATGGCCCTTGAACTGAGTAGCTAGCTGGGCCATTTTAGTGGGTGGGGTGGGGGGCAGTTAAGAGTCAACCGCATCGCTGTGTGAATCTGGATGTCACATGTAGACCAGACCGGGTAAGGAGGGCAAATTTCCTTCTCCAAAGGACATTAGACCATAAGACACATAGCAGAATTCGGCCACTGGGCTCATCGAATCTGCTCCGTCATGGGCTCTTAATTTATTTAACAGTCTCCTATGCGGCAGTTGGTTCAAGGTTCCCCTTGTCAAAGGCCTTCTGGAAATCTAAATAAATCACATCCCCTGGTTCCCCTTTGTCTACTTCCTTGTTACCTCCTCAAAGTACTCTTAACAGATTTGTCAGACATGGCCTCCCTTTGACAAAGCCGTGCTGACTCAGTCCTATTTTATCAAGCACTTCTCATTCGTTAAGGAGATGGGTTTTTATGACGATCGGCAATGGTTTTGTGGTCACCATTCACCCTTTAATTCCAGATTTTTAGTGAATTCAGATTTCACTATCTGCCATGGTGGGATTCAAACTCAGGACCCCAGACTATTCCCCTGGGTCTCTGGATTACTAGTCCAGTCAACTACAGGACCACCTCCCCCTACGCCACTGCCTCCTGATGAGATCAAACAGGATTAGTTTAACTCCCATTTGGCTGGACAGCTGGTTTGTGATACAGAGCGAGCCCAGCAGCGTAGATTTAATTCTTATAGGGTGGCAGGGTAGCACAGTGGTTAACACTGTTGCTTCACAGTCCCAGGTCCCTTGGGTCACTGACAAGTCTGCACATTTTCTGTGTCTGCGTGGGTTTCCTCCGGGTGCTCCGGTTTCCTCCCACAAGTCCGGAAAGATGTGCTTATTAGGTGAATGGGACATTCTGAATTTTCCCTCAGTGTACCCGAACAGGAGCCGGAATGTGGCAACAAGAGGATTTTCACAGTAATTTCATTGCAGTGTTAATGTAAGCCTAAACTTGACAATAATAAAGATTATTATTATCCTGGATGGTGTCTAGCTCCTCGTGTGTTGTTGGAGCTGCACTTATCCAGGCAAGTGGACAGTATTCCATTACACTCCTGACTTGATCTTTGTAGATGGTGGATAGGCTTTGGGAATCAGGAGGTGAGTTACTCATCAAGGCAGTACTAGCCTTTGATCTGCCATGGTAGCCACATTATTAATATGGCTAATCCAGTTCAGTTGCTGATCAATGGTAACCCCCGGGATGTTGATAGTGGGGAATTCAGTGACGGTAATGTCATTGAATGTGAAGGGGCAATGGCTAGATCCTCTCTTGTAGGAGATAGTCATTACGTGACACAAACCTAAGTTGCTACATGTCAGCCCAAGCCTGGGTATTGTCCAGGTCTTGCTGCATTTGGACATGGTCTGCTTCATTATCTGAAGAGTTGCGATTGGTGCTGAACATTGTGCAGTCATAGAATCAATAGTGCTGAATTAGGCCATTTGGCCATCGAGTCTACACCGGCCCCTGAAAGAGCACCCTACCTAAGGTCACACCTCCACCCTATCCCTGTAACCCAGCAACCCTACCTAACGTTTGGACACCAAGTAGCAATTTAGCATGACCAGTCCACCTAACCCGCAGATCTTTGGACTGTGGGAGGGAACCGGAGCACCCGGAGGAAACCCACGCAGACACGAGGTGAACGTGCCGACTCCACACATGCAGTGGCCCAAGCCGAGAAATGAACCCGGGTCCCTGGAGATCTGAAGCAACCACTGTGCTACCGTGCTGCCCCCACCTGCAAATATTCCCACTTCTGACCTTATGATGGAAGGGAAGTCATTGATGAAGCAGCTGAAGATGGTTGTGCCTAGGAACTCCTGCAGTGATGTCTTGGAGCTGAGATGATTAACCGCCACAACCATCTTCCTTTGTGTCAGTTATGACTCCAACCAACGGAGATTTTCCCATAATTCCCATTGACTCCAGTTTAGCTGGGGCTGCTTAATGCCATACTCGGTCAAATGCTGACTTGATGTCGAGGGCAGTCACGCTCACCTAACCTCTGGCATTCAATTCATTTATTAATCTAAAAGGAAGAGGGATTGACTACATAGATTTAAATATGTATTCCCTCAAAAATGAAACATTAATTGAGGCAAATTATTTGATAGGGCAAATAGAAGGAAACATTCCTTGGTGGGAAGGTAAAGCAGAGGATATAAAATTAAAATGAGATCATTCAGAGTTGATGCACGAGACCTATTATTCACAGAACTGAAAGGGTAGATAATGGCATTGCAATAGTCATAATGGGCAGAATATACGCTCCAGAGGTGGGACAATGCAAGTTTGGAAATGTCCTTGCCTGCTGCATCCACCTCAGGAAAAATGCAGCTTTTGGCCCATTTTTTGTCCCCAGGTGGTGGATTGCACCACCTACCAACACCCCCCTTACCCCCGTGGCACCAGGACAGAAACCAGGCGCAACTGCAAGGGCTCCCAAGTGCTATGACAGGCTGTTTAAATGGCTCACCTTGTTTCATGGAGCTTCGTTGTAGTTGGTTTGTTAAATATTAGCCCCTCATCCCTCACATCACACCACCACCAATAGTTTGTATTCAGTTATTCATGATGCAGTCTCCTTGCATTGGGAAGATCAAATGCAGTTTGGATGACTTATTTGCGTTATACCACCATTCTTCCATCAGAGTGACTCCGATGTTCCAGTTGTCTGACATTTTAATTCTCGGCACCACACACATTAACCCTCAATACAATTCAAGGAACTGTATCACATCATTTGATTCAGAATTCATAGTAATCTGCATTTAACATTCAGTTCAGTTACTTCAGATTAGAACTACTGCCCCCAGCTTTTGGACAGCTGCTCTTGGTTCTGATTCTGCTATTCACATTTGCACCTCCTCTGGATTCACTTTCGGTCTTAAAAAATTTCCTCTTGCCATCTTGTTTTGCTCCTTGCACCATCATTCTTTTTGTCATTTAATCTCTTCTTTCCATCCTGCCATGGACCACCTTTTGTTCCTTCCATTTCCACTTAAAACTTGTTACCTCTCTAACTTTTTTTTGTTTTGACAAAGACCATTGTTTTTTCTTTCCACTGATGCTGCCTGACCTGCTAAGTATTTACAGAATTTTCTTTTCTTTTTGCTCTAATTTATTAATGTCAGTGAAGTAGAAAACAAACCCAAATCAATTTTATATATTGTGCAATGGGTTTTTGGGTAACCATTTTCATCCTTTTGTATTTTTACACAGTACAGACGTGGGAAAAGACTTACGTAACAAGTAGAAAGGAAAAACTAAGCATTGTTATGGAGAAACTTAATCATGATTTGGGAACATTCTAGTTTCCTTCAAAAGAGCAAGTGCTCTAAATAATCACAGTAACATGTATAACTAAAAAGACAAGCAAGAGTGCAATTGGTGTTTAGTTCCAGAATGCACTGTACTGATTAAATGCAAGAAGTGTAAGCAATATTAGTCAAAAATATATGATCTGTAGGTAAGTGACAATATTCATTTTTGCACACATACTTTGGTAGCTCTTAATGCTGGGAAAAACTGTTTGGCATTCATGAAAAATGACAATGTATTCAGACTGCTTATTTCTTTTTGAACATGTGATGTTTAAAATTCAGATAGCGGATGAACTTGGAGCTTGTTAGATGCCTCCAAAAATATGGTCCAAGGGGGTAAAATTCTGCTCAGTCATGTTCAGGAGATGTCACCTGATTTATTCTGACACAATGAACTTCTTGTGACTTGTAGGAGTTTGCTTTATTGCAATCAAGTTAATGGTCTGCGCAATTTGCTGGTCCTGTTTACTATGAACCTGAAGTACATTTAGCATATAACTTAAAGGCAACTGCCTAATTAAAATACTTCTTAATACACTCCTGCAAACCGAGTTTCTCCTCTTGGAATGTAAATAAAGAGAGGCCATGCAATTATATCATAAGAGGGCAGCCAATGCTGGGAAATGAAGTGGACACAGTTGCTAGTGGCAATCTAGGATAATGCCACGCAGTTTTTGGCTGTGCTGATTGGCTATTCTGGTTGATAGATTGATTTGGTGGACAGAATCTGGTGCAGGCACATGGGGCTTGTAGAGGACTGGATCACATGATGTATGTGCACCTGCATTAAATTGAACAAGTTCTTCCTTACAGGAGAGTTCTGAAGGAAATAGGTTCATGGACATTTCAATATAATTGTGTTATATTCTTGAACCAGTTGTTATTTTTATTCGTCCTCAGTTACTATAATGTGCAAGAATCAGTGAGAGATCTAAATTGATCAAGCACAATTATTGGGCTGAAACCTATTGCTTGCAGGTTGGTATGTATGTGATGCATTGCTTACTAAAAATGCTAAATTATCCTTGATCTGGTTTTTAATCAGCAATGACTCCAGTTGAAACTTCATCTGAGAGTAGAGGAAAAACGGTGATGGCAGCAGGACAGGGCATGGGTTGGTGGAGGAGGAAAAAGGGAATGTTAAGAGGAGCTCAATAAAGTTACCCTGTCTGGAAGGATTTCAATGTTTGGGAGGGTAGTGTTAGATGGCAGGGATGGAATGGGGATAATATAAGAGAGATGAAAGGAATGAGATGGGTATAGCATGAGATGGGAAATAAAATGTTGCAAGAAAGGCACTTAATTCACTGCAAATGTTTTGTGAGTATCTGCTAATGTCGGGTGTTCCGCAGTTCGTCACAGCACAAGTTGTAAGCAAAGAAGAAGCTCCGAGTACTTTGCTCCAACCATGTGTCTTAACAAATGCCTCAGTGCACCAGAGTTTGTTTTGGTGTTGCATGCCAGTTTTGTTTACCTTGAAATTACACCAAGAAAGTAAGTTTATATGTAGTTTTCTTGCCTTCTATTTTCATGGAAAAGTAAACACTAACTAATTTGATTTCATTTATTGTTACATGTACTAGCACAGTGGCTAGCACAGTTGCTTCACAGCTCCAGGGACTCGGGTTTGATTCCCGGCTTGGGTTACTGTCTGTGCGGTGACTGCACGTTCTCCCCAAGTCTGCGTGGGTTTCCTCCGGGTGCTCCGGTTTCTTCCCACAGTCCAAAGATGTGCAGGTTAGGGGGATTGGCCATGCTAAATTGCCCTTAGTGTCCAAAAAGTTGATGCTGTGGAAATGCCGGTGTTGGACTGGGGTGAGCACAGTAAGAAGTCTTACAACACCAGGTTAAAGTCCAACATGTTTGTTTCAAACACTAGCTTTTGGAGCACTGCTCCTTCCTCAGGTGATTCACAAACAGTGATTGGTTATAGCGCGGAACAAGGGGCCAAACAAAGCAAATACATGAGCAAGAACACCATAGGGCGTCTTGAATAGTGTTCTTACAGGGAACTGATCAGTCCGAGGGGGAGTCATTGAGGAGTTATGTATCTGTGGAGAAGAAGCTGTTCCTATGTCTGGATGTGCGGGCCTTCAGACTTCTGTACCTTCTGCCTGATGGAAGGATCTGGAAGAAGACAATGCCTTGGTGGGAGGGATCTCTGATAACGCTGTCTGCGTTCCTGAGGCAGCGGGAGGTGTATACAGATTCAATGTGGGGGTGGCAAGCTTGTGTGATGCGTTGGGCTGAGTTCACCACACTCTGCAGTTTCTTGCGATCTTGGACTGAGCAGTTGCCATATTAGGCTGTGATGCAGCCGGATAGGATGCTCTCTATCGCACATCTGTGGAAGTTTGTGAGAGTCGATGCAGACATGTCAAATTTCTTTAGCTTCCATAGGAAGTAAAGACGTTGTTGGGCTTTCTTGACTGTTGCATCAACGTGAGTGGACCAGGACAGACTGTTGGTGATGGTGACCCTCAGGAACTTAAAGCTATTGACCATCTCCACTTCGGAGCCATTGATGCAAATGGGGGGGTGTGTCGTGCTACGCTTCCTGAAGTCGATGATCAGTTCCTTGTCTTTCCAACATTTAGAGAGAGGTTGTTTTCGGTACACCATGCAACCAAGTGATTTATCTCCCTCGGAGGATGGTGGATAGCCCAGAGGTGAGGAACCGCCAGGCTCCACCCGGACGGAGGGCCTGTCAAACGTGAGTAGTGTTTGCCTTTCTGACCAACCCATTCTTCCCACTGACCACATGTCCATTCTCGCGCAAGTACAGCAGCCGACGGCGCCGGTCCATCCCGGGTGGCACCCACTCCTGACTCCGTGGCGAACATCGCAGAGGAGAGCTCCGAGGATACAACTGTTATAGTCGTGGCTCAGTTGTCATCCCCATCCTCCATAAGCGCAGATTCACGCACCTCGGTAGGAAATGTTAGTGGACAGGCTTCTGGGGCACAATCTGGTGAGCACTACACTGCTGATGATGCACATGTTCAGTGGAGACAGGAACCACCAAGCGAGACAGCAGTTGGAGGTCTGCTTGATCCCTGGACTCAGCCTAATGCTGAGCCTCTGGAACAGGGTAATTTGGGGCTGATGGGGACGATAGGGAGTGGCCGGGACATTCGAGGGGAGATGTCAGTGTCACCCCAGCAGATCCATAGCTCATTGGAGAAGTCCCAGAGGCTGCAGGCCAGGAGATGGCACTGGCAATGAGTGGCACTGAAAACAACACTGCTAGAGTGGCAACCACAATGGAGAACCTGGTGCGCAACGTCAGCACCATGAGTGAAGATGTTCAAGGTGTTGCGCAATCGGTGACAGCCATGACGAGGGTCTCGGTGGTATTACATAGAATTTACAATGCATGAGGAGGCCATTCGGCCCATCGAGTCTGCACCGGCTCCTGGAAAGAGCACCCTACCCAAGGTTAACAACTCCACCCTATCCCCGTAACCCCACCCAACACTAAGGGCAATTTATCACAGCCAATCCACCTAACCTGCACATATTTGGTATGTCTGCCTCACTGATGGATGTCACCCAGTACCAGGCCGATCTTGATAAGGTTCTGCAGGACATGTCGTGCTCTCAGATGGGAATGGCCGAGCCACTCCGGAGCTTGTCCCAATTGCAGGTGGCCGTTGCCGAGGCATTGCAGAGCATGGCCCAAATCACTGAGGAGCATTGCCGAGGGTGTTGACACAATAGTGCGGACCATGGGAAACCGCCGGAGCTCGAACCAGCTGCCCCTCTGTCCCCAAAGTGCCCTATGACCACCGACCGGGAGGAGGTGGCGCTGAGTGCCAAACTGGACCCATCCCATGGGGTGGCGGCGGTGGCCCCAATCGGGAGAATGGGGACATATATTGAACAATAAACACCCTTGTACACAACCAGTAGGAAGCCTCTGTCACTTTTTTCTGCAATACATCACCAGACGCAGGTGATGGGTGTGAGTGAGCACTCAGCAGACAGGCAGGGGTCAGACTATGGCATAGATTGAGGAGTACTAGAGCCCAGCTCTCTGCGGGTTATCATTACCCTCTTCCCTCTACAGTGACCGCTGACAGTGCCGAAACAGTCCAGCACCCTGGAGTCCTGTGGCAGATACCCAGGGAGGGTGGGAAATGGGGGAGTGGTTGGTGGGTAAGGATTCGACAATGGACCAGTCGACGTCCTAGGTGAATCGGGCCAGTGTGAGGGCCCCCTTGGCCCTCCGGCCTTGCCAGACCTTCACCGATCTCCCGTCCTGCAGCCTCCGGCTAGGTTTCAGGTTCTTCCACAGCATCGTCCTCCAGCCCCTGCTGGTCCGAGCCTGCCTCCTCATCCCCATCTTTCTCCAACTCCTCCTCCGAGGTGGCCACATGTTCCTCATCACCAGCCTCCAGCTCATCGCCCCTCTGCGGTGCGAGGCTGTGGAGGACACAGCAGACCACAACAAAGCGGACGACCGCCCCGGGCGGTGTACTGGAGTGCATCTCTGGAGTGGTCGAGGCATCAGAACTGCATCCTGAGGGGTCCGATGCACCGCTCAATGACAGTCCAGATGGCTGCATGGGCCTCTTGAATCTCCGCTTCAGTCTCCGGCCTCCCTACTAGCGTCATTAGCCAGGTCCTCAGCGGATATCCATTATCGCGCCAGGAGCCAGCTGCCCATCCTGGGGTGCTCCTCGAAGAGGGCAGGGATTGTTTAAAAATAAATAAATTTTGAGTCTCCAATTTTTTTTTCAATTAAGGGGCAATTTAGTGTGGCCAATCCACCTACCCTGCACATCTTTTGGGTTGTGGGGGCGAAACCCACGCAAACACGGGAGAATGTGCAAACTCCACATGGGCAGTGACCCAGAGCCGGGATCGAACCTGGGACCTCGGCGCTGTGAGGCAGCAGTGCTAACCACTGTGCCGCCGTACTTCCCTGAAGAGGGCAGGGATGACCGACTTCCCCAGGATGTATGTCTTGCACACTCCGGGAAGCGGACACAAATGTGCATTATCTTCATCTGGTGGTCACATGATCTGTACGTTGAAGGAGTGGAACCCTTTTGGTTAACATAGGGCACCCCCAGATGGCTGCAGGGCAACATGCGTGGCATCTATGACCCCCTGGATCTGGGGTATCCCGCTGATGGCGGAGAAACTGCTGCTCAGGCATCCTGTTGCCCCTGACCCAAGTCAAAACAGATGTAGTCTTCCACTCGAGCATACAGGGCATTCATGACCTGCCGGATGCACCTATGGGCTGTGGCCTGTGATATACCACACAGTCCCCTGCTCAAGCCCTGGAATGATCTTGCAGCATGAAAGTTCAGGGCTACAGTGACCTTGACGGCCATCGGGAGCGGGTGTCCCACTCCTCCACGTGGTGCCAAGTCCGTGAGCATATGGCACCGGTGTTGTGCTGTCTCTTTGTTGAACCGGAGCCTCCTACGGCACAGGCTGTCCATCATTTATTTGAATGACCAGCGGCATCTGTACATCCTGGGCCGTCGCGGGACTCCCCCTCTGGATCCCTCCCTAGCCTGATGGGCGGGAGGCAACACCACACGTGGAGCAGCCACGTCCAAATACCCAGGGGATGGGACACAACTCCATTGACATATCCATAGCCGGTGGGTGGGCGAGAGCCACGGGGAGGGAGCCAGTGCCCGGCCCGGGTGATGTTGTGACCGGGTTTCCAGGGTACAGGGTGGGGCCCGGTGAGGGGGTCCACTGCCGGATGTGGGATGAGAACATGGGCCACTGCCTCGAGCATCTGCAGACGCTGCTGCTGCTGCCGCCTTCTCTGGGTCTGGCCGTATCGCGTAGCAGCAGCACCACTAGGGCAACCTCTGCATCCAACATCCCTGGCATAGCATTCAATATCTGGAAGGCATTTGGAGAGGGTGTTTGACTGACAAACAGCAGTGGCTCCCACCCTTGGACGTTCCATTTCCCCCATTGATTTCTTGCCCCACCACCCTACCTGGAATGCCCTCCACAAGTACTCCAGGCCACAGCGGACCCCCACACTGGGCCCCAGACCCTGTACCCCAGAAACCTGCTCGCAACCTCACCCGGACGGAGCACTGGCTCCCTCCCCGTGGCACTCGCCCACCCACCGGCTGTGGACATGTCAATGGAGTTGTGTCCCATCCCCTGGGTATTTGGACATGGCTGCTCCATGTGTAGTGTTGCCTCCCACAATGTTCAAGTACACTGACTAGGCATCACGGTCTGATTTAGATGGTAGGTGACTCCCATATACTACGTGGCCCGCCCACCCACGGGAATACACTTGGCGTGTGCGGAGCGCACTTAACCACAATTGCCAATTCCCTATTGGCAGTAGCCTTCAGCTGCACAGCCAGTAGCCTCAGCAGTCGGTGGGAGTTATACGTGGTCTAGCGGCAGACGAGCAGGGACAAGGGTTTGGCATGATGGTGCAGTGCGCGGTTGCCTCCCCACCCTCCCATGGGGGCCCACACCCAGCCGAGGGTCCCCCATCCGCCAGCGAGCACAGAGACACCCCTGGACACTTTGACTGGAGCAAAGATGCCGACTCCTTCTTGGCTCCCCACAGAAACCCTTCCGTCAGATTTATATATTTTTTTAAAGTGTACTAATCAGCACCAGCGTGAGCTCTTCCTGGGGAGCCGCTGAATGACAGGAGGCCATTGGATATGGGGTGGCTCTAGTTAATTGTATGGAAATGGGGCTTAAGTGGTGATAATTGGTTTCTCGTCACGCTATGCTTCCATTTAATTGCGCCCCGAATTACTGTCTGTTCATTGGCTAACGTCCACCAGTGTTGAGTCACTGTTCTTGAAATGCAGAAGAAATCTGGCTATTGCCACTGGAGAACTTTTTGAATAAAGGAACTTTATGTGCACGGATTGTTAGCAATGGTTTAACAGTGAAGAATTTGAGTGTGATCTACCGACCACGATACACTGCGGTGCGCTGACTTTCAGGCGCAACATGGCCGGTAAATGTCGGTACTCCCCACTCCCGGGATTTACCTGGTTCACTGCGCCTCGCGATATCTAACGCAATCCCGCGGGACACTGTGATGTGAATCTCGGACATTGTGGCGGGATTGCTTTTTTGCAAATATGCATATTAGAGCAAGACCACTTGTCTCAGACTAATATGCTGTTCCCTCGGGTAACCGTGGCATTGGTATCCATCTCGTTTGCCTTGGGCGAGTGCCATTCAGTACAGGTTCCCACAAATGGGGACCAGGAGGAGCAGCACTTGTGGGGATTTCGCAGGGGATTGGAGGCCCCCAGATGTTGGCCCTCTGGGCAGGGTGTTATCCTGGCACCGCTGGTGTCAGCTTGGCACCCTGGCGCTAGCACCCTGGCAATGCCACCTGAATTTCAGCCTGGCACTGCCAAGGTGGCACTGGCAGGGGCACTGCCAGGCTAGCATTTTCTCTATTGACGGGGATCAGGCCCGGGGGTTCCATGTGCAGGTGAGGTGCAGGGATGCCCTTGGATCCCCTTAGGGGTGAGGGGGGGGGGGGGGGGGGGGGGGCTGGCGTCGAGAGATTGGGACACCACCGATCTCCTTCTGGTAATGGAACTAAGTCCAGCCTCGCCCACCCGTTCCATGCTGAGGCCCCATATCTAACTGGAGTCACGTTAGGTAGCGTTGTGTTTTTCTGCGCTGCGAGGTTCATTTAAAAACGGCGTCCCAACCCCTCAACCCCAACCCCCCCCGACTCGACTCACAGCAAGAGGGGCCTCTGCATCTCTCCACCCCTGCCCTCCTCGGGCACCCTTAGGCCTGATCCGCAGTAAAATACTGGCTTGGCACAAGTCTGCCACCTGGGCAGTCAGGCTGGCATCACTATGGTACCAGGCTAGGGCTGTAAGGGTGCCAGTGCCAGGTTGCCAGGCTGGCACCAGCAGTACCAGGGTCACACGGCCCAAAGGGCAAGCACCTGGAGGCCTCCAAGCTCCTGGGAGACCCCTATGAATGCTGTTCCATCTGGCCCCCATTTGTGGAGAGCAGCAAGGGAGTCCGATCTCACGCCTTGGGTAGATTGTGGGAATGCATGTTAGAGTGAGACTAGCTGTCGCATTCTAATATGTGGATTTACTTACAAAATCATCCGTCCACAATGTGGGGTGGAAATTGGTGGGCAGGATACAGTGGAACGACTGGTTATACTTTAGAATGGATAAGTTGCCTGATACAGATGACTTGCATCACTTTGATCAAGACCGTGAGACTGGAGATAGCGTAAGGCTTGCTATAATATTCCATAGTTACAGGGGAGATGCCAGAGGGTTAGAGGGTGGCAGATATGACACCATTATTAGAGAAAAGTTGAACTTATTAACTATAGGCCGATCAGTTTAACAACAGTGATAGGATACCTCTAAAACCCAATTGTGACAAAGTCAACATGCACTTGGGGGTGATTTGGGCTAATTAAGGCCAGCCAGCATTGATTTGTAAAAGGAAGATTGTGCTTGACTAATCTAATTGAATTTCTTGATGAAGTAACAGAGAAGGTTGATGACGGGATTGCATATGGATTTTAAGAAAGCATTTCAAAAGTACCACGTAAAAAGCTGGTTAGCAAAATTGGAGCTCTTTAAATAGGAAGTGTTACGATCCCAGTTGGTTACAATTGGACAGGAAGATCCCAGAATGGAAGTTTGCCTCGAAATAATGTAATTTTTACTTTTTTCTCTGTCAAACGAGGAGCAACAGAGCCACTGGACTGCTAGTTTTGACAACAAGGAAAAAAAAGATTAAACATGAATAAATGCATTATGATACAATATTGCTTTAACCCCCCCCCCCCCCCCCCCCCCCCCCAACCTCCCCGGCAGATTAGCAAATACACACAGGCTTTAAGGTAACATGGACGACACAGTACGTTTGAAGCTACAGTGATCTCATTGATACACGCAATGTCACTTTTTTGAGACACACTGATTGACTGTGGTTAAATGTACACTCTGTTCTGAAACCAAGGTGTGTCTGTGGATTTCTTCCTCAGAATCTCCCCCCCCGGGCTGATTATCACTTGAGAGTTTTCAAACTCCACTCCCAAAACATGCTTTAAAACCTTCTCTCATGATCATGCTTTCCATTAGGAGGTTGCATTGCAAAATCCACCTCACGTTTTCCAAGGACTCTGTCAGAGCTTCTTCTCTGCTTCTCCTCCAATTCTATCAGAGAATGCACTCCCAAGTTTTACACGATCCCTTTTAGGATTTCTTTGCCTTGACTACTTTTGCACACTTGAGGTCCAGCCACAAATTCCCATAGATTTTACAATTCACATTCCACAAGTTGTCGCAAAAATCTCACAAACCCGAGGATCACTTCAGATGTCTTTTTGGCTTTTCAACCTTCCTCTGAGCTCTGTCTGTTTTGACTGAACAGTCCTCTGTTCTTGTACCCTTAACCTCAGACCATCTGTAAACTTCTTATTTCTCCAGTGTTCTTAACTGGCTGCTCTTTGGATGACCATTGCTTCATTGTACGGGTTTTCTTATAGCAAAGCTGAGAGATATGTTCCCTCTAGCTTTCTAGTACCACTGCTTTTAGCGAAGCGGTGGGAGATTTTTCCTTTCCGGTTGTCTATCTGGAATTGGAATAGCTTATTGTCACATGCACTGAGGTACAGTGAAAAGTTTATTTTGCGTGCAACTCAAACAGATCATTTAGTACATGAAAAGAAAATACGTAATAGGGCAACACAAGGTACACAATGTAAATACATAGACACCGGCATCAGGTGAAGCATACAGGAATGTAGTATTAATCAGATCGGTCCATAAGAGGATAGTTTAGGAGTCTTGTGACAGTGGGGAAAAAACTTTTTAAATCTGTTTGGCTTCTATAACTGTGTTCTATAACTGCGCTCACTTTTCAGTTAAAACTAAAAAACAAAATAAAATGTAACCCCTTTCAAGGGCCTTTCGTTGCTAAACAACTATATTTATTCTTCATGCTGCGGTTCTCGCTATCGCAATAGAATCCCAATTGGAACTGAAACCAACCCCTCACACACACACACCCACACACACCTTTGTCCAGCATTAATCTAACTATAGGTCCCTTCCAGACACACAAATTAAATTAAACCCACCTAAAACTATACCTTATTTCTAATGTATACCCATACAGATAAAAATCCCTTAAAACTACCTTTGGGTTCCGAACATGAGGATCCTTGTCAGTTTGGATAATAATCAGCTTAATGACAGAAAGCAGTTAGTCATGGTAAATGCTTTTTGTTAGATTAGAGGATGGTAGACAGTGGTGTTCTCCAATGATCATCATTGAGTCCACTTTTATTTTTCTCATTTGGAGGAGATTAATGGATGTAGAGAGGAATCAAGAATCAGTAGGACTGCATTTGCATTGAAACAACATTACAACACACCATGATTCTTCGCTGTTTAAACCTTATACCCCTGGGGATGTATTTGTTCCAGGTGTTCCAACCAGGTAGTTCACAACAATCTTCCAACAACCAGCATCATCATGTGCTTCGTGGATGAAGTGTGGTCGACACTTCTGAGGTCAGTTCACAGCATCTTCAACAGATCACCTGCTCATCTCATTAAAGAGGTTATCCTTGTGGATGACTTCAGCACCAAAGGTAAGAAAGGACTTGTTCAGTCAGTGTTACTGAACAATATATTCCTGAAAATACTTCTGCATATCATTACCTTTAAATCAGAGTGAAAGGGAAAGAATTGGTTGTTCTTTAACTCGAAAGAAACACTTCTATTCATGATTGTCATCTTATTTTGTCAGTCTCTGAATTGTAAGAATTTTTATTTTGCTGCTACAGCTCAAGCCAGCTGGACTGTTTCTATTTTTGTGTAACCATAGAATAATCACAATGTTCTGTATGAGGTGGCCTGCTTGAATTATAAGTAAAAATTCCATTCTTCACAAAATTTTATTGCTAAGACTTTCCTTGAGTACAGTTGCCATAACGTTGGCAAAAACCCAATCTTCTCTGGGGTTTCTGTCAGTCTTCCACTGAAATTACCAAAGCCGATTGAGGAAAATCGGCCCAGCAAATGCCTGTAGTTTACCTGGAAATGTTACAAGTAAATAACTTTGAAATCAGGATATGATTATGTGGGAGTGGCATTCTAAATTGCAGATTTTGCTCCTGGAAAAAATAATTATATCTAACGAATGGTGCAAATCCATTTGGAGCTGTATTTAAACCATAAATTAAGACATAGCTAGCAAACAAAATTATAGGTGAATTAACCTTTTACGTAATTAAGAGACAAAGTAAGGTTTGAAGAATCATAATTTTTTTTTAGTTCTGATTCAGCGACCAACGAAGGTTGATTTTTTGCATCCACTTTGACCAAATGTGCAAAATAAATATGTTTCAATCACCAGACACAACCTGTAATTCTTCACATATAGACCTATTAGTGCAATGCTACCATTACCATCCAGATGAAAAGTATAGCAGTCACAAGCATTATGCCCAAATTCCTACTCTCCCTAGCGGGTTGCTGAATAGCGTTGTCATAACAGCTGAGATGAGCTTAAACAAAAGCAGAAAATACTGGACGATCTCAGCAGGTCTGTCAGCTCTGTGTCGAAAAAAGGGAGCCAACGTTTCTAGTCTGGATGACTCTTTGTCATCCAGACTGGAAATGTTAGCTCCCTTTTCTTTGCACAGATGCAATCAGACTTGCTGAGATTGTCCAGTATTTTCTGTTTGTTTCAGATTCCAACATCCACAGTAATTTGCTTTGAGCTGAGATGAACTCTTTGGTTAAACCTCTTTGACAGTTTGTCCTGTTAATTTACCACACAATGCATTTACTCCCAGAATAAATGAACTGTAATAAATATTTATTTGGAATATCTTGAGCTACTTGTCGACTTCTCAAACATGGCTCCGTTGAATGCAACACTTCAAAATCATTCAGACCCAATTGAATCTACTTTTGGCAAAGATTATGGATTGATAATGTTTCCCTGATTGATTTTGCATTGGATCAAACGATTTGAAATGTCGAAGGCCAGTTATAACTGTATTTTTTGTTGGAAATAGTAAATTCACTTTAGCAAGCTTTTTATTTATTCTTTATTCTTATGGGGCCAGCAGAAAAATTCTTTAGAAAAGGAAGTCTCCTTCAGGGAAAATCAAGTTTTCACTTTCCTCTGAAAAGATAACGGCTCTTTAGCATTGGCGACTTAGCGAGCTAGTGAATACACACATCAAGATACTGTGGGGGGAGGGAAAGAATAAAATCAAGTTCTACTCTATGTTGAACTTTATTTGAAGATGTGGACTTCCCTGTAGACTCTGGCTCTTTGCTTTAGTTGTGTCGGCTGTCTAACCTTTATCACTTGGAGCTGTCAATGGGGACTTTTCTGATCCTTTCTCAGAAATCTTTTTATCTACTCGGTGACAAAATGTGAGTCAGTAATTTGCAAATGCATAAACAGTGAAATATCAGTTGAGTATTTGTAGGTTGCTGGTGGGTTGCAGTGCCTGTCCCCAAAATGAGGTAATTGTTCATGTCTGACTGGTAATCTCTCTTGGATAAATAACTGACAAATGCAAATAACTCAGTGCATTCATAACTATTCAAAGCACAGTCAGTGAAACTGGCATTGTTTTCATAACATTATTCAGGTTCTTTTTCTTTCAAACATATTCCATTCAGGCCTCAAAGTTTTGGTTAAGGGGCTTAAAATAGAATTGTAGAGCAGCTAAAAGAATGCCATTCAGCCCTTCATAGCTCTTTGGTAGAATTATCCGCTTAGTCCCACACCTGGACCTGGGTGTCCTGATACATGAATCACAAAATGTTAGTATGCTAGTGTAGCAAGTGATCAGGAACGTAAATGGAATGTTGGCATTTATTTAAAGGGGAATGTAATATAAAAGTAAGGACGTTTTACCACAGCTGTACAGGACATTGGTGGGACCACATCTGGAGTACTGTGTGCAGTTTTGGTCGCATTTGAAAACCAATATAATTGTATTAGAAGCAGTTCAGAAACGGTTCACTCTACTCATTCCAGAGTTGACAGGCTTATCTTATGAAGAAAGGTTGAACTGTTTGGGCCGATACTCATTGAGGTTTAGAAGAATGAGGGGTGATCGTATTGAAGATCCCGAGGGGATTTAATATGGTAGATATCAGCAAGATATTTTCACTTGGAGGGGATACTGTAACCACGGGACACAGTTTAATAGTAAGAGGTCTGCCACTTAAGACAGAGTTGAGGAGATTCTGTTTTCTCTCAACTGGTCAATAATTTTCAGAATTCTCTTCTCCAGAAAGCAATGGAGGCCAGGTCATTGAATTTATTCAAGGCCGCCTGAGACAGATTTTTGATAGGCAAGGGAGTTGAGAGTTATAAGACCATACGACAAAGGAACACAATTAGGGCACTTGGCCCATCGAGTCTGCTCCGCCATTCAATCATGACTGATATTTTTCTTATCCACACTCTCCTGCCTTCTCCCTATAACCCCCGATCCTCTTTTTAATCATGACCCTATCTAACTCTGTCCTAAAAACACTCAGTGATTTGGTGGCAAAGAGTTCCACAAATTCACCAACCTTTGGTTGCAGAAATTCCACCGCATCTCTGTTTTAAAGGAATCTTCCCTTTAGTTTGAGATTGTGTCCTCTGGTTCGAGTTTTTCCTACAAGTGGAAACATCCTCTCCGCATCCAATGTATCCAGGCCTCTCAGTATCCTGTAAGTTTCAATAAGATCCCACTTCATCCTTCTAAACTCCAACGAGTACAGACCCAATGTCATCAACCGTTCCTCATACAACAAGCTCCAGGGATCATTCTTGTGAACCTCCTCTGGACCCTTTCCAAGGCCAGCACATCCTTCCTTGGATACAGGGCCCAAAACTGCTCACAATACTCCAAATGGGGTCTGACTAGAGCCTTGTACATCCTCAGAAGTACATCCTTGGTCTTGTATTCTACCTCTCTCGATATGAATGCTAGCATTCTATTTGCCTTCCTAACCGTCAACTGAACCTGCACGTTAACCGTAAGATAATCGTGAACAAGGACTCCTTTGTTCTTCTGATTTCCAAAGCATTTCCCCATTTAGAAAATAGTCTATGCCTCCATTCCTTCTTCCAAAGTGCATAACCTCACACTTTTCCACAATGTATTTCATCTGTCTCTTTGCCCACTCTCCTAGCCTGTCCAAATCCTTCTGCAACCCACCTGCTTCCTGAATACTACCCATACCTCTGCAAACTTTTCAAAAAATAAATTTAGAGTACCCAATTATTTGTTTTCCAATTAAGGGGCAATTTAGCATGGCCGATCCACCTACCCTGCACATCTTTGGGTGTAACCCACGCAGACGTGGAGAGAATGTGCAAACTCCACACGGACGGTGACCCAGGGCTGTGATTCGAACCCGGGTCCTCGGTGCCGCAGTCCCAGTGCTAACCACTGAGCCACCATGCTACCCCTATCATCTGGAAACTTAACAACAATATCTTCAGTTCCTTCTTCCAGATCATTAATGTATATTGTGAAAAGTTGTGGTCCCAGCACAGATTCCTGAGGCACAACACTAGTCTCCGGCTGCCACCCTGAAAAAGACCCATTTTATCCCCATTCTCTGCCTTCTGCCACTCAGCCAATCCTCTATCCATGCCAGAATCTTACCCTTAACAACATGGGCTCTTCTCCTATGTGGCATCTTATAGGGACAGATGGCAAAGTGGAGTTGAGACTTCAACTGGGTCAGCCATTATCTTATTGAATGATGGAGCAGGCTTGAAGGGCTGAATGGCATACTCCTATTCCTATGTTCTTGCTGCACAACTCTTTCCCTATTGTCTTGTAAATGTTTTCCTTTCAAGCATTTATTGAATTACCATTTGAAAGTTGCCATCAGTCTGCTTTCACCATGCTTTCAGGCATTGAAATCCAGATCACAACTTTTTTTAAAAAATCACAATTGTTATAGTGCAGACGGAGGCCATTTGGTTCATTGTGTCTACACCTGCCTTCTGAGCAAATCTATACCATTCTCCTGCCATCCTCCTGCACATGCTTTCTTTTCAGGTGCAGTCAAATTACATTTTGGATGCTACAATTGTACATGCCTCCACCACACCCTTAGGCAGTGTATTCCAGACCTTAACCATTCGCTGCATAGAAAAAAATGTTTCCTATGTTACCACAGGTTCTTTTTCGACTGTCACCTTTAACTCTGTTCTCTGGTTACTCATTGTTCCAACCACTGGAAACAGAATTTCCTTATTTACTTTGTTATGGCAAAGATTTTGTGGCACAGTGGGTAGTGGTCCTCCTCTCAGCCAGTAGCTCTGGGTTTGAGTCCTACCCCAGGACTTAAGGTGCATTCATAGTGCAGCCAACAGATTGTGTATCAACCTGCAAAATCCTTCCAACGTGCCAATAACAGGCGGTAAGAGCAGAAGAGGCTCCTGGTCAGCCATGACAATGCAGAGTTGCGCGCCTCAAGCAATAAGCCTCTTGCGACAGGCTAACAATCTGTTCCAGGAAAACGTCACTGAAATTCTGCCTTGTGCACCACCGGTGTAAGAAGACAAACAACTCTGTTACGGACAGGAGGGGAAGTTAAACAGCACTAATTTCTCCTGTCACCACCAGTCCATAAGCATAAAAGTGTTTCTATTTGTTTCCCTCTTTTATAAGTGGCGGCATATTTCGCCAACCCAGTTTTTGTGTGACCCAATCTTCCAGTAATAACCCGACAGCAAGTTTGAGATTGGATGAAGTCGAAAGACTTATTCACACACACCCAATGCTTTGGTGGAGGTTCGCAACAGGGTCTCCACACTCGTACAGTAAAGAGAACAATTGAGAAAAGAAGGATTTACAGTACAGAGAAAATAAATATTTGTACATGCAGATTCAAGTCCAAAATCAAAGTCCAATGAGGTATTCTTTCACAAAGGTCAATGGGTTGAAAACTGATGTCATGGAATTCCCTTTTCCAATGATGTAAACAGACAGATGAATCAGTCTTGTAGGCACAGAACTTCCAACAGAAATGAGGGCCAGGTATTCAACCTAGCACAAAGCACCTTTGGGGTAGACACGGGAAGAAATCCGCACAGACAGTGACCCTAGCCGGAATCGAACCTGGGACCCAGCGCTGAGAAGCAACCGTGCGAACCACTGTGCTCCCATGCCGCCCTCAATATGTTCTATGACTGGTTACTAGGGTTGCCGAGGTAGCACCCAAGGAAGTGCCAGTGGCTTCATGGAGTACGAACCCGCTGTCCTCCCAGGAGAATAATATTCAGAATCCTACGTTGCCATTGTCCAACTGCTTTTGCACTTGAAGTAGACTTATTTTTATCAATAATAAATGGCCAGACCCCATTCAAATTGCAAAAAGGTGTCATTTACCTAGACCAAGACCTGTCTTCACATTGAGGATGACCTCCATTAACTCAAATAGGAGAGATTTCAAATCTTAAGCTCTGCAGTCCTGTCACATCCAATCACACATGCTGGTGAACAGTTGAATAACTCAATGGAGGAGGAGGCTCCACAGATATCCCCATCGTCAATGATGAAGGGAGTCCAGTACATCAGTGCAAAAGGTAAGTCGGAAGAAATTGCAACAATCCTCAGCCAGAAGTACTCGGTGGATGATCCACCTTGGCCTCCTCCTGAGGTCTCCAGCTGCCAGTCTTCAGATAATTCGATTCACTTCACGTGATGTCAAGAAACGGTCAAAGGCACTGGATACTGCAAAGGTAATTTGGCCCTGACAATATTCCGGCATTAGTACCGAAGACTTGTGCTCCAGAACATTCCAAGCTGTTCCAGTAGAGCTACAATATTGACATCCAACAGGAAATGTGGAAAATTGCCCAGGTATGCGTTGTACATAAAAAGCAGGACAAATCCAACCTGGCCAATTACTACCCTATCAGTTTCCTCTTGATCATCAAAAAATGAAGGAACGCGCCATCAACAGTGCTGACAGGTGGCACTTGCTTCGCAAAAGCCTACTCACCGACACTCCAATTAGGCTCTGCAAGGGTTATTCAGCTGAGGACCTCATTATAGTCTTCAAACAAAGACAAAAGAGCTAAACTCCAGAGGTGTGGTATGACTGACTGATCTTGACTCAAAGCAGCATTTGACCCAGCATGTCTTCAAGCAGCCTTAGCAAAATTGGAGTCAATGGGAATCAGATAAAATTCTCTACTGGTTGGAGTTATACCTAGCACAAAGGAAGGTGATTGTGGTTGTTGGAGTTCAGTCACCTCAGTTCTGGGATGTTACTGCAGGAGTTCCTCAGGGTAGTGTTCTCAGTCCCAGCATCTTCAGTTGCTTTATCAGTGACCTTCCTTTTCAGTACAAGGTCAGAAATGATGATTGTGCAATGTTCAGTACCATTGGCGAATCCTCAGGTACCAAAGCAGTCCATGTCCAAATGCAATAAGACCTGAACAATATCCAACCTTGGGCTGACAAGTGGCAAGTTACATTCATGCCACACAAGTGCCAGGCAATGACCATCTACAACAAGAGAGAATCTAACCATCGTCCCTTGCCATTCAATGGCATTACTATCATTGAAACCTGCACACTAAATGTCCCGAAGGTTCCCATTGAGCAGAAACTGAATTGGACTGGCCATGTAAATATTGGCTACAAGAGCAGGTGCGAGGCTAGGAATCCTGCAGTGAATAACTCACACCCTGACTCCCCAATGCCTGCCCACCTTCTACAAAGCATAAGTCAGGAGTGTGATGGAATATTCCTCCAATTTGATTTGATTTGACCACATCCTGTCAAGGAACATTAAAACGTTGCTAGTTCATTACTCAGGACAATGCCTTGACAAATTAGTAAGAGGTCTTGCAGCACCAGGTTAAAATGAATCAGCTGATGGAGCTATGCTCTGAAAGCTAGTGATTCCAAACAAACCTGTTGGACTTTAACCTGGTGTTGTAAGACTTCTTACTGTGCCCACCTCAGTCCATCGGCAGCATCTCCTCATCTTGACAATAAGCTGCCTGATACAAATTTTCAAACAATGCTTGACGTTTAACTATCAGTCACCATTAACTGGTGCCTTCTCCATGGCAATGCTTTTACCAATCAGAGTCCACTTGCCAATCAGTCAGAACTCTATTCTCATACACGTCAAAGTTGTTGTTTACCCTGGCATTGATGTTCTTGCAGTTTTTCTGATGAGTAAAAGATGAAAAGCTTCTGCAAAATATTTTTTGAGCAATAACAACTTGGAATATTATAATGATTAATGAAAATCTCCTATCCCTTGCATTGACAGTCGATAGGTAGGAGTTGTGGCAATTTGGTTACTACTGTTCTGCCTTAGGTTATTGGTTTTAGGAGTGTGCATTTGTCATTTCTATTTATTTCTGAAGTAAGAAAGCAAGAAAATCAAATTGGATTTGGTTTTAAATCGATAGGTTTTGTTCATTGAAGTATTGTATGAAAATTATTTCTTGTTGAAATCAATTTAACCAACACATTCTATTTTTCTTCTCGTTATACAGAATACTTGAAAGAAAATTTAGATAAATACATGACACAGTTCCCAAAAGTTCATGTTATTCACCTACAAGAGCGTCATGGTTTAATCCGAGCCAGACTTGTAGGTGCAACCATGGCTACAGGTATAGTGTCCTGACTTTTCTCTAATTCAGTTTTATAATTTGTTTCGTGCTTCATGAAGATAAAGAAGTGAATTGCTTTTACAAATATAAGTTGATCAGTCTTATTACAATATGCATAGAGATCAATTTAAAGAGTAATTTTAACTTCCAGTTATTGACGTGTACAGGGAGGCATGGTGGTACAGTGGTTAGCACTGCTGTCTCACAGCGCCAGGGACCAGGGTTCAATTCTGGCCTTGGGTGACAATCTCTGTGGAGTTCGCACTTTCTCTCTGAGTCTGTGTGGGTTTCCTCTGGGTGCTCCGGTTTCCTCCCACAGTCCAAAGATGTGCAGGTTAGGTGGACTGGCCATGCTAAATTGCCTAAGTGTCCAAAGGCTAGTTGGGGTTACAGGGGTAGGGCCTAGCAGGGGTGCTCTTTCAGCGGGTCGGTGCAGACTCGATGGGCCAAATGGCCTCCATCTCTACTGTAGGAATTCTGAGACTGAAATAATGACATTTCAAGATTTCATTTTTTGAAAGAACTGATCAATAACGGAAGACAAAACATCATTAATTAATCACTATTTTTGTAGTCAACATATATTTTAAACACCAAATCAAAGTTTACCTCTTTTCTTGTGTTGCTGTTTTGAAAATCCTAATTTTATTTTGTTATTTGGTTTCTTTTAAAAAAAAATTTTTTTTTTTTTATAAATTTAGAGTACCCAATTATTTTTTCCAATTAAGGGGCAATTTAGAGTGGCCAATCTACCTATCCTGCACATCTTTGGGTTGTGGGGGTGAAACCCACGCAGACACGGGGAGAATGTGCAAACTCCACACGGACAGTGACCCAGGGCCGGGATTCGAACCCAAGTCCTCAGCGCCGTAGGCAGCAATGCTAACCACTGTGCCACCGTGCTGCCCGTTATTTGGTTTCTTAAGTAGATATTCACTTCTGGAATCAATCCAAAGTGTTTTGTAGCTTTCCAAGGGTTTTGCTTCTTTTATTTTCCTTTCCAAATACTATGATCCATAGTCAGAATTTTCTTAGGGTGTCTCCCTCTAGTTTTAGCTAGGCAAATCCTCCAGTCTTGTTTTCACTCCTTATAAACTTGAACAAAGAAAAGTACAGCACAGGAACAGGCCCTTCGGCCCTCCAAGCCTGCGCCGACCATGCTGCCTGTCTAAACTAAAATCTTCTACACTTGCGGGGTCAGTATCACTCTATTTCCATCCTATTCATGTATTTGTCAAGATGCCCCTTAAACGTCACTATCGTCCCTGCTTCCACCACCACCTCCGGCAGCGAGTTCCAGACACCCACTAACCTCTGTGTAAAAAAAAAAACTTCCCTCGTACATCTCCTCTAAACCTTGCCCCTCGCACCTTAAACCTATGCCCCCTAATAATTGACCCCTCTAACCTGGGAAAAAGTCTCTGACTATCCACCCTGTCTATGCCCCTCATAATTTGTAGACCTCTAACAGGTCATCCCGCAACCTCCGTCGTTCCAGTGAGAACAACCCAAGTTTATTCAACCTCTCCTCAAAGCTAATGCACTCTATCAGGCAACATCCTGGTTACTCTCTTCTGCACCCTCTCTAAAGCCTCTACATCCTTCTGGTAGTGTGGCGACCAGAATTGAATACTATACTCCAAATGTGGCCTAACTAAGGTTCTATACAGCTGCAACATGACTTGCCAATTTTTATACTCAATGCCCCGGCCAATGAAGGCAAGCATACCATATGCCTTTTTGACTACATTCTCCACCTGTGTTGCCCCTTTCAGTGACCTGTGGACCTGTACACCTAGATCTCTCTGACTGCTAGTACTCTTGAGGATTCTACCATTCACTGTGTATTCCCTACCTGCATTAGACCTTCCAAAATGTATTACCTCACATTTGTCCGGATTAAACTCCATCTGCCATCTCTCCGCCCAAGTCTCCAAACGATCTAAATCCTGCTGTATCCTCTGACAGTCCTCGTCGCTATCTGCTATTCCACTAACCTTTGTGTCGTCTGCAAACTTACTAATCAGCCCAGTTACATTTTCCTCCAAATCATTTATATATACTACGAACAGCAATGGTTCCAGCACTGATCCCTGCGGAACACCACTAGTCACAGCCCTCCAATTAGAAAAGCACCCTTCCATAGCTACTCTCTGCCTTCTATGACCTAGCCAGTTCTGTATCCATATTGCCAGCTCACCCCTGATCCCGTGTGACTTCACCTTTTGTACCAGTCTGCCATGAGGGACCTTGTCAAAGGCCTTACTGAAGTCCATATAGACAACATCCACTGCCCTACAGCATCAACCACCTTTGTGACCTCCTCGAAAAACTCTTATCAAGTTAGTGAGATACGACTTTCCCTTCACAAAAAGTCTTTTGAATGGACTTGCCTCGTATTAAGTTGATCTTTTCTCTACACCTTGCTATAATTGTAACATTATATTCTGCAGTCTCTTCTTCCTTCCCTAGGTACATTATGAGTTGCCTGTATGGCATGCAAGAAACAATACTTTTCACTGTATATTAATACATGTGACAATAATAAATCAAATCAAATCAAAAAAAGTGCTGCCTCTCGCTAATAGTCCATTTGCTTCCAAATGGGAGTAGATCCTGTCTCAAATAATTCTCTCCAGTAAGTTCCCTACCACTGTCGTAAGGCTCACCGGCCTGTAGTTCCCTGGATTATCCTTGCTACCTTTCTGAAACAAAGGAACAACATTGACTATTCTCCAGCCCTCCTTGGTTTTCAAATTGAGCATGAGGCACCACCCACATTGCATGTGGTAAATGATAGAATTGGCAATTTAACTATTCAATTTAACTATTCAAAAGATAGGCCTGTCTTTTGCTCTCTTCTTTCAGTTGGCTGCAAATCTTCTCAGATCATGACTGTCTTCTATCTGTGATATCTCTGGGTTTAGCAAAAAGCTGGTAATTTGATCTTAAAATGACTTTCTCTTTCCTCTTCTCCAGAGCTTCAGGAAACACCCTAGTCTTGTATCCCAGCAGAAATGCTATCTCTTATTCCCCTGCTTTTTATTTTTGAAACAAAGGGACAGGTTCCAGCACTACTATATTGGAGTTCATTACGATAAAGCCTTTCTGTATTTTGGGAGACTTATGCATTTAGAGCCGAGAAATTTCCTGGCTTGGTGTACCCACCTCCCGGTGGGAAGTTTGAATGTTTGCTGGAATCAGGCCCTACACATGTGGCAACAGTTCAGGGATAACTGCAAGAACTGCTGAGTGTTGAGGCAGGCAGGTTAAAAAGGCTCACCACAGTGTTCTGGATTTTCATTCCAGTGTAATATAAACAGGTCGATCCTCTAGCACTCATTCCCCCTCCCACCCACTCCCCATGCCTCCCTTATACACTTCATGCAAACCTATTCCTCTCTACCCACCTCCATGGTCCCTGGTAGCCCCTGTGCCAACTTACTATCAATGCATGCCAACCTTTCCCACTCTTCCCCATGGCCTTTATAGTCCCTATGCCTACTAGGTGCGAACCCATGAATGCCAGCCCACCATCACAAGCCTTTCCATCCTCTATGCCAACTTACTGGCAGTTTCCATCATGGACAGAACTCAGGAACCATGCTGAGATTAAATAAAATGAATTACAAGATCTTGTTGTGACTTTGGCCAGTACCCAGGTTATTGGTAAGATCTGGTTAAGTACCACTAACGTTTTGTTTAAAGTAGGCCAAGTTTGAAATTCAAGACACCTATTAAGTGAAGATAGTCACAAGATTTGAAGGGTTTTGAACTTCCAAAATCAACATTATTATACAAAATCAAAAAGATAAAAACTATTTCAAAAAGTTATCTTATAGTGTAACATTCGGGCTAAGGCGAAGGATGAAGCACCTGGCAGTTAACAAGCCAATTGTGACTGAACACACCACACTGCACAATAAATGACAAATACGACCAATATGATTTCACAGATTTCTGAACAATCCACCCAGGTGTTAGTCACACTGAGTGAACAAATCTTACTGAAATTCCACCTATCTCATCTTCACCTTCAAAGATCCTGATGTGGAGATGCCGGCGTTGGACTGGGGTGAGCACAGCAAGAAGTCCTACAACACCAGGTTAAAGTCCAACAGGTTTGTTTCAAACACTAGCTTTCGGAGCACTGCTCCTTCCTCAGGTGAATTCACCAGGGGGGGCCCCCGACGGTGACCTGGCCCACGATTGGGGCCCACCGATCTGCGGGCGGGCCTGTGCCATGGGGGCAATCTTTCCTGCCATGCGGCCTCTGCAGGGCTCTGCCATGGCCGGCGGAGAAGAAGCCCTCTGTGTATGTGCAGGAAAATCGGCGGCCGGGCTGCGCATGCGTGGAACCACGCTGGCAGTTCTGTGCATGGGCCAACTCGCGCCGGCCCTTCCGCGCTGGTTGGCATAGCGCCAACCACTCCGGCGCCGGCTGAGCCCCCAGAAGTGCGGAGGATTGCGCACCGTCCAGTCGGTCCGACGCTGGAGTGGTTACCGCCGCTCTTGGCGCGGGCCATCCAGCCAGTTGCGGGAGAATCCCGCCCCCTATTTGAAATTCTCTCCAAAAGTCATTCCAACTTGGATGGCTTCAACAGCTAACTTTGCAGGGTTTCAATCTAGCCTTCTGAGATTTTTCTTTCTTGAATTCCCAAGTACACCCAAACACTAGTTCACAAGCACAATTTCAGCTTTTTGGTTGTGCCAGGCAGAACACTACTGCTCATTCAAGCAGGAACCATGAGACCGCGGTCAACTGTCCCAACAGCACCGGACATACCCATACCCACCGTCGGTGCTTCCGAAGTCCAATCGGCCTTTTACGGGGTCATTGGTCATGCATCAGATCCTGCACGGACCATCTGGCAGACATCTTCAACCTCTTCCTACTCCGCTCTGAGGTGCCCACCTGCTTCAAGACGACTACCATTATACCCGTACCAAAGAAGAACCAGACGGTGTGCCTCAACGACTATTGACATTGATCGCAATGAAGTGCTTAGAGAGGTTGGCCATGAGGCACATCAACTCCCAGATTGCCTAGATCCACTGCAATTCGCATACCGTCACAACTGGTCTACAGCAGACGCCATATTCCTGGCCCTACACTCATCCCTGGATCATCTCGACAACAAGTACTCTTATATCAGATTCATTTATTGACTACAGCTCCGCCTGCAACACCATAATCCCAGCCAAGCTCACATCAAAGATCCAAAACCTAGGACTTGGCTCGTCACTCTGCAACTGAATCCTCAACTTTCTGACCCACAGACCACAATCAGTAAGGATAAGCAACAACACCTCCACGATAGCCCTCAATACCGGGGGCCCGTAAGGCTGCGTACTTAACCCCGACTGTATTCCTGATATACACATGACTGCATGGCAAGATTTGTCTCCAACTCCATCTACACGCTTGCTGACGACACAACTGTAGTCGGTCGGATCTCAAACAACGATGAGTCAGAATACAGAAGGGAGACAGAGAATTCAGTGGAGTGGTGTAACTACAACAGTCTCTCCCTCGATGTCGGTAAAACTGAAGAGCTGGTCATTGACTTCAGGAGGCAAAGCATCGTGCACACCCCTGTCTGCATCAACAGGCCAAGGTGGAGATGGTTGACAGCTTCAAATGCCTAGGTGTGCACATTATTAACAATTTGTCCTGGTCCACCCACATCGACACTATTACCAAGAAAGCACGACAGCGCTTATACTTTCTCAGGTAACTAAGAAAATTCAGCATGTTCACATTGAATCTTACCAATTTATAAGTGCATCATAGAAAGCATCCTATCTGGCTGCATCACAGTCTGGTGTGGCAACTGCTTGGCCCTAGACTGTAAGAAACTACAGAGAATCGTGAACACCGCCCAGTCTATCACACCAACCCGCTTCCCATCCATTGACTCTCTTTACACCTCCCACTGCCTTGGGGAAAGCGGGCAGCATAATCAAAGATCCCTCCCACCTGGCTTATTCACTCTTCCATTGGGCAGGAGATACAAAAGTCTGAGAACAAGCACTAACCGATTCAAAATCAGCTTCTTCCCCGCTGTTAGCAGACTCCTAAACAACCCTCTTATGGACTAGCTGATCTCTCCACACATCTTCTCTCCTGAGCAGTACTACAGTCCTGTATGTTTCACCTAATGCCTGTGTCTATGTATTTACATTGTAATTTTATGTTTGCCCTGTGTATTTTCTTTTCATGTTTCAAATGATCTGTCTAAACTGTACACAGAACAATACTTTTCACTGTACCTCGGTACACGTACTAAACAAATCAATTCAATCCAAAGGGATACTTCTGCCCCCACGGCCCACAGCATGGAGTCGCCTACCTTTAGCTGCCTTCATGGGTCTTATGGGCTTCTTGCTACCCATTTCATTTAAAGTCTGCTCCCTGCAGCCCTTTCTCTAACTTAGAGGCTGGTTCTCTGCTCTTTTCATTTTACTGTTTCTGTCCCCTGTCTTGGTCATTTTATCTGCGACACTTGCTGGCTGACTAACTCAAACTGACTGTTCACTTATCCGTGGACTGACCTAGTGGTCTATCCAAAAACTTCAAGACCGTCCTGCAGGAACAAATGTAGCAAGCTGTGGAACATCCTGTACCTTAAATGTTATAATATTAATAGTCTGCTAATTTAGCACATAGAGGACATAGCAACAAATGCATAACAATATATATTACAGACTTCACTATACTCTAATTAATTACAGTCTGCTCTGTTTATTTGGATCCTTTCAAATACTTGATCCCCGGTTAAAAACAAGCATGGTAGTCTGCATCAAAGACAACTAATCCCTGAACCTGTGAACTTGCAGCTCCCCTACTGTGATAATGACAGGTTGTTGATGCAGTCAAGCAGTAGTAATGCTATAACGATAACTCTCAGACATTATGTCAACAAACAGCTATTGAAATTTAAGCACAAACATTTTCCCACTCGTAACAGGCTATTTATCCATCAATCCAATTTTCAGTCATGGGCAAAGTACTATTTGTTCTTTGTGAATTATAATCCAATACATTAATTTCCTGAAGAAAGATGGACAAATGTTTCTTCTTTTATGCCTTAGTTGAATACAGAGGCAGAATTCTCTAACTTTACAACTTTCTTTATTCATTTCAATCT